>NW_024962275.1:6220910-6583315 GCF_019238085.1 Lagopus leucura | reverse complement strand
GGTCCTGTATGACACAGGTCCTGTATGACACAGGTCCTGTATGACACCCCCTGGGCCTGCTGTTCCCTCCTGTTTCCAGATGGAGCTGGCTCTGTGACAGAGTGCAACAATGGAACAAGAATGTTTAAAGGGAGAAAACTTCGGGTTCATATTGAGTGCAATTTTAATGCTTAAGATGAGGTAGTTTATATACAAACTGCTTGGTCTCTTTAATTAAAACTCACAAGGACTAGCTGTAAAATAACGAATGTCTCGCTCTGCCATATTGAAACTTTGTCTAATGAATTCTTTGCCTTGTCTGCCTCTGTTTCCATCTGACATCCTGTATTCATTCACAAGGTGTTCCTCTTAATGAAAACAAGGTCACTCTCCCAGCATTTGATGGGCAAGAAAGGAAAAGGTGACAGAACTGCAGCCTTATAGCGTGTTATTTTTTACTCCTTCCCTAATTGCAAAGAACTTCCATTGATGTGGAGAGGACTTCTGCTTGAATAGCAAAGGACAATAGGTGCCAGATCGGACCATAGGACAAATTGGAGTTCAGTCCAAATATTCAGTTTCTTACATTGATTTTCCACTTTTGTCTGTCATTGCCTTATGGGACAATAATGCCTGTTATAGGGAGGAAGCATTTCTTTTCTGCTTATAGGCTGATGTCTAATTCTTATTAGTAAGTAATATTGATGTTGCCTACAGGGACTAAATTGGAGATCTGAACCCTGCAGCGCTGCACTCTGTACAGAAACATAATAGGAGAAGGTGCCTGCCAGCACCTAAATGGTCCTAAATAGACCAGCCACAGGTAGGACAAAGAGCGAAAGAAGGAACGTTTTAGAAGATTTCCTTACAAATAGGAGATGGGGAAGAAAAACGGCTTCTTTCCATGCTGAGTCTTGGATTGTGGCAGAAGTAGACCTTCAGAAACAGCTTGCCCCACAGCATTGTGGTTGTGCTAATTAAAGGCTGGTTTCTTGATGTAATTTAGGAAAGGACCATTGACTAGGACTGATCCAGAAAGTCATAGCTCCTCTCCTCAATATCTGAAGCTGAACTACCAGATCCTGATCCTGTGGTAGCAGAATTTCAGATCCATGAATTCTTCTACTGTATTTTCCTTCGAGAGGGAGATTTGCTTCTCCTTCTCTGTTGAGCGATTGGTGGAACCTTACAGCTTCTTTCCTGTTTCACTGGGACCCTGTGATCGGAAAATAATGTTATTTAGCGTAAGTTATCGTAGTTCCCTGATCTGGTCCTGAGAAAAGTAGTTCTCCCATCACATCTGAGATCTGGCAGGAAGAGCTGACCTGCACTGCAGGGCTTTTTCCCAGAAACAGCCTGATGGATAACTTTGAACCATGCATGACTCGAAGGGAAACAAGAGCACAGTCTGCTCTTAAGTAGCTGACAAATAATATCAATGAAAGGGCAAAAGTCCAAAACTATTAATTTTCAATTATTTCCTATCTTGTGTGATAACTCCATCATGGACTGATAGGCCCCAAGGTGTAGCTGCTGCTGGTTGCAATGAGCCTGAAGTGAACCCGACCAGGAGGATTGTGGCTGTGCCAATAGGAACATGTTAGATTTGAGGTCCTAAGAGACATCCACCTTGTAGGGGCACGAAGCCCATTCACCTAATTCCAATGAAATTTCAGTAATAAAAGTAAAGATGGCTTGCTGAGCAGAGACTGAAGAAGGATTAAACTAGCATTTGCATTAACAAATAGAGATGTTATCATGGAGAATTAATGTTCTTTGATACAGATCTTGGCAAAATTAGAAGATGCTTCATTACCATGCTTCGTTATCTCTGAGAGGTTAAGAGGCCAGCCTGGGACAAGGGGAAGTGATTTATACAGGAACTTTGTCAGAGACACGAGAATACGTATAAGATAATAAGACTCGCAGAGACTATTAGTAAAAGTCTCCCAGGATCCCAAGGTCTGACGTTGTGCTGGATTCCACACATGTATGTTGCACCTCACGCAGGTGTTCACTTCCTCTGCTATGTCCCATCTTTCTGTCCTTCACCCTTTCTGAACCTGATGTTGTGGTTGTTCTTTCCCCTCCCGCTGGCTGACAGGCAGGTGTTGTTCCAAGGCATTGGTAAATACCAGAGACGAGGGAGGATTCTTTCATTTGAAAATTTCTCTCCTTTTCCCTCCCTGCTGAGGATGTGAAAAGGACAAATGAAAAGATCAGGTGTAATGTGATGGATGTTGAATGGCTCCAGTGTTTGTTAAGCCATGAGGGCCAAATGAATGGATACGGTTCTCTTCTTTGTATGTGTGAATGGAGAATCGTGTAGGTGCAAATCTCAGGGAAGGTTCAGGCCAGGAGCTCTGCTACCCCATGATGCTGCTAGCACAGCAACCTGCTACTGGCAGCAGCACGTCCTGCGTCCTTCAGAAAACTCCCCTCTGCTCTGTCACTGCATTGATATCTGCACATCTGTTGTGAAATTTTGTGTCATCTGGAGGACTTGCTGACAGAGGAAAGGAACAACTCAAGGCCACGTTTGGTATCTCCCAAGGAAAGTGACAGCAGTCAGATCCTTAATACTGTGCACGGTGCAGCACGTTGCATAGTACCTCCTGCACTCTAACCTGTACTTTGTGATATGTAGGAAGGGAATCCTTAGAAGTAGCAACGAGAACCCAAGTATGCACACAGGTGACTCCTGACGTTGCCTGCAGCTGAGCATCTAAGCTGCCAAGTAGAAAGCTGTTTGCCTGATGCTGCTTTCCAGCACACATCCACAATACCTTCAAGCACTTGTTAGAATGGGTTTTCTGATTGCTTTTGGTTATTGTGTCTCCCTGATCTCGTTCAGGAGCATTTCAGAGCGTTGCTCGCATGAAGCAGTGAATGTGATGCAGAGAAGTCATGGGACAAGTAGCAAAGTTAGTGCTGAATGGTGGATGCAGAATAGATCAAAGACGAATGATGAGGGTGGCGCTGAAGGCTACATTTAAGAAAAGGTTGTAGATCAACATCTCTGACACTAAATTCCTATTAGAATCATTGATAAGGGACATAAAACTGGTGTTCTTAGTGAGAACAGCTTTTGGCCAGGAGGAGCAAAATGTGATTTTAACTCCTATGTTTTAGAAAAAGATTAAGAAAGGACTTTGTAAAGCTTGTTTCTCTAAGAAAATGAAGCTTACTTGAGAGCATTGCCTGGCTTTGTGCTTTTCCTGATTATCATTTGAATGTGATCCATTTGAAAACAAAATCACAGAAAAATGGAGTCCTAAAAGCTATTGATTTTTACGTATTTTCTATGAAGAAACAAGTGGGCAGCAGAGAGAGATCTAAACAACAGAAGTAATCTATTGATGGAAAGGCTAAATCTTAGCTCAGATTCAGAGAAGCCATTGGAAGGAAAGGAAAAGCCAGTTGTCATCACATCCACTGTCGTGGGACTGCTTGCACAACATGCTTTCCCTGAAGTGCAGAGAGCTAAGGATGCCCATTAAGGAGACATTCAAATAATCTCCACTTGTGCACTCAGGAGATCCTGGTACAGCACAGGCTCATTGCAATCTTTCCTTCCCTGCCTTCGAGCAGGAAGCCAAGCACAACCAACAGGAATTAAGCATTTAATTCTCATTTATATTCTATGGGAAGTGGGCCTGGACCACGTCATCTGCTTTCAAACCTTCCCATCTTTTCCCTCCTTTACAGCCCTGGGCCTGTCAGTGTGTTCTGTTATCCAGAATCAAGATAACAGGTAAAGTTAAAAATAAATTAACTGAAGTGTGAGGGAAATGTGCAGAAAGGTCTTTGCACCTTTTTGTAGCATTTTCTATTTTTTCCCTTCATTGCCTCTACATTTGAGGAGAAGTATAAAGGTTTTGAACAAAAACACACGAACTTTTCTTTTCAAAATATCATTGGCTGTGATCACATCCCATTCAGTGGTATTTGCCTATCAAAGGGTGTTTCTGACGAGTCACTGCCCAGCCCTGTGAAAGTTAACAGTCCTTCAGAGCCCACTCTGGGTCTTGAGCCTTATTTATGGTTGTCTTGATTAAAAAAACCAAACTGTTGCAAGCTGCTGTTTGCAGCGGTGCTTTGAATAGTTAGGATCTTCAGGAGTTAAGAACTACTTTTAACACTCAGTTTTTTGTCTGCTAGTTTCTATGTGACGAGATGGTGCCAAGGACCCAATTATGATTTTTTTTTTCCCAATCTCTCTTCTCTTTCTTCTCCACCTCCTCCTCCAACCATAATCAGGGACACCTGGAAACAATAAAGACTTGTTTGTTTGGTTATCCTTCTCCCCCTTATTTTTTGCATGTTTGATGTTGAGAAAGCAAAGCTGTTAGAGATCCATTAAGCAGTGTATGTAACGGAAGGGAAGTATTCTATCTGGTTTGAGGAAGATAAGGCACATAAATCGAACTCACCCTACATCTAAACATTTCTGCAAATAGCTGCAAAGGAGACAGACGTGCAGTCTCTTTTACTACGTGCTGAGTGCTCCATCTTGCCTCCACTGGAAGCCAAAATAGCTTGAGGATTGGGATCAGAAACTTCAGACTAGAGTGATGAACAACTTTCCAGACTTAAAACAGCTGTTTACAACAAGACTGTTCCTTCACTTACTACTCTTTTTTTTTATGCATGGAGCATTCAGCATGTCACCCAAACAAGGAGGCCAGTGTGTATGAGCCATTTGCTGACTGCACCCCCTGAGGCCCACCAACACCATCTTGCTCAGCCTTAGGGATGGAGGCAGCACAGTCTGGTCTCTGTCCTATAATCTGCACGCAGAGCCCTTTTCATGGTTGCTGTGGTGGTGAAAGTGAAGCTGGGTTTCATCTCGGCCACGTCTTGTCTGCAGGAATATTGGGGCCAGGGAAGCGCAAGGAAGGGGTTGCAACAAGGGAGCAACAGCAAGCTTCTGCTCCACACAGCCTTTCAGCCTTTTAATATGTCTATAGCTATCTTGGAGCGTGCATGAAAGTGGCTTGATGGTGGGATGTCAGTGCTATTTTCTCTCTTTCACGTATTCCGGATGTTCTGCTAATAATGCTGTTCGTGGCTCATAGGGGAGGGCATATGGAGGGTCTTTCCTAGAAAGCAGCCTGCAGTCCTGGCTCTCCCAGCTGAAGTGATACACTTATCTTCCAGTAAACTTCATGTGAATTAGAGAGACTCTCTGCTGCGTCCAGTGCATCTAGAATTGGAACGATTAGTAATGAAAATATTTTTTTTCACTCTTGTTTCAATGCCACAGAATCACAGAATCACAAGGTTGGACCTGCAAGATCATCCAGTCCAACCACCCTCCCATTCCTACCAGTGCCACAAGCTACTAAACCATCTCTCGTAGCTCCTCATCCAGGCACCTCTTGAACACTACCAGGGACGGCGACTCCACCACCTCCCTGGGCAGCCATTCCAGTGCCTGACCACCCTTTGAGAGAAAAAGTTTCTCCTAATGTCCAACCTAAACCTCCTCTGGTACAACTTCTGGCCATTTCCTCGGGTCCTACTATTTGCCTGGGAGAAGAGGCCAGACCCTTTTGCACCACAGCCTCCCACAGTGCAATGAGGTCTCCCCTGAGCCTCCTCTTCTCCAGAAGAGAAGATGTCTCATCTCCATGTCTTGGAAACCCAGCTCAAAAAGTTGTCCACTGCTTCTTAAAGCATGGATGAAATGTGCACCACAGCTCTTAACAGGCAACACGGGCAGGATTTGAGCTCAGACCTGAATTCCCAACTAGATAAATCAATCCCTTGGTGAATGATAAACATTCCTTGAACTTAATCTGCAGTATAAGGAGCTTTGGTCAGCAGACAGGGCACAGCCTCTCACTGAGTAATCAAGAATATTTATTTGGGTTGCTAGCAAAATTGTGTAAGCAATATATTGCTATTGGGTGGGTGGCCGTGTTTAACCATAAGTTAATTAGAGACTCCATACCTAATCATCATGGAAAGCAGAGGTGCACCGTGGTGCATTCATTGTGCCCTGCTTCCAGTACTCTTCTCTGGCTCCTTGCTGCTGTGAGGGTCACCCTTTTGACCATCTGTCTAAAAGTTGTTCTTTGTTCCTTTCATAAGATGCACTCCCTCGTAGACTTTCATGGCCCTAAGCTGGTTCCTGTGAGTGACAGACTGAAGCCACATCACCACCGGGTCTCCATCTTACAAAGTGAGATTTGGGAAAGATACTGAGCAGCAGAGAGAGACAAAGGATTTTGAAGGAATTTGTCAATAGTAGCGCTGAGAACTTAAAAACCAAAGCAGCCCATTAATCTGTTCTAAAGACAATCTGATACCAATTAGGAGGTAAACGTAGAGTGTATTTCCTGGCATGGACACCAGGCCTGGCTGGGGAGATGGAGCTGCCAGCTGGCTGCTCCAGGGAGTGATGCGGCGCCTGGGAGTCCATTCCCCTTAGGGTGCAATTTCTTAGTGTATTAAGAACAAAAGACAGAAAATGTTAAAGATTACTTAAAAAAACGTCACTAATAACTCCCTGGGGTCAAAGGATCTGGGAGCACACAGCTAGTTCTGACTGAGCCCAAACTAAAAGGGTTTTTCCCTTTAATATCTTCAGTCTCTGTGGCTGTGATGTGCTGCCTATATTGTAACAAAAGCTTCTGACAGTTTTACCCTCTGAATCTTCAGGAACCTGCTGTCCCAGGGGAGCATGCCCTTGCAGAAGGTTTATATTTAATTTGTTTCTCTACTTAAACAGAAACTCTTTTTTTGTAGACATTTGCTAGGCAACAACACTGTACTTTTCCACAGAACGTTTGTGCTAGGCCTGGTAGAAAAACTTTGAAATCCTGTGAAGAGTTACATTATTCTGCTGTTCCGCAGTTCCCATGGCGTAGGTATGCGAAAAATCAAAATTAAATGTTACATAACATTTAGAAAATGTGGAGCAAAACTGCGGATGAGTTCCAAGCATCGTGTTACAGGAGATATTCCCTACTTTTGTGAGCACGGAATTGATTTGGTGCTTTTAGTTTTGATAGTGCATGACAATTTTTTGAAAAGGTTTGTACGAAAATTGGGGATGCAGTCTGTGTGTTTATTCTATACTGCCCTCCAGCTTTCGATACCAGTTCGAAATCCTCACTCTGCTGCTTCCAAATCCATGTCATGTGGATACAAGCAATTTTCTTTTCACAAGAATTTTGCTTGCTGTTTTAAGAACCGTCTCTCTGAACATCGTCTCTGTATGATGTTGCTGAGCTGAAGTCTGGGTGAAGTGGCACAATTTTAAACCAGATCTGTCATTCTGATGCACTTTAGTCTATTTTAATGTTTGCATAAAACTTGTGGGTTTTTTTTTGTGCTTTTTTTTTTCTTGGCAAGATTTAAGATTAGTCATATCCACCAGAGAAAAGATATTCTCTGAGAACCTATGAGCTGCTCAGGGACATGATTTAGCAGAGGGTTGTTAGAGTTAGGGCAGTATGGTTGGGTTGTGGTTGGACTTGATGATCTTTAAGGTCTTTCCCAACCTGAGCAATTCTATGAGCTGGGAAGGAAAAGATGTAATACAAAATATAGGGATTTATTTCTTCCTGGATAAACTATATATGAAGGAAGGGGATAATCTTAAATACCCCCTGTGGAGTACATCCCATTAAAAAGTGGTAGTGGACAAGACCCATATCCTGAAAATCTAGCACCTGCACCGTGTGGGTGCTGGAGAGATAGGTGTCCTCAAGGTGTGTCAGTCTCAAGGACTGATGGTTTGGGTTCAGATGTTGCCCTCAGTGGACCAGATCTGCTGCTCCCCATGGGAATCCAGCATGGCATACAGCTGTTGCCTCTAAGAGGGGCTGAGCAGAGCAGGCACATCAGCAGGCACACCGCTTCTTGTCTCCATTTTCCTGGGTGCTTTGCTCAAAGGTTCATGGTTACGTTGCCCAACAAGGTGCCTTAATACCCAGCAGCTGCTCTTCCCCAACATGAAGGTAATTAATGGCATAATCCATCAAGTAGGAGACTTGAGGAAATGAGACTGCAGAAATGCACCATTATGACTTGTGAGCGGCTCAGTTGGCTGTTGACGGGGCTGAGGAGTCTTAATAAGAGGGGTTAAAAAAAAAACCTTTATGAGGAATTAATTTCCTGTCTCCATTATGAAGTGCTGGGATGTTCATTTAGCATGCAGTAGGTGGGTGTTAAGATTAGAGCTGTAGTGGAAATAGATATTGGAATGTGCTAAATCTTCCTCAGTGCCAAAGCAAGCAGCCTCGAGAACATGCTGACGATCCTTCTTCACTGGAACACACAACAGTAGTGTTGGGAGTTGGAACCAGACTGTCTGAAAGGTGCCTTCCAGTGCAAACAAGCTATGAGACCTACATCTTCCCAGAATCAGGGGGCTCCTTGTTCCCATTAAAACCCATTCTTCCTATGTGCCAAGCTTAAAAAATAGACAAAATAAGTCTAGAAGCAGAACAAGAAAGGCACAGATGTTGCTGATGAAAGAACTCAGAAGCTTTCTTTACCAGTCCCTCCTCAGCACTTTGGCATTCGCTTTGTTACATTAAAGGTGTATCTCCTTTACGTTTCTGTTGTTTATGATCCATTTAGTCTTCAGTAGGAAAACAAAGGGAATGTGTGGAAGTCGGAGAACAGCACTGCATCCCTGGTAGCTCTGCTAATCTTGGTAGCAGACCAAACACTGATCTGATCAAGTCACAGAGTACCTCAAAAAATCTGTCTGTAAGTCTATTTTTAATAGTAAAAGTGTCCTTGTTTTCTTCAGTCAAAAAGAAAACAAGCCTTGGGTCAGCTGATAGGCAAGTGTAGTATTTTAATTTCTTTCTGGCTGCTGGAAGAAACCCAAACCCACCCGAGTGGGGTATGAAGGCAGGAGAAAAACAGAGCTGCACGCAAAGCTGATCTTCCTGCAGCTTGCCGGCACACAGCCTTTCACACCACTGAAATCACACTCTTTTTTGAATAAAACATTATGCAGGGCTCACACTCTGCATGAAGACAAGTGTCACCTTCCATGAATATGGGGACAGTGTTTTCGGGGATTTGGAGAGCACTCTCAGTTGTAGTTGGTTGGATGCTTAGCACTTAGCAGAACACTTCCCTCCCTCTTCATTCTAACAGTCAGCACTAGTTTCTACTTCGACTTTTTGGGGGAAGAATTATGTTCCCAACCACTTTAATGTCATCTTGTTGATACCTTGGACTGTCTTATCTTTTGATAGTATTCACCCAGTGGGAGGCATCAGCTATTTAGGGTGAAAGCCCATTGGAGCAGATCACATTTGTTCCCATGTGCTTTGATCCAGAACCCGGTGCAGCCCCACACTAGAGCTGACACCCCAAAAGGAGCGAGAATCAGTGATGTCACCTTCGCTGCTGCTATGGCATCTTGTCACCATCAGAGCACAGCCTCACATCTCGTGCAGTAGCACATTCGCTTGCTTTTGTTCTCCCCTTGCAAAAAGAGACATTGTGTTTGGTGTGATAATGTAACTTAAGGTCATATTTCGCCTTCAGCCATCAACATGTGCAAATGCTGTATGACTAATGAGGCAGTCTCAAGTGACGATCCCGCGCTGTTTTCCTACAAGGTACTGTGTTGTGTTTGCAATCCCTCCTGACAGGTGGTGAAGAGCTATCTTTCCCCTGGGCTTCTGACTGGAGCTGGAAATCCAACAGCAGCGCAGGTTCCCGGCCATCAGGGACTTCTCTCCCCTCCTCTTCCAAAAATGTGCTAAAAGGAAAATCTGCCCTTAGGTTTGTCTGTCTTGCTTTCAATTTGTTTTCAGTCCCTTTTCATTTCCTTAGGGGACTCTTTCTCCAGCTTAGGGAAGCTTTGTTCTTTCTGGGATGTCAGATGGTGGCTCGGCCAATTCACATGACAGTAAAGAGACAGACAGACAGATGTGCTGAAAATGGGACAGCAGTAGGATTAGCGCACAGCCACGGCGCTGAGAGATGAAATGAGGTCCCCCCCCAGTCTTCTCTTTCATGGGCAGAAATGACTCAGCTTGGCAACACAGAAAGCTTTCAGACAGGCGAAGTTTAAAAATGATAGATGATAGCATGTAGCTCATCAGTGACTCAGCTTGTCAGTGTTCATCACTTGGACTCTGACCCTTCCTTCTCCCCTCCCAAGACTGCCAAAGATTTTCTAGCTGTCAACAGAGTGCCCTCGATCTTTGCCAAGGATTAAATGGGCAAATTGACATTATTTTCAGATACTGAACATGCTTTTGGAGGCCCAACTTGAGCAAAGATGCTTTTAAAAAGGACCTGCTTTTCAGGAAGCATTGAGCATCTTCTGATCGGAGCCATCAGCTCTTGCTAAGGATGTACAGCTTGAGCATCTTCAAGAAAAGCAAGCTATGTAAAAAACCTGAACTCCTGATTGAAATTCCTTTGGTGTTATGAGTTGTTATTTCTCTGTTTTGTCATCTGCATCTCAAGAGAAATACCCTAAGGAGCTGCATGGGATTTCTCAAGCAGATTTCTTAGGAGAGAAATCCCTCCTGGGTCAGACCAATGCTTCTGGTTCATGCACTGATCCAAACAGACAGGAAGACATTTGTTCTCTTCCTTTGTAACACAGTTTGCAAACTTTCTTTCTCAACCAGCCTCGTATTTCCACAGCTCTGCCTCCCTGACATCCATATCCATATTTCTGCTTTGCTATGAACTGAAGAAAGAAAATAGAACTGATACAGTTTTGTTTTGATCGGACGCCTGTCCCTCTCATCTCTTTATTTTTTTTACACGTTGAAGGGAATTCATCGAGGTAATTTCCTGTTATTAGGTTTGAAGTGTTTTGAATTTGAAATGTCTTTTTACTTAGAAAGAATTGTTGCCTGTAACTTGGAATGGCTTAGCAGTTTCATATAGTGCCTGACAGCCCAAACTGCATTACAGGCAGCTAATCCCAGTTGCTGAGCTCCATTAAAGACTAGATGGTATCTGTTAATACAGCCATCCCATTTGGGTCATTGTGCTGATGTAAGGAGCAGAGCTGCCTGGAGAAAGATCAGTATGTGAGGGGACATCTTTATTCTATTTTAAACTGGAAAAGCGTATGTGAGATAGACTAGTCATGATTGATTAAAGATATGAAAAGGATTTTATGGGCCTTCTTACGCATTTTGTGTTTCTCATTCTGTTTGTCATATCTCAGCGCTTGATAAATAAATAAATACATAAATCTAAACCTTGAGGATAATAGCAAAGACAGAGACTCATCGCTGTTCCTTTTAGCTCAGTATTTTTTGTTATAATGGGCTAAGGACTGGGAGTCTCAGAAATCAATTTGCAGCTCTGGCACTGATCTTCTGCGCAGTCTGGGGCCACCTTTTCCCCTCACATCTTCTCCCACTATCTTTTCATCATATCTTTAAAATTAGCAGCACAGTTTGGCAGTGACTTCCTTATCTCCTGCAGTTCCTGCCGTACTTGCAGTGCAGTCCCAGCTGGCTTCTTTGGGCACAACCCAAGTAATCTCCAGTTCCCCACCTACTGGATTCCAGAGCCACGTGCCATTCTGCCCAGTAAATATTGATACCTCATTTCCTGCTTCTGGCTATTCAGGGGCCTTATCTTACGCTTTCAATCTTCTTTTCTTCCCTCTTCTTACATTATCAGTGATATCCAGAGCTTAAGACCTGGAACAGTGCTTTCCTTCTTCATCGTTGTTCCACGTGTTGAGTGTTTTCTGTGCATTCTGCTATAGTGGTATTCATAGGACCCCCTTAGCTATGCAGAAGCACAAACCGTGCTGTCCCCAGCTCTGTATCCAGCTCAACACTGTTGCCACAGCTGCTCACATCTGAAGCTGTGCTCTGACAGTGCAATGTATTCTTTGGCAAGTTTGGAAAGAAAATAGTCTTTAAAAATGAAAAAAAAAATCACATTAAGCATGGCATGTGTTTCATGCTCATTTAGCATCTTATCCTGCTACAGAGCGTTGTAATTCCCCTGGCTGCTTTTGAATTTCACATCACACTTTTAAACGTGGTTGGGTACATGCTCTACATGCTCTGTCAGTGCAGTTCTGCCAATAACCTCAGCGCACGCAGCGCTGGGAAAGCAACCACCGGCTCTGCTGCCTTGTGTGCAGAGTGTGGATGTCACAACTGTAGATGTGTTCTGCATGGGAAGAAGCTGTCTTCCTGCTGCTGCAGCTGTGCCAGCCCCTCTTATCAACAAGGCAGGATTTTTATTAACTGGGGTATTCACCTGCAGCGCTGACTTGAGAAATAAATAACAGTAGGAAATGCTACAAAAGGATGCTTGAGTGTATTGTGCTGAATTAAGTTGTAAAGCAAAATAATCAAAGTTACTTGCAGTGGTCTTAAACATCCTCACCGTGAGTTAACTAAAATTATCTTGAACTTGAATGAAGTTTGACTTTGAAAGTTCGTTCCGTGAAATGTTCAGGAATGTTTTCCATGGAGACGCAAAAAGCTTTGCTCTCCTTAAACCAAGGCTAATTTTAACAGTTGTATTTTTGCTGGAAAATAGGAGAATTCATCATGGCACAGACTTTGAAATACCTGAATTAATGATGAGTTGTAGTTGACAGCTGGGATCTCTAGGAGAAGGTGGGAAGGAAAGAACTAAAAAGTGCTTAATGAAGTGAAATTTGAGGGCAATACAGACCTGGTAGAAAAGTAATTATGTTTATTGACCTTTACCTCCTCCTAAAAGAAGTGCACTATTTCTGACTGCTGTCTAACTGCAGTCTCAGACAGTCTCTGTATTCCCAAGCATGTTCACCATTTATAAATGCTCCCAGTGTGTCAACATGCTGTCTCTAATTGTCTATTATCTTGGTTGAACAGATGTGAAGGAGGCCAAATTCAGCTCCTCCCTTGTACCTAAGTGTATGTTCAATCTGGAGGCAAGGTAAAGTTAGATTGCTGAGGAGTCTCTCATATGTGCATTGGTTCTTTAAACCCAGAAACAACAGCCAGATCTGATTTGCCAAGAAAGCCAGCAAATATGATTCCAAAGAGAGAGGAAATGGATTTTTAAACTGAAGTTTTCACTTAACGATATCCATTCTTCAGGGCGACATCACAGCTGCAGATGCAGTTTAGATGCTTTGAGGTGTTTGCAGAGATTAATTAGCAGCCTAAATAGGAACTGAACTCCAGTGAAAGCCCGGCCCTTGCGGGCACTGAGCCTCAGGCTGGAAATGCTTTTGAAAAATCTCACTCCTGAGGACTCGGGGGATGCACTTTCCTGACCTAAGCTCATGCATTAGAGTTATTTCAGTACTTGCAGGAGTTCAAGCTCATTCCTCAAAGCGAACAACCTAACACTTTCCTAGCTGTATACGAAATGGCTGAACTAAAATTCCCAGAGAGTTCCCTTTTTGGAGAAAGTTCATATGAGGTAGCGTGTTCAGATAGCTAGCAGACCGCCTGGATAGCAGTGTGTGTTTTCATGAGTAGAACTGTGTGATGGGAGCCCAAGCTGCTTCACCTTTGCTTTCCTGATGTCCTCAGCCCTGCCTGTCTCTCCACCCTGTTCTGCTGCTTCCTTTCCTTTGCCCAGCCGTGCTTTTGGGATGCTTGCTGCCTTCCTGCATTCTGCAAACTTGCAATTTCACACCGTGTTTGTTGTCACAGCAACAAAAAAAGAGGAGTTTGAAGTAGAGGAAAAAAGTTTAAAAACCCTTAAAATGGTCCCCTTGTTTTGTTTGTTGCTTGTGCAACACTGGAGACTGTAAGGGAGCTTTTCAATACTCCCAGAGACCTCCCGGAGATCCAAACCTTCCCTCCCCTCTTGAAGCCACCTCCTCCCATCCCTTTCTTACAGAGCAACTGGGAGCCCTGTGGAGGTGCCCCCAGCTGTATCCTATCTCAGTGGCAGCTTTTGCAGTGAGTCTTGCTCTCTTTGCCAAAAAAGTTGAGTTGTTTGGAAAGGAGGCATGATGGCAATGCAGGGAGCACCCAACGGCAGCACTGTTTTATTTTACTTCTCTTCCCAGCAGCAGATCCATCAGCAAGGATGATGGAAGGCTGGCTGAAGCTTGTTCACGTCCCTCCACTTCCTTCTCTTTCCAATCACTGTGGCTAAAGGAGCAGCAGCCCTTAAATGAAAACTTTACGGTGAAGAGCTGCTGACACTTTTTCATTATGAAGATACATGGGGTGGCTGGTAGCTAATGAATGTCAGTGCTCAAAAGGATAATCTCTGCTTCTCTCTGATACAATTTAACATCGTATTTCCCTAATTTGAGGCTGATTTAGTCGCTGGGGTATTTGGATGCCTCTTCTATGGTGCCGATAGTTAATTAAACAGATGTTGCAGAGGGAATCATTAATTTTAGTGCTGCAGATGGGAGCGGAATGACTTTGCGAAGTTAATGTTTCAGCAAAACAATAGGCTTCTGTCATCAGTTGGTATAAACCAAGTAAATTAAGAGAACGAGTAAAGGAGATAGCTTTGAGAGAATATCAATTATTCATTTTAGAATTATTTTTTTCCCCCATAAATCATCACAGGAGGAGAGGAGGAGAAAATCTGTAAGAGTTGGGAAGAGGACAAGAGAGGAGTCCCCAAGTTATCAGGCTGGGAGAGAGCTGCAGGGCTGAGGGCAGCGGCTCATTACGCACTGAGCAACTTTGGGCAAGGCCAGGAAACGTTTTGAAGAGCACCTGAAGTCCCGTCCATAAAGAAAGATGTGCTTTTCCATGCTTTGAGAGCAGGTGGGCACAAACAGCTTTGTTTTTTGAAGGCCGTGATGCTTTTTTCACTCCTAGCTGGGTGTGCCAAGTTTTCCCAGTTTCTGGGCAGCTGGTTGTATTTTCAAAAGCACCTGCATATGGTGGATTTTTTCTAATGGCAAGCCCATGTGTTCTATAATATAGCAGAAACCTCAGGACCCATCTGTTTAATAAGCCTCTGCACAGGACAGAAATTGCTGCAGGGTTGTACGTAAGCATCAGATGTGGCCATTCAGTCTGTGGCTGGAGGTAGAAAAACTTTGCAAGTTAAAGGGTTTTTTTTCCAAGTTTGGTGGCATTAAATGTCACTAATTTCTATGGAGGTAGAGTGTTCTTATTTATATAGTTAAAAAAATAAAGGGAGAAGCCAGATGCTTCTGAACCATAAATGTGTGCAGCAGAAGAGGATCAGGGGAACAAATGAGGTCCATCTATCTGTTAGGGTGAAAGCACTACTGTCTTGCTTCACTGCCTCATAATATGGAAATTATGTTTCTTTTTTAGGACAGATGAGTCATTTGACCACTCAGACAACTATATGGACACATCTCTGTCCATTTATATTATCTTTCTCTTTCTCATATGTGCATGTTTCTTCCTTATTACCAGCCACTGCTTTCTCCAAAAACAATAATCACTGGTTATTCTCATTTATTTGATAAGGCCAAACAATTTCAGTGCCCAGAAAGTAATTATGAATTTGGCAGTTCTGATTAATAAATCTTTCATGAAGCATGCTCCATTTTGTCCATAAACAGCATCTTCCAGAGATTCACTGAGAAAATATGAAGAAATAGAGTAGACAGAAAGAGAAAGAAGGGCAAAGAGAAAAAATGCATTCTTCCAGGCAATAAAGTCCTGCTCTCAGTCTTACACATGTAAGGTGGTTTTAACCATTGGATTAATTTCTGTAGCACTCAGTCTGTACACACCATTTCATCTTAATGGTTACTGTTTGTGTTTTAGTCTTCCTGGCTTCACAGTGCCTCATACTAAGTTAAACTCCCGCCTCACTATCAAAACATTCTGAATTATTTTTAGGAGCTAATTTCTGTCCTCAGACTTGCTGAAGCATAGCACTGTACAGCTTGAAGGCCTTGTCTTGTGTTACAGCTGAGCTAGACTTCGCATCAAACACATGTCAAACTTGCCAAGCACTACCTGCTTCCTGTAGTTGAGAAAGAGGTATCCGATATGTACAGAGAAAACATCAAGCATCCCAGCTAGCTGCCAGGATTCCAGCCTCCTGTTGTCTTCTGCTGCTCCTGCCAGCCCCACGCAGATGTTTTGGATGCTCTGGGGTCTCTCGGGTGGTGCTGTTAATTTTCCTTTTAGCCGGCTGAATTGGTCTCCTCGGGTCCTACAAAGAAATCTCTGTGGGATGGACTTCAGCCATAGGCCTGAAGTCACTCATAACCCCAGGGAATTAATTCAACACATCCCAGAGTGTCCTACTGAAAGACGTGAAATGGGATTTTTGCCTAGCAAGAACTGAATGTGGGGATTCATGCACATTCACTGAGAAAGCAGGATCCTGAAACCTGCCTGCTGTTGCAATACATTACACTGAACTGAAGGATTTTGGCTTCTTCTTTTAGGAAATACAATTCTCATTAAAGGCATGAAATTGAGCTCCTTGGAGACCCGAGCTTCAGTCTGCAGAACAATTTGAATATGACTTTTTAGCAAGACCAACTTCACGCCATATATGCCTGTGTTTCAGCAGTATGCAACAGGGACTTGCTTCCTAGTGAGCCGTGGGGCTCTGCGCTTACTCCCTGGTGTCCCCTCAGTGCCAGCTCCCTGGGATGGAAGATCAGGATCAGCTGCCATCCTTTGGTTCCTCTCCCCCAGAACAGGCCACCGAGCACCAGTCAAGCAATACATTTTGGACTTTCCCAATATTGTTCAAACAAGAAACGAGTGGCTTAGTTCTCGCCACAGCGATGGGGAAGGATGCTCCTGGTGTCTTCTGTTGGAGATCTTCATCCCCACCTCAGGGCCTGCAGAGCAGACGCTGCCTTCATGGAGACACTGAGGCACAAGGGCATGTCCACAGTGGGGTGGTTCAGCAGCATCTTTTCCTGCCCGTGTCCTCTTGGATGAGTTCCCTGTGCCTTTTGGAGCCACCAGGAGTGCTGAGGTGTGGGCTGCACAAGGGCACGGGCCCTGTCCTCAGCATCCTGCTGCAATTCCTCTTCTCCGCACGGCATCACCTGCCACTGGCATCTGCCTCTGCAAGAGGTAATTGATTCCCTTCCCCTTTAGAGCCCTAATTAAAAATGCACTTAATGTATTAAACTCAAATACATTGGAAACAATTAGCTTCCTCTTTTGTCTCCTCATCTGAGTCTGCAATGCGAGGCAGCCAGGTGTCACGTTCAACAAATCTCCATCAAGTGATTGCTGTGGAAGGAAATGAAGTTTGAAGAACTCCTTTGCTGCTCCTGATGCTTCGGCTCTGACCTTCTTGTGCTCTCAGCTTATCTCCATGGAGATGCTCATTTTGCAGCTTGGCTCCATCTTCTGCCAGCCGCTGCCTCTTGCAAAGGCAGGGCCTGGGCAGGGGAGTGAGGCTGCTTCCAGGCTTTGATGCTGTTCCTTTTAACACAACAATGCTTTAAAATGGACAGCAAGATCTGATTCTCCTTCAGGAAGCATGTGCTTTGAGGCACTCTGAGCTCACGCAGTTAACTGAGACCCCAAAAGAGGAGAATTAAAGCTTAAGCTAGAAATTTCTATGGCATATCTATACTTTGCTGCCGTGCCTGTCTGCCAGGTGGTGGGATGGGTCTCATGTCATCAGAACCTGACTGTCCTTTGTTTCAGAGAAGCCTCGTCATGTCCATGCTCTTGCCAGCAGAGCCCCCTTGCCGCTGGGCTTTCAGGCACAGCACTGCCCCCATTCATAAAGCATATATATTAAAATAATGTTTGAGGCAAGGGAAAATAGAAATTTTTATAATACTGCTTAGTACTCTGACAGTACACATCTGTCTGAATTATTTAGACCTCATCGTGACGGCACATATATGACTTCTGATCTTTAATTTAGGATAGAGGATAATTTAGTTTCTTGGAGCCTTGTTCTGTGTGACATGAAGGAAGAACAGCTCCAGCCTGAAGCCTCAGTCGGTGCCTGTTTCTGGGCAGGAGTGACTTGCAGCTCCCCAAAAGTGAGGCAGTAGAGGGACGATGCTGTGTGTGCTCAGTAATGGCGCTGATCAGGAAATATTCATCAAACCATTTCTCGTCACAAAATGCTGATTCTTTCAGAGGCTTTCTGTGAGGGGGAAAAAAAAAGAATGGGACAATTTTCCCTCATTTAGCAGCTCTAAATATTGTGGCAGCTTTAAGAGGAGCCCAGTAAAGTCCTGTTCTCTTTTTTATTTTGACTTGTTTCAGATTGTAACTTGATTATGATCAAAACCAAAATGGCAAAAAACTGAAAGAAAATTCTGAAGACTGACTTAAAAATAAAACATATCAATATGACAAGAGAAAGGTCTCCCTATGTTTGATCCTTCTGCTTTGGTTCTTTGGTCCTTCCTAGAGAGAGCAAAGGGACAGCAAGAAGGGGAGAAGGTTCTCAGCCCAGGATGAGCTGCTGGGGGTGTTCATGTGTCTGCAGCCAGCAGCTGTGATCACCGATAAAACACAGCCTCTCCTGCTGCTGGAGCTCTGAGGGAGAACCCGTTTCAGGGCCAAACCTCTTCCCTAGGCTGGAGGATGGAGGAGGCAGTGCCTGAGCCTTTGCCCAAGTTTCTTCTGAATTTAAATGCCAACTCACGCAGGAGCCAGTTCTCTGCACAGTGCCAGATCACTCACCAGCCAGATGGCACTTTCTGAAGCTCTTCCACCTTCATCCGAGCTTCAAGGGATGCAGTGAAGGTGTTTGCAGGCAAGTGTCTCTTTCTTTTTTCTTCACTGCCTGCAGATTTACACTGGTGTAAGTTCAGAGCAGAGTGATATATGCTGAGCATGATCTGAGCTCCTTTCCTGTTGGTGACAGAAAGCCATAACAGTGACTTAAGGCGACCTCCTGCATGCAGGAGCCTCTGTCCTGTTCCCAGCACCACTTACAGTGCTTCTGCCTTGCATACGCTGGCCATATCAAGCATCCCTAAAGGGTGCCTTAAGCACTGCATCCTCTCCCCATCAATCCAGTGCACTGCAGTTGTTGGTGGAAATAAAAAGGATTTTCTTTCTTTGTTTCCACAAAATATTTTGGCGGGGGATTTTTTGGTATTATTATGACTTTTTTTTTAAAGACCTGCAGAAGAAAGGACACTGGAGTTAGAAACATGCACAGCATAGAGGAAAACTTAATTTCCCATGCAATATGCCTGTGAATTTGGTGGAATTAGAACAGTGTGTAGTAAAATAAAAAGCCGAATGTGTCTGAAGCTTTAGGATATGTAAGGAGTTAATTGGTGAGATGGGAATGGAGCAAAATGGCAGTGCCATGGCCTTCGGGACTGGAGCTCTGAGAGCAGAGCTTTGTGCCTTTGCACTGCCGACCCCCGTCCCCATCCCAAATAAAGCTGAGAGCTGTGGTCTTCAGTTCCCACTGAAGAAACAGTTGTCTTCCTTCTTAGTTACCTTTCTGTGTAGGGACAGTGTGGATTGGCATGGACTGTACAGAAGAAATCCTCCTTTCTGAAAGGATGTTGGATGGAACAGGCTTGGTGGAGAGACAGGAGAGGGGTTGGGGGAGATGAGGACTAAGCAAAATGCAGATTTTACTCAGAAATGGAAAGATGCAGAGATACTGCTCTGACACTGAAGAAACACTGGTTGGAGAAGCAGCAGAGGGGACAAGCCAGCTCTTGTTAAAGGTCTCTGCCTCTTTGTAGAGGTGATAATTTGGAAGATCAGAGCCTGGCAGCAAAGCCTGTCTGGATGAGAGTGAGAGCATGTCTTCCTTCCCCTTTAAAGAGCAAAGGGAGCCACAGAGCAACCATATGGATTTGCAGCAGAGTTTGCCAACACCTTCTGCTTTTTTGAGGGCCAGATCCAATAAAGGACATAGTTAGGCACAGTTTTGCCTTCTTTTTAAGTGCCTGAAATGAGCTACATGCTTTAGAAGGTGGATCTAAAATCTCAGTGCTGAAACAGGAAACGTGCTGAATGCTAAAAACCGTGTATTCCCAATTAAGGTTGTAGAAAGTCCAAAGACCACTCCTGAAGGGTTTTTCTTTGAACACCTACACAAGGTTCCATCCTCTCGCTTGCAGGTGTTCCAGCTGTGGAGAAGGGTTCCCCAGGGAAGGAAGAGCTGCAATCCCATCTGTCAGACTGGGCAGGGATGTACAAGGCAAAAAGCGGGGTGAAGACACCAGCCCTGCTGCACAGTGCAGGAGCTGGGGAATCGCTGAGCCCTCACAAAGACCAAACTTCTGTGAGCCATGCGGGGAAAGGGAGCTGTGCCTTCTGATCTGTGCTCCACGAGCCATTTGTTCATATTACTTTAGATACCGAGTTAAAAGCCATATCATTCCGCTGATGGAGAGAAAGGGAGTCCCAAAGTCCAACTCCCTTTTACCAATACTGTTGTTGGGAGTTGTGAGGAATCTGCAGTTATTCCACAGAAGCTGCACTGCAACAAAGCAAACTGTGCAACCCATTTATCATGGACTGCTCCCAGTTCCTATCTTAAGTGAGAGGGAAGTCAATTAACAAATGGAAACACAACCAAAGCACACTCATCTCATCTTGAGATCACAGGATGTCAGTAGAACCGTGCAATAGCAGCAGGAGCTTTTCCTGGATGTGGTTTTGGAACACATAGGAGAAAGTGCTAAAGCTGAAATGCCAACCTTGAAAAGGGACCATTACCTTTATAGTGAGATCTGCCTGCTTTCACAGCTCGATCACCAACATTTTCCAGCTTCGTGGATTTGTCGACCCAACAAATGTGAAGGACAGAAATATTAGCTTTACAAATCAGGATAAAAGTGACACACACTGAAAGCCAAAGCTGGTTAATGAGAAAGGATTTTCGAAATGTCACTCATCTCATTTCCCACATTTCGTTTATTTCCAAGAATTGGTATCTCTTTTCTTTCCATGAAAAGTCCATTTTCAACTAAACTTCTTTCAATTTACTTCTAACCAAATAATAATTAGTTTTCAAATTAAATTAATTTAATTTATTAGTCAAATTACAACTCAGCAAAAAGGAAACCACAGATATATTTATAACTTATTTTATGTTTATTATCGCTAACAAGGTTTGAGGAGAAATGATCTCCTGACAAAGCTGTTAAGAAGGCAGACATGATCACAGACTGTAATGTAATGGAAAGGGCGCAGCAGAAAAGTCAGACACTCATCTTCTGGGAGTCAGATTGAAATCCTAGTGGAGGTAGGAGGGAGATAGAGCCAGTCTTGCCATAGCATTGATGATTATTCATCCCACTTTCAAAAAAATGCAGTAGATGTGAAGGTTAGTGCTGTGTTTCGTTGGGTTTTAAGAGGCAAATGTCCAGAGCCACCGTGCAAATATGGGAAAATAAAGGCAAAATAAAGCTTTTTTCAGGCAAAAGCTTCCAACTGGGCCCCAGTTGATGAAGCTGTCTTTGCAGCACAGTGGTTTCCCCACACCCTGCCCTCCCCTGTCTGCTCAGCACCCACCTGCATGTGAGAGATGACCTGAAAGCAGTCACCTGCTGAATGGTGCAGGGTCACCCACTGCTGAGCACGTTCCTAGGCACCGAGGTCTAAGCAGAGCTGTCTACAGGGAGAAATTCAAGCAGCCCGAAGGCTTCCCCCAATCTGACCACTACACAGGGGCACAAAGTACTGGGTACTAAGTGTGAAATGGACCAAAGAAACCGAATGAAATCCGAATGGAAATCAAAGAAAAGTAAGCTTGGATTGAGCCTGATTTGGCGGAGCTCAGATGATTTGAGTGACAAAATAACCATGAGCACAGGAGCTCAGCCTTGCTGCCAGCTGTGGGTGCACAGACAGAAGGCTGTGGGCTTTTGGGAGATGCTCGCCAGCTCCATGGGAGCACTGGGAATTGGTGGGGGCTTGGGGAGCAGCAGGGCATGGGATGGGGTTGTGGGGCGGGCTGATTGAGCTCAGCCTGTCCTTATCCCCACTGTTCTCTTGTGTGACTTGTGCTCTGCCATTCTGGCTGCAGCTCTGCCAGCTATTGCGCAGCCTCATCTTTTTCCAGTCTCAGCTCTTGCCTGCTAATGTGTTTCAGGCACAGAAATTTCATTAAAGCTGCACTGATGTCCACAGGCTTTAGCCATGGACTTCATCGTTAAGTGGGTTTTATTTCAGCCAGTATTCAAATTACCCTCTGGTCTTAGGTGGGGGAAGGAGGCGTGCAAAAAAGGGAAAAGAAGCAAAAAACCCACCCCTTCCCATCCATTGCAAGCTGCCATCAAATAGTCATTGCTGTCCTAATGAAAACAGATGCACAGAGATAAAAATGAACCAGTAAGGACCACATTTCAGTAATGCTGTGACAGTGCTTAACACTGCCAGGGACGAGAGAGGATCAGCGATGCTGCCTCGGAAATGCAGCTCATCTCAGCCTGCTCTCCTCACTGCCTTCACCCCGGGTGCTGACCTTAATGTTTCAGTTAATTGGAGGCATTTGGAAACGGAGTTCTCTCGTTTAGCTTTGTGGAAGGTTTTAATGTGGGGATTATTTAGCCATTAGCTCAGGCTCTCGGTTTTTCTGGATTAGGATTCCAACAAGCTACTTATCCTCGGTGACACGGATGGGCCTGAGTGGCAGAGCCTCCAGCTGGAGCCAAGCATATTTCTCATTTGGGGATGTGACTGAGTATTTTTTCCATCTCCTGGCCTTTGTTCAGCCCCGCAGAGCCAAAAAGCAACCTGTAATACCCATCAGTGCCCACATCCTCCTAGAAGGGGAACTCAGAAAGAAAGTTTGCACTGCCTGAATACAGCTGGAAGAAGCTTTTGTTCCTGCAGTGACAGAAAAATCCTTCCAAGCAAACCCAGTAAGAATCCTAAAACTTCTGGTGAATCTACAGTTTGTACCATATAGTGACATCAGATGTGTGCATCAGCTTATTCTTAGTTTGCTTTGAGAACCAACTCTTCCCTTTTCCAGAGTCTGCCCTGCAGTGTGAAGTCAAGGGAGGATGCTGCTGGGTTTGGGGGGTTGTGGTTCTGCTGGGGCAGAGCTCTTTCACATGGGAAAGGAATGCAAGTAGTACCTTTAGAAACAGCAGCAGGCTCAGTGGGTCACCCCAGATGGTCAGGGCAGCCTGGATGCTGGGAAACCTGAATCTCCACGGTTCCTCTTTGTGTGGCTGCTCCTGATCTGCTCCCACAAGAAATGGTGTTGGTAACAGCCACACAGTAACGCTGAACACTGTTGGAAAGACTCCTTAAATCTTCTCTACATCTTATTATTGCTATTTTGAATCTAAATCCAATCATGCTTATGAAAACAGTCGTGGGCAAGAAAATCTTTTCCTTCTATAGTAGGAGGCCAACATCAGGGCCCTTCGGCTGCCTCCACAGGGCTCTATGGATTCACAGCGCGGAGGGCTGTGGGTGACAAGGAGTGCCTTGTTTGAAGCTGATCAGAGCAGCACGCTGCAAAAGGAGCATCCATCATCTTTTCTTTACCCTGAGCCACTGCTGGATGAATCAATCAAATCAAAACATTTTCTGTGTTTTTTTTTTTTTTTTTAATTTTATTTTTATTATTTTTTTAGGATTTTTGGAAGCAATTTCTTTCCCTCTAAAGTACTTCCATTTAGAAAGGGAATTTGTAAAACTGAAGAAACTCCTGTAGGTTTGTAACAGAAACAATTTTTTCTTCTGAGAGGACATACATTTGGCAATCCATGCAGCTCATCTGCGAGAGACAGAAGCTCCCTAAACATCCAGCCCAAAATTCCTCCAAAACACAGACAGCCTTTAACCACTGAATTCGTTTTGTTCCTCATTAGGATAATTCCAGTTGCTTTTGCTCAGGTGCTCATGCAGCCTGCAGGTGGGCTCAGCTGGGTGCTGTAAACAGGAGCTGCACTGTGGCTGCTCTCCTTGCTGCAGGCGTGTGACCATGGGATCCTCATCTTGTTTTGCTACCGGTCTGGCTGTGAAGATGAGGGCATTTGCTAGCTGCTGCTGGCTCTGGCATTGCTTTTTTCTGTCTCTCTGCTTAAGCTTTTAAATGTAGTAGCAATGACCCCCTGTGTATCAGGCTGGAGGGACAGCTCTAGGACTGCACTGAGCTACAGCCGCAGAGTTCTGGCAGGGAGGAGAAGGCAGATCCCTCTCATCTGCTCTGCAGAGCACCCAATGAAGAGCAAAGAGCCAAAGATATATATATCTCCTGTTGTCTCTTACCAGGCAAAAGGCTTTACTCATTATAACTTGATGTCTGGGCCAGTTTAGTGTCTGATATTTAGAGTTTATTATCAGATCATATGAGCTGAGGGCTGCCTGCTGCTAATTTACAAGCTAAAACAAGTCACTGGAGTTCCCTAACATCCATCTTGTCTCTGCAGCTAGCTGGTGGCAGCCACGTCCCTGCAGTGCTGCTCAGAGGTGCTGCTGTGCAATGGAAAAACAATGTAGGGTCAGGGTGCTGGGTTGCATGTGCACAGGGTTCATTGGGCACTTTGGGAAGATGAGGCAACCCCTCCATGAGGGACAGCAGCTGGGATGTCCCCAGGGCATAGGAAGCAGAGGACCTGCAGTATCTGCCTGGAGACCAGCAAATGCAATCCCTCAGGTTGCTGCAGATGCCTGTCATTTAAATGATGACTGACCTTTTGCTGTAGTCCTTCTATTATTGTTGACTCTCGTCAGGGCTCCCTCCTCGCACAGCACAGCCTTCCTCTGTTCAACCCCATCATGATTTAGCCCATCTGATACTTCTCAACCAGCGTAAGCCGTTGTCTGCACGCATAGGCTATGTTAGCATTGATTCTTCCACTTGCCAAAGCAGAGAACAGATTTTGCTTGAGCTGTTTCCCCTTCACAGAGCTCCCTTTTCACAGGCTTTTTGCAGTGAAAGGAGAGGAGGGACGTGGCAGAGAGGGAGGAAGAGGAGTAAAGAAAGGCATAGCTGTGCTTAATGTTGATGGGAAAGTGTCAGGTTCTCCAGAACTCTGTCTAATGTGACCTACTTCAATCATCTTGAGAGAGCTATTTGTCTTCAACAGATCTTTTTGGAGTAAAACAAACTGATTTCAAGTAGCTGCAGGACAGAAACCTGACTTTCAGCAGAGGCTCTGGCTGCTGCTCCTTGCTTACCTGGGAAGGGAGGAACCTGAAATCCTTGTACCAATGTCCTCCCTTCAGCATCGCTCAGCGCTGGGTGACGCACACTGGGACAGTGGAAGCAAAGTGAGGCAAAGGTCAGCAGGATGCTGGGCAGCGAGGTGTGCTCTGCATGCATGTGGTAGATGTGACTGTAGTCAGGCAGTGCTGCAGGGAAGGCTCTCTGCATGCCTTCTCCTTTGTGTGTCCCCTCAGCTGGACGAACTGCATGGGATGGCATTCTGCTTGGTCTGCGTGGAGGTCATTAAGAAGACAGGCTGCTAGGGAGCAAACAGGCAGCAGCAGGCTAGAAATGCATGGCCCTTACAGATACCTCCTGCACAGTTGCTGAAGCTTTGAAATCAATAGGTTATGTGTGCATGAAGGGCTCGTCTGTATAGGGCCTATATAGGGTCTGTATAGGGTCTGCCTGGTGACCTCACATCTTTTCCCAGACTGAGAACCTGTGCAGCCCCTGGCCTGGATCACGAATTGCTTTTCTTGTGTTTTCAGACGAGGAGCCAGAGTGCTCTGGAGGCCTGGGTTCAGCTGAGATTTTAGCAGGGTTGCTGTCTTTCTGTCCTGTCATCTTAAAACATGGGGTGGGGGAAGTGTTTTTACCTTACCCACAGTTCTGGGGAGATGTGAAGGCCACCCAGGGTTTTTGCTTTGGTGAGGAATGGTGCTGGGCTTCCAGAACCCAAGGAAGAATCCAGATGCCCTTCAGTAAGATGAAGCTTGTGCAGATGTCCTAGAGACAGCAGGATGCGTGTCCCTCCAGCTGCCAAGTCATTTTGTCAGTGCCCTGCCCAGAGATTTGTCTTAGCCTTTTAATATTTCTGCTTAATGGTTTGTTACCCTTCTTCCTCCCTCCCTCTCTCTTTTTTTTTTCCCTCCTTTCCCGGAGCACTTTGATGTGCTTTCTGAATATAGCTACATGAAGTAAATAGTAATACCAGACTGATAAATGAGCGATGTATTAGACCCTTGTATTAGCTCAGGCTAGTAATTTAGCCTGATGCAGGAGATGTTTGCATTCATTATATTCATGCACCAACAGACAGCAGCTATCCCAGCAAGCTGACACGTGTGGGCAGTGCCCTTCCCATAAAGCACCCCTGTGGCAGACCACACAGTCACTTCCTATTTGTCTAACCTCGGGGCACGCCGGGTGAGCTGGTGTAAGCGAAACCTTTTAAGAGGGAAAGAATGGGAAATGAAATATTTATTTTTTGTTTTTACTCGCTGGTGGTGAAAGGATATTGATGTGGTGTAGATGGAACATTAAAATCAGAATTATGCCGGGGAATAAAAAAAAAAGAAAAAGAAAAAAGCCAGGCATAAATTAGCAGTGTTTGCTTCCTCTGTGGTTGAAGAGTTAGCATTACGCCAGCACCATATAACATGCCGGAGATGTGTTTGGGGGGCAGCTGGGCCATAAATCACAGGGAGCATTTAAGCCGACAAGAAGAAAGGGCACCTGGAGATGGATGGCTGTCCGATGGATGGCCGTCCGAGGGGCCGTCATAAACAAGTCATGGGATGTGGCAGCAGGAGGGGGAATGGGATGTGAGACTGCAGCCTGGGCTCTGCAGGCAGGGCCGGACGCTCGGGGTCAGTCATAGGGGAAGCTGACCTGAAGAGGCACCGTTCTGAGATGTGTGGGCCGTGGGATGGCAATCCTTTTTTCCCACGCTTCAAGATTTCTAAATTACTTTGCCTTTTTTTCACCCCTGAGAAACAGCAAAATGTTGTAGTATTCATTTTCTACTAAAAAGGTCAAGTTTTCGATTCTGCTTTCTCCTTCTGATAAGAGCTAGTCAGAAAACCCAAGACCTTACATACTTCCTACAGGATATCTTCATCGGATCTGAGGTATCTATACAAAATCCTTTGCCAAAAATGCTCAGTGATAAGTTCCTTACCTCCTGTTTCCTCCTGTTAAAACATAACGACAATCTGTGATCTTAAAGAGTGCTAAATTTACCCTAACGAGGAGAGGTGCATTTCTTAACCTTCCCCCCTCCATGTCCCCTGCCCGCAGCCACTGCTGTGACTCTGAGCTCTGCTCAAGGAGCCCTGTTGACTTTACAGGGATTATTTTAAGGAACAATGTCGTGAAACCACTCTCAGCTTCCCGTCCCCTGGAAATCACAGTTCAAATGTGCCTGCAGTCAAGGGAGAAAGTTGTGGTGTGACAGCAGCTCTTTTCAGTGTTTCACTGCGCTGGATAAACTGCCACAGAAAGGTTAGTGATTTTCTTGGCATGGTCACCACACTCTTTCTCACATTGGCAATAACAAGGAGACAACAAGGGCATTTGCTCTTTAGTGAAGTGCTCCAGTAATGCTTTTTAGAAAGAGGACCTGGAAAAGATTGTGCTTGGGATCAATACACAGAGCTGGGGTCAGGGCTGGGGTAACACTGGGGGATGGAGAAGGCATCAAGGAGAAGGGATTGAAAGGCGTGGGGAGATGGTTCTTCAGAAGATAAGAGGGCTCACTGCAGGGACTGCGTGGGTTTGCTGGGTAGCAGTGGGTTGAGGACAGGGGCTGTTATTAGTTCATCTTATAGAGAATCTTTACCCTGGCAGCCTGCGACCTTGAGGATGTTCCTCCCACACAGCGGCCCCTGCGGAAAGGCAGATGCAGGGAAAGTGCTCCGAAATGGGCAGCTATCAGAGCGAGGGAGCTACCTTAGTGAGGGATGTGCTGCATCTCGAGAGGGCCCTGGCTCTCTGCAGAGAGAAACTGCTTGCGAGGGTGATTAATTCATCAGCAAAACATTAATTATCCTAATGACTCCATTCATTAACCTCTGAAGGGAGAGGAACTGGCCCCTCTCCATCTCCAGAGAAATTTAGCCCCTTCCAGCTTCAGCTCTGGAGTTTCGGGTGCAGAAAACTAGTTCAGGTATACGAAGCTGTTAAAAATGGGGCAACGTGGGGGGCAAATATCCTGCAGGCAAAATCATACATGGGGCTGAAATCCCACACAGGCTCCAGTGCGACATCATTGGTGCTAGTGGGATTTTAACCTCCCCAAACCAATAGGTCTGCACATCACTCTTGCAGCACAGTTGTTCTTGCAGAAAAATTGTAATTGAGATTCCCCAATTTTGTGCAACCAAGAAAATATCTTGTCTTTTGACCAACAGAATATGTGGCTAAATCCCACTGGGATTGCAGATAAGAGTTGGAATGACCTACTGGAGAAACATAGACTTAAATGTGTATGTGAATATTCCTTTGACAAAGAATGTTACAAAAGCAGTTCACGTGTGTGAAATTGACCCCGTAGTCCCCCTGTGTTTGTCAAAGCTTGCATCTGGGAGACAAAAACAGCCATGAGGATTGAAAAAGGATGGCAGCTGCTCTTCTTTAGTGGGGTGGAGGTTCTGCTCCTGCTGCTGGTTTGTTACCAGCTAGCCCTGCTCCCACTCCATGTCTCCGTTTTCTTCCATGCGAGCTGCTTTACCATCTATTAATTAGAAGTGCTGCACGAGAGCTGAAAAATAACATTATTTCTGGGATGCAACACACCTCTGCCCTAGGGAAATATAGTGACTGCTGCTGAGGAGCCCTGTGCTGGTTAAATAAAACTTCATGATCTGCTCAAGTCATGAACAAATGCAGTTTACAACTCACAGGGACCTTAGCAGTGCATTTTCCATTGGGGTTAATGCTTCACACCCCGGTTTCCCCTTAGCTCTGTATATCTGCATGTAGGTATAAGAGCCTTTCTCACTGTGTTGACTGCCAGCATCCCCTGCCCTGTCCACATGCTGAGTTGTGGAGCTGTGACATATCTATCCTAAATGCTGGATCCTGAGCTGGTCCCATCCTGGTTTCCAGATCCTTTCCAGAAGCCCTAGCAGAGCCATTCCAGAGTTCGATAATTTCATTTTTAAAAAGCTTTCAATTTCTTTTGACAGGACTGGAGTGTTTAAAGATGGCAAAGTGAAGGAGATAAATAGATTATTGATCGGACAGGCTTGTAATTCCATAGTGAATTGGATTTAGCTCCTTCACTGAGATCAGGTCTCTGCCATAAATCTCCCAAGGAATCAATAGGATGGAGTGCGCCTGGTGAGGAGGCCTTCTGTTTGTTGCCATGGCCACAGGTAGGGGCTGCAAGCGAGCGTCCTAGTGCAGGGAGGGCAGCAGCTGGCAGCCAGGCATCTGCTGGGCTGTCCTGAGCAAGGGGTGGATGTGACCGCATGGGGCTGTGGAGGCATTGCACACACGGCTGCGTTTGTCATCCTGAGGTAAGGCCGTGTGCAGCCATCACTGTGATGACACAAGGCAGGAGATACACCATCAGGACACACGTTGGGCTCTGCATCGCGGTGTGCTCGAGTCCCAGCTGACGCCAAGCTGGAGGCGGCTTCAGAGCTGGGCTGGGCAAAGACTCAGATGGACCGCGATTAGAAATGCAGGGGGAGCTGCCAGCAGCAACAAATGCCAAAACCCAAACTTCTGCTAACTCCCTGATCTAGCTAACAGTGCCAGGGAATAGAACTAGCTGCAGCCTCTTCTGTCTCTATAGGGTTTGTGTGCTGTGACTGTGCACCCGGCACCAGCACTCAGTTTGTGGTTGCCCAGAACTCTGTGTCAGCAAGTGGCTTGGTGCATGGAACCACAGCAGTGCCAGGGCTCAGAGCTGAAGCCTGAAGAGTCTGCTGAAGCCTTAGTGGTCTGTTTTCTTGGGTTGGTTGCAGGTCTGGCTCGAAAGTTAGTGGATATCTAGATTGAGAATGCATCAGAGTGCAATTTAGTGTGTTTCTGCGATGGTATGCAGCTCAATCTAATTGTCCTTCTGCATTCTGTTCATCTTCACCTTCCTCAGAATCTGTAAACTCAGAACAGAGATATAACCATGGCTTCCCTAAAATTATTCGTTATTCAAGTTAAATAGATGTCTGAGATTAATGCTTATTGATGTGAATGCTGTGGGAACATGCAATATCCACCTTCCACACTGAGTTTTGCTCAAGTCAAGTTTACCCCATCCCTCAGCTCCCTATCAGGCCCTCTTTACTTGCACAGTTGAACTCTTCAGGTTCAGCAGCATTTCCCTGAAGTTCAGCTCTTTGCAGAACCCCTGGAGCCCCAGGCCTTGGCAGTGTGTGCTGGGGGCATTCCAAAGCCAGGCTTCACTGGGAGATCTCCATTGCTTCCTGCTTCCAGCTGCACTGGCAAGACACAAGGTAGCTTTTTTCTATTTCATTCTCCTTCTGGTGCTGGCCGTACCCCAAAAGGCAGAGAGGCAACGAGAGGGATAGGAGTAGGAAAGCAGCTAAGTTTTTCCACTCTTGAAAAAAGAATCTATGGTCCTCAAGGTTGGATCTGATGTTGAGAAAGTGTGCAAGGGATATCCGCTCACCTTGCTACTGTGTGTTAATTAAGAGACATTTTACTTAGACCCACTGGAAAAAAAGCCTTGTTGGTTTCCCATCGTCCATGGAAAACACACAGACTGCTTCTTTTTTTTTTTTTTCTGTTAGTTTCAAGTAAAAGAAAAAAACCAAAAAAATTGTCATGAAGATCATTTGGGGGATTGAAAAATGGGGAGCTACCCAAATCAAAGTGCCTGGCAGCTTAGGCTGGACATTGAATTGATTTTGACTTTAGAACAAGTGCAAGCTGGGAAGAGATTTCTAGGAGAGCAGCTCTGTTTGTAAACTTTTTATCTCATCAGAAAAGCTACAACTGATGAATCACATTTTCTATCGAGAAAACTTTCAGGAAACATAAGCTGCTCAAGCAAAACTCATCTTGTCTGACCATTCCCAGAAGTGAGTGATGCAGAAGAATCTGAGCTACCTATAGATGTGAATGCAAGCCCAGTCCAATTTTCTCATTGCGTACAAATCACAGAGCTGCTGTATGCCATAATCCAGGCAGTCATTGCTTCCAGCTCTTTTAGCTCACCCGGCAGAAAGTCCTGTTTGCATCTGTCACATTCAGACCTTGCTGAGGGGAATGGCTGGAATCAGTTGGATTACAGACTCCCTCTGCTTTCTGGTGGATCAGAAGAGATGACCTCCAGATCTGAGTGGCTCCTACTTGGAGTTGGTCATGGGTTATGCTGTTATCATTGGCTTTAGAAAGCCTTTTTCTAGCCCAGATTCCCATATCAGCAGTAACAAGAAGCAGTGGGAACAGGCCAGAGGCTGGCTGGGAGCTGGTGCCTTCCAGAAGCCAATGGGTGAAGCCTGAAAGGAGCCAGCTGGGATCTTCTGCTTGCTGTGGGCACGGTAGGTGGAGACTGGGATGCTCTGAAGCAGAAATGATGGCATCCATCACATCTACTGATTCAGAATGGGCACTGAGTGATGTCACTGGGAACCATCCCAGTGCCCTTCCAGGCTTAAAAACCTTTTGTGATGACTGAAGGGGCCAGTGAGGAGGGCTGCCAGCCTGGCTTCCTTTCCCCAGGATAAAGGGACAAGCCATCCCAATGCCCCATCTGCACCTGAGCGCTCGGATCCCATGCTGTGCCTCAACGCAGGAGGCAAAGCAAACCCTTCCCACTAAGGAGACAAGCTTCCCTGCACTGCCACAGTCCCTCACCTCCTTTACATGTCTTCTTTTGTCAGGAACTGTTGCAACATTTTGTGGGCTGCTTTCTCCCTTGCTCGCCAGAGCTTTGAAAATGTCACCCACCTAACAGGGAGTGGCACTGGAAACAAACCCATGTGTTTTCTGTCCATTCAGACATCAGATGTGACACGGAGAGATGAACCAGCTACCAGGAACCTGCTCAGTGTGCATGGTGCTGCTCTGCTCTGCTGTTTGTCTGACTCTGTCTGTCTGCTACACATCATTAGCTGCTCTTGTTCCAAGGCTGCTCCTCTTTGTGCTGTCTTGATGCTGTGGATGCATTATTTTTCCTTGGAAATGTGCGAGTACGTATGAAGAATCTCAAATATGATTCAAGCAAATGCCTGGTTCCTGGCCTCACTTTGGACATCTCTTACCACAGGTGTGCAGATGTGAGTATGGGGGCTCACAAGATCTGCTTCTTCCCTTGAAAGCCTGAGATGTGCTGAGTTGTGATGTCTGGAGAGCCGCCCCTGTGACATGGGTTTCTCTCCTTTCCTGCCTGCTACAAGGGAAGCAAACGCAGCCTGAACTGTTATCTCTGTGCATGCTGTTGTAGCTCGAGGGACTCTGCCCTTGCTCTGAAAGGTATTTAATGTCTACAAGGAAGATACAGTCAAAACAATTCTCTTTCACCAAAGTGAAACACAGCAGAAAAAGGAGCGAGGAGGAGTGAGAGCAGGCTGGCAGTGCTCAGCTGAGCACTGTGCTCCTCCTGAGCTGGAGTGAAGACTGCTCAGGGCAGCCTTTACTGCTGGTTCTGCTCAAGAGGCTGAACTCATGCCCTTCTGAGGATGGCATAGCTGGAATGGGATCAGGAAGCACGTTTCAGAGGGGCTGTTTGTAGGCTAGCGGTGGTTCTGGCATCTGCTTTCGCTCCTTCTCAAGGAAATCCCACCTACTGTTTTCATACTTCCTGCTGTACATGGGAGCAAAACTTTCTTCATCTGCAGGAGCTACAGTGGGGCTCCTTCCACTATAACCCATCCATGTAGCTTAGAGCAGGAATAGGACAAGGGCAAAATGTGAGTGTGGAAAGCCCAGCTCTGAGATGTAGCAATCAATTGTCCAAAGGTATTGGAAGCTTCATTGCAATGGAAGGCTCATCCATCTCTCTCTCAACAATTGACACCTGATGTCTTGGGCTTGATCCCTGTTCTGTGCCTAGAATACAGCTGCATGTGTGTATAAGAATCATTAGGTCAGAGCCTGAAGCAGTGATTGAACACCTGGTGAAGGGATGTAGCCAGCCCTGGGAGCACAGGTGGGAGCAATTCACCCATTGGAAGGGGAGGACCCAAGGTGCACCCTTCCCCAACCTCATTTCAGGGCTGGCAGCTGTAAGAGTAGCATCTCTATTTGGAGAATGCCTTCTTTGGAGTGCTCGATGAGGTTTGATCTTCAGAAAGGGGTAAGTGGTTCCTTCTTTGTTACCAGGATGTGATTGCTGCTTTTCTTGGGTGATCCAAAAGTAGTCTAATATCTTCTGCCTTCTGTCTTTACACTGTGGAACAGCTGCTTCAATCAAAGCTCCTTCCTCCTGTGTCCTGCTCCTGTATTTTATCATCTGATTTTATCTCCAAATTGAGATAAAATATTTCAACTTCCACAACATATGAAACTCCACAAAACGTCTGTTCCCGCTAATCAAGATAAAGGATCTTAAACCCCTCAATAAAGGTGGAACAGCATTTTGAATCTTCAGGTGTTCAAAGCTTTCCCTTGAGAAAATAATGTAAAACATTCTATTCCTTGCTTTTATTATACCATTATTTCAAATAGATAAATGTCCTCTGGAAGAGGAGGAATACTTGAAAATATGTATTTTAGCCAGGAGTAGGGAACTTGCTTTGAGCTGAAGAACACTTTAGGGAAACTGAGGAAGGCAGAAGCCACGCTACTTGCTCAAAGGCACAGAATTTGGACCTGTGGTTAAAATTTATGAGAATGTAATTCCTGGAACACCCCACACAGAAGCTTTTGTTCCTTATACTCTGTATGAGTCCTTCAGGGTATGGGAATAATCTCTATGGTGATTATTTGTGATACCTCAGCGGTGACCCCAGTCCCACAGGCTTTTTCCTTAGCTATTTAATTGCTTGCCTATCCCAGCCTGGGAGCCTGCACGAAGTGCCCTGAGATGCATTGACTCAAGGAGGAGCTGTTTCCCTGTAAATGAGAGCAGGACCCGTTCTTTTTAGATGCTGATGGATCACTTCAGCTTCAGTATTCATGGTCTGGGCACGTGCCAAGTTAGGTGTGCAAATCTGCCCCATTTGTGGGGCATCGTCTTCTGTTATCTCAGAAGGTAACTCAGATTAAGAAGTGAGGAAAGAACAGGGCTGTCTGGAGACCCTGTGGTGTCCACAAGCAGGCACTGTGTGGATCCAGGCAGAAGCACCAATAGGGCACCAGTCTTCCCAGCCCCACTTTCCATCTGAAGATGCCCTGGAGGTGCTGGAAGGTGCTGGTTCCTATCCTTTCCCCCTAGCTTTGCATGCAGCACCATGACCCATCTGGCCACTATCCAGAGCTGAGAGCTGGGATTCCCAATTTCAACCTGAATCCACCTCACCTGCCTTTAAATAGAACAGGACTTGGAGGGAGACTGGAACTGGAACGGAGCTCCTTCTGCACTCGGGGCAGTGGGGTCGATGAAGAAGCAGCTGAGGGTGAAATCAATTAATTCATTCATTACAGAACTGCTGCAGTCACAAAGATATTTCAGTTGTGCTTGCTGGGGGGTCCTCATGAGAGAGACATCTCATTTTCACTGCAGTCCCCAAGGGTGGGTCAGAGTCACACAGTTTCATTCCTGCTGAGTACAGAGTAATACGAATGTTCCGGGGGCAATGGAGCCTCTTGCTGCTTGGAGGAGGCGATACTTTGAGTGAGATCAGACCCTACTTCAATCAAAGATTAGTGATAGGAGAAAACAGAGAACTGGGGAGGGAAGGGATGGTGAATGTTATTTTCAAGGCTTGCAGAATGAGGAAATGAGACTGGGAGTGTATTTCCCACGGGCAGATCAGGCACCTCTTGTTGGGAGGGATCTGTGCCGTGGCTTGGTGCTCACAGTGAAGTCTTCTGAGCCACTTCATTAGGACTCTGCTAGAAAGCATTGTAGCCTTCCGCCCAACCTCATTGTGGTGGCCAGACCAACACATCCCACAGCTGTAGTTCTGTCTCTGCCCACTGTGTGTACTGCACCCTCTGCTTTGCTCTGCTTTGTCTTGTGAGCAAAGCTCAATGCATTTGCATATAAATTCAGGTCATATAAATTCAGACAGGTCTGATCACTGAATGGCTCTTGTTGCAAGATGCAGTGCTTTTTTTTTTTCCATGTACCTTTGTACCTCAAATTGGAGAGCGGAATGTTGGTTGCTTAATTGCAGTGGTGATTTCAAACCCTTTGCTCCTTCCAGGGAGATTTTCAAGAGTCCTACAATCAGTATCTCAAAGCCTTCTGAAGATATAACCATTCATTGCAGCGCTTGGCTGGGTAATGTTTCAGAGAAAAAAATGTCATCCTGTCTGAATACACCATGTTAGCAAGAGAGGAAATGTACCTATCGACAGATGAACAGACAAAAAGACCCTGCAATGCTTGAAAAATAACTGGGACTTCTCAATCATTTCTATCTACCTGACAGCAAAGTTCACCTGCGAAGCAAGGGCAGAGTCTAAACAGCTACAGCATAATTTGAAAAACACTGATGGGAGTGGGGCTGTGGAGTAAGAACACCAAAGTGCTGATGGATCTGGTGAGTTCCTGTTCTGTATTGATGACAGGGACTGCACAAACAGACCTTCCTGGGCTGGCTTAAAATCTCATGAGAAGCACTGTATCACAGGAGCAATAGGCTGAAATTCATGGAAGTTTCAGCACAGGAGCAGAGCAATCAGTGCATTTCCTCGCTTGTCTTTGCAAGCAGAGATTGCTCATAAAATGGAACAGGCCTTCTCAGCTTTAAGGAAACAACAATGTGTGGAAACGTTATTTTATTTCTTACAGTTCTATGTAGAAACTGTGAGGTGAATGATGTGAAACTTCCCTAGCAGTTTGTTTAATTAGGGGTAGTCAGGGTGGAAGAACGTAGGGCTACAGGGGGTGGATGCCTGTTGTAGGGGGCTGACTGCTCCTTAGCAGCATCGTGGCCCTGTTTCAGATGGTGCATGTGCTGAGGGGTGTTGTGTGACCACACCTGGAAAAGTGCTTGTGTTTCTGAATTGTGAGAAGAAGAGTAAGTGTAAGGACTTGCTTACAGTCTGTCAAGAGCTGAAATTTTCATGTTTCCATGTCCCACATTCAATGTCTCTTTTTTCCCCCCTTTTTTTTCAAAGCTCTGGTACCTATAGGGATTTTTTTTTTCTTCCATCCCCATTTTCAGTCCTCAACCAGGATCCAAAAGTGCTACAAATACTTCTAAGGGATGTCTGCATAACCAATTGCCCGATTTCACAGACTTCAATGGCAGCTAGTGGAATTTGCACATTTGTCTCTGTCTGCCACCCTGCAAACCAGACACAGCAAATAACAATGACAGGAAGCAAAGTGCCCCAAACAAACCCTTTGTTATAGAGGGGACTGAAGAGGGCTATTTTTTTACTATTCTAAATTTTTCTTCAGTTTCAGAAACTTCTTTATGTAACTACTTGCTGCTGACAGAGCAGAGGACATCAGAAGTATGACACAGCTAATTTTAGGACCGAGATGAATAACTCTTTAATGACATGTATCTTTACATATAAATCCCAGATGGCCACCTGCACAGTCCACCAAATTTACAGTATTCAGCAAGACAACTTAGTGGGGGGTGGGGGGAGGGGGAAATAAAACCCCAACCCAAGGAGAATGCACTATTCAAAGTTCTCTTTGGCCCAGTTTCCTCAGCTACTCGGGCGTTGTGTCTCTGTAATGGCAAAAGCAGAGCCCCTTTTTGTCCCTTCCTAATTTTCCTGCTCAAAAAGCAGCCCTGAGCTCGGTCTGACTTGTACTGACCTGTATCTGGCACAGCTGATGGCTCAGTCATTTCTGGTGGTGCACCACTAGCCCAGAAAGGTTTTTGCTCTGTTAAAACTGGTGGGACCCACAGTCCATGCTATCAGCATCTCATCCCTAGCTTGGCAGCCAGTGGGACAGCTGAGGCTGTCAGTGTCACTTACCAGGCACTGATCCTTCTCTGGGTAGCACCGTTCTTCCAGGCTTGTTTCTCCTGTTACAACAAAAGAGGAAGCCTTTTGTAAGCAGTTTGGATAGTTTGTCCTACCCTGTAGAAGTAGGAGCAAGGGCAAGGCGGGAGACTGACTATGCAACAGCTTGTTATGGGTTATGCTTGTAGCATTTCCCATTGCAAAACTGCTTTTAATGATCTGGGCCTGTGTTGTCCTTCTGAAAGTCTGCTGCAGGTTAGATTTTGCATGAGTAGTTTCAGATAAAGTGAAGCAGAGTTGCACACCCACTGCCACCACAGAGATCACTCTCATGTTCTATGCATTGTAATGAGAAAATCACCTATGATAAAAATAGCGTGAGGTGATGTCATTTAAAATTATCATAATGCATCTGGAAAGAAAAACCATTGGGGATACTGGGTGATCTTAAATCTGAGACTTTTTTTTTTTAATCCCAGATTTAGTAATTGTAACCTGCTTCTATACAGTAATGAGGGCATGATTTGTTTTACAGAAGTCTGGTTCTGTTCTGAAAGGTGCACAGATATGTGAGCTGTGCATAGAGTGATAGAATTGTTTGGGTTGGAAGGGGCCTCTAAAGGTTGGGTTGGATGTGGTCTGATTCCCCTGCAATGAATGGAGGCCACTTCATGTCACCAACCTGTACTGGTACAGCTTCGTGCTGTGTCAGGGCTGCATTTCTCTCCTCTTCAAGCTGAAAGTGGAAGCAGCCACCAGAAGATGTCATCCCCCTTAATACTGCCCAAATGGAACAGAAGGACTCTGAGAAATGAGGACAGCAGATCCAGGAGATTCGTATCATCCTCATGCTGCTAATACTGCAGCTCCTTTAAGATGGTAACATTTCATTGCTAGGAGATAACCTGAGCTGGTAACTGTGCAGCATCTTTTCATACAGACTAGCTGGGGCCATTCCAATTGAGTATAACAAATGACATAAGGAACAATATAAGCAGTGCTATAAATAATAATGCTGCAATTCCATTGATGGCTTATGGTGGCATTATAAATGATCGGAGTGAAGTCAGGAGGTCTCTTCACACCACCAGAGCCTCATGCTGGAATTATAGATCTAATTTAAGTGCGTTTTGGGGGTAAATTATTTATTAAAGTGTAAAGCTTATGGAGATAAATGTTCAAGTAGTCAGACTCCTGGACTAGGTGAGCATTGCTGGTCCTAATAATTACAGGTAGAATTTGCCCTTGGGCAGAAGGGCTAGATGAAGTTTTTAGCAACATTTCAGATATCCAGAAGCCCTGGAGGACACTTCTTGGCACAAGGGTGCAATCCGTAACCTTGCAATGAAATGGCCTGCTTGTATGAGCAGTCAGTTCTTAACACCAATTTCTCATACATCCATTGCAGTCATTAAGCTGGTGTTAGGAGATGGAGGACAGAGAAGCCTTTCTCAGGCTGATGGAAAAAAAAAAACATGGGTCTTACAACTGTTGTTTTAAGTCTGTGTTTTGGCCCTGAAATGAAGTCCTGGTGCTGTTTTCATCTCTCGCACGTGTTTCATTCTAATTTTAGCCAGAACTTGTCAGCATTACCAAACCAGGGGAGCAATCGTGGGGCTGTGGTGAAATTCTCTCAGCCACAGATTTCTTAGTGACCTCAGAGAGCCTGGATGTGGCCGCAGAGCCCAGAAGACCAAGCTCAGGCTCTACCTGGTACTGCCTCCCTGAAGTCCGCTTTTAGGATGGGAAGCAGAGGAAGGCTGAGCTCATGATCTCTGCGAGGATGCATTTTCTGGAGTTTTCTGTAGCATAAAAAATTGTCCGTGGAGCAGGAGTCTCAAGACAGTCTTGCTCCACTGGGCTGCAGTAGGGATAAATACATTAAGATGAGGTATTAAGATACAGCGGTAATTAGGAGCCATATAAGTAACTTAGATATAAAATGAAACTACTAATAATGCATAAATGCAAAGCCTTAAGAGGTTTGCTTCGTATAAAGCACCCAGCCATTTGGTGGCTTAGCTCAATTCTCTGAAGCTGCAAATTCAGGCTGAAAATCTTATGAGGATATGCTCTTTCAGTGAGATTCTTTTTTTTCCTCCTTGTCATATTTAAAATATCGCTGAGGCCAACTTTTTGTCTACAGGCAGTGTTTTTTTCATTGCTTCCAGCCAGACTAGAAAATGTTGGAAGGCAGGGAAAATATATTTAAGATGTGAACTTAGCAGACTTGGGGGAAGATCCTGATTAAGGCACTGTATGTATAGGCCAGACCAGGGAGATGAAGATGGAATCAGTATTCCTGCCACTAATTCACTCTGTAACCTTGTGTCTGTCGCTAAGCTTTTTTTGTGCTCTATTTTCCTTGTCAGTAAAATGAGTATTATAATAGTTACCTTCCTGATAAGGGTTTCAGTTAATCAATTTCTAAAGCCCTTAAGTACAGAGAGAAGCAAGATAGCATATCAACGAAGTCTAGCTTTCATCTGTGCCTCAATATTCTCTGTGCTGCGTTGTCTGTAACTGAACAGGACCCGATCCATATAAACCAGAAACTCTCCTATTGACTTTGATGAATAAATAGTATTTTTTTTTGCAAATAATACCCGCATGCTTTTTGTCACAGGCAGAATTTGCTCCTCTTTAAAATGTGTTTGAAAAGCAAATCAAAAAGGTTTCAGGTGGGCTGGTAGAATTAAACTCCCCTGATGACTGAATTGCTTGCACAGTTTGCCTGTGCTGTTCTTTGTAGCAACTTGAGTTGGTTTTTCTGCCACCGGTGGTAGTGATAGACGGAAAAAGCACTGCGCTTATTTTTCCCCTCAAAATTCTGAATTCTAGCCAAGGAAAAAGGCGAAGGAAATAATGAACTTCTGACAGGCATTTCTCAAACAATAGAATACTAAATCATGGTTTGGGAATGAAGATCCTTTCTTACAAGGACCGACTAAGGAGCTTAGCTTTTTTTAGCCGAGCAAAACTGAAGGCTGAAAAAAGAGGAGGTGATTGTTGCACGTAAGTAGATTGGGGCATAACAGCAGGGAAGAAAAAGAGCTATTAAATCTAAAGGACAATGCTGAAACAAGAACAAATGGGTATAAACAGACCATTAATAAATTGAGGCTGGTAATTAGAAGAATATGTCTAAATATCCGAAGAGCTGGATTATAGATAGTCTTTCAGGGGAAACAGGCGCAGGCAGGTGAAGGAATCCAACTGCATTTCAGATGGAGCTGTACATGGCAACCTTGGCTTGGGTGGAGGAGTGGACCCAAATCCAGCTCTGTACGTTTTGCTTGGAGAAGTCAATTGATTTTTAACATTTCCTCGAGTTTACTCCATCTCTAGGAAAACAGAGGGGATAACCACTTTTCTCCCAAGTTGCTTTCTACCTATATCATGGCTGGATTCTAAATGGAGAAGCTATCGCATCACCATTTTATCAGAGATACCTTCTAGTCCTTGTTTGCTCCACAGCCAAGTGCTTTTATTGTCTTCCCTCTTTTCTCCACAGTTGCTGTCCAACCCTTATCTCCTCCTGTCTTGCACCCCTAAACCATTTCAAACCTACCATTTCTCAAGTAAAGATATACAGCTGCAGCTCATGGTTACAAGCTACAGGTAGAGCAGCTTGTACTTAAGATGGCATTGTTTCCTTTCTTACTGACCCTGTTCAATTTGGGCAGCAATGGCTTTCTCTGCAACAGTTCCCAAACTGAGTCCTAACAGCTCAGTGCTTTAATTAATAATTTAAGTGATTTGCATTCCCTGAAGTGCATCCAAACAGATTTATTACAAGCATTTGCAACCTGTTCTTCTAAAGCACTTCTCTGATGTCTGTTCTTCATTAGAGCTCACCACCCAAGTTGGTTAGAGTGGTAGTATGAAGGTAAGTGCTATTTCTTGAAGCTTGTCTTGGGAGCTGAGCCAATTAGGACAGGCTGATGTTAGGGTCTGTGTGCTCATTGCTCATTCAGGTGGATGAATGTTCAGGGAGAAGTGAAAGAAGGAGAACAAAACCCTCACACCGAAACACCTGGGGAAGGGGGAGGAAGATTCTAATTGCTCCTACTTCTGGTCTTTCTTTTAATGAGAAGGGTGGTGTGCTGTGTCATGAGCTATTGCCCACTAGTAGGGTAGTGCCTTCTATTTACTTATCTTTCTCTGCCACACTGTCCTATGCTCATCCCTTTGGACACACAACTCTTACCCCTCTCCTTGGACCACTGGCGGAGCTATTCCTGCTCTGTCCTAGGTTGTATTCCATGTAGCTGTCCTCCACTCTCCTTCACACCAAGCTGAATCCTGCACGTGTCTGACCAATCTCACCTGGCCCTCAGCATGCAAGTTTTGCTACATTGCTGGAAAATCCTAAGTCTTTTATTTATGACTTGTTTTAAGAAAGCATCAAGAACTACACCTAGATGTAAGCCTCAGAGACTGTGTCGTCTGAGTAAACAAGAAAAGCGTTTTTATAGCTATTGGGAGCTGCAGCACAAAGTCAAAGTGACTTTATCCAAGGTATGGGAGAAGTTCATAAAGGAGCTGATACTCCAGACTGTCTGCACTGTGCGTTAAGCTTAAAGCTGTCCTTCCTTCTCAATTTGAGGACTAGGTCTGAATTGCTGCGGTTTACTGCGTCTGCCTTAGCACTGCGTAACTCAGATTGCCCTTTTGTGCTTGGTCCTACTCTGCCCTTCACTTCTGCTTTGAAATTTCCTTGGCTCCTTGCACATCTGTCTGTATTTTTGATATTCCTCTACTTTTTTTTGAGGCACCTGCCTGCTCTGTCCTTTTGTATTTAAATGCACACTGCTCACTTTAAGCAGTGAATCAATCCCCCATTCCAGTATGCTGTGTGGGAATCTCTTGCAGTGAGGGCTGCAGCTTCACCCCTAACCTGTGAATTCTCTCTTGCTATGGGCATTGAGCTCTGGTCCCTCAGCCACTACAAGAAGAAGGTTTCAGCCTCATTTTTCACTGGTAGTGACTGGAATGACCAATCTGCCGCCTGCTGGGGAGCGAAAGGTCAGGCCAGGTCCATTCTGTGGCCACTTGTTTTTCTCCACAGTGACCAATTTCAGACAGTAATAGAAGCATCAATAATGTCTCTGTCTTCCCTGACTGCTTTTTTCTCCCTCCCCTATTGATTGAAATATTGCAGCTTCCATTTGTTAGCTCAGCCCCTCTGAGGCAGGCTGAGGTGTTCACTTGCAGCACATGTCCTCCCCATGAGCAGGATGTGAGAGCTGAACTAATTTGGGATTGTGGAGGTGTTGACTGCAGACTGCAACTTGTAGTCTCCTTGGCTCCTGTTCTCTTGTGGCTGAGGCCAGAGTTCTCAGGACCCTGGGGCTTTACCTGGCAGCCAGACCTCTGCAAGATGCTTGAACACAACAGATGGAAGAGAATCTCAAAGGGCTTCTTGCTGTCCAGCTCAGTGGGCTTGCAGCTCCTGCTGCCACAGCTGTGGAGGAAGCTGAGAGCAAGAAGAGCTTAAGGACAGGGGCTGTGGGACACACGTGTCCTCAGAGCCCTGCTCAGCAGTGTGTGGAGCATGACCAGCAGAAATGCAGTGGGAGCACAGGTGCTGCCTTCCTTGTTCCCACCTGCCCAGCCTGATTCACCATCAGGGAGCTTGTGCAGGGCAGGCAGACCCAAAGGAATCCTTTGCTTTCTTGTCTGTCACTAAACACTGCTGCAGTCTTGTGTACCTTTTTATCCCTTGAGTGCAAGCAGAAAATACCCGTTAGAGGGCTTCATTACAAGTCACACTTCTTCCCTGTGGCTGGGTCAGTGCTAACAGAGCATCCTCAGCTATGAATCTTGTCTGTCGGGCTGCAGGGCTTGCTTTTCTCAGGGTAAATTAAAGTTCAGAGCTGAGTGTCTAGTTTAGTGGTCTCCCCAGTCTGGGACTTGTGTGCTGAGCTCTCGCCCTGAGCTTGTCCTTGTTCTTCGTGTAGGGAAAGGCCGCGAGGAGATGGGAGGTGGTGATGTGCTCCATCTCCTCAAGTTTCAGCAGACCCAATTTCTCACTGTTCTTTCCAAGTTCTGCAGCATCTCAGCCTTCAAAATGATGCAGAGCACCTGATAGCATCCCCCACAGGCGCTGTAGCCTAATCATAGCCTTCTGTGGTGTTTAATTGTTGTCTTGATCATGTTTGGGGTGGGTGGATGAAATGATGCTGATGGCTTCTGAACTTCTGCTCTGCAGACCATATGCACATATACAGCCCATCAGAGTCCAGAACACAGCTAGCACCCCCAATTTCTTCTGACAACTGGAACTTGATGGAATTTGGTTGTTTTAAACAAATCTGTTTCTGTGAGCACATGCTTCTGACTGAAAGGGTTTTGTAGTTGAGAGTTAATTGATATTCAAGGGAGATTATTCAGTGGTAATGCATTCATAAGCAATGTCACTGTTTGTTTGAAAAATTAAAACATTAATTTAAATTAAACTGTAAACAAGAGGAAGGCATCTTGCATGGGTAGGAACTGAGAAGGCAATGCAGAGTGTCTTCTGATTGGAGTAATGTTATGGCTCTAACTGTCTGGGACTGACATGCTTTAAAATGAGGAGGATTGAGAATGCTTTGGGCCGTGTTTTCTAGCTTTTTGCAGCATCTTGTCTCTTCATTAGGAGGAGATGATGGTTCAGTGATCACCTGAGACTTTCAAAACATCTGTCGATTCTCCTCTCCATCAGCCTTCCCTTACGGCTGTGGATTGCTCTCATTGGGGCATTACACCATCTGAGCCCACAGGGTGATGGCATTCCTACCCCATGAAGTGCTTGCTGGAATTGGAATCAATCCTTTTAGGCTAGAAGAAAAAAAATGCAATGGATCATTTGCACAATACTACCTCTGTCACTTCCAGCAGGAAAGGCTTTTTGAGTAGAGAGTAGCATTTTCTGAGATGTTTCTCTTTACTAAAGATCCCTCCTTTATAGACAGATGAAATGGCTTGTAGCCCCATTTCAATAAGGGTCAATAAGGCAGGCTGCAGCAGCTAGGGCAATCACCTGTACCTTGGATGACCTGGGTTCAAGTTTCTGTACTGCTGTAGGACTTCTCTGCAGCTTCAGGTGCCACCTCTTCTGTCCCCACATCAATTCTTTCTTGTGGCACAGGGCTATCAATGCTTCCTTGCTTCACGAGATTTCCAGAATAGAAGTGCAGGAACTGTGTGGTAACAAGGATTATCTAAATAATGTACTTAGATGGGTAAGCATGATTATTTCCCATATCTTTTATGACAAAAATGTTTCCAGGAGCCGTCATATACATCGCATAAGCCAGAAGCAGGAGGGAAATAATTCCCTGTCCTCAGCTGTTTTGTTGTTTGTTTGTTTGTTTGTTTTCTGTGTGGCCACAGCATTTCTTTTGGGGAGGAGGGTGGTTATTTTATCCTTTCTTACACGTTGATATGTAGGGTACCTTTTGCATGAGTTCATCACGCTGTGCCCAATAATATTAGCGAGTGAATTGTAGAAAGTTCTTTATGGCAAAGGAAAATCGAATTTCCTCTCAGAGATTATTGGCAATAGAAAAGTCAGAACAATGTTAATCCTGTCCAGTACAGACAATTCCCAGTAGCTTCAACACATTAGTCTTCTGTTTTTCAGAAGTTTATCTTTGGCTCCCAGTGGGTTGCAGTAAACTTGATTTGGCAGAATGTGATCCCTGACATTTCTTCTAACAGTCTCTGTATCAGATGGGAATGCCACTTTTTTTTTCCTTAAATTGTGAGACAATGAGATTGTTTCTTAAAATGAACATGAAAACTTGAGATGTCTAAATCAGATTTCAGTATATGGGAAAACGTCATGGTTTTTTTTCTTCTGGACAGAATAAAAGAAGTAGAACTGCTAGGTTCTATCTTTGTACCTAGCAGTGAATGAGCAATAGTGAGTTGGATCCTTTCATGCCTCAGTTTCCCAGTGTTTTAAGGAAATCTATAATTCTAAAGCAAGATATGACTTATCTCGGAAAAGCTATATTCTATTACGGCTTATTTAACCATTAAAATCATTTCAAAAGCAAATCATTTAAAGCTGATAGAAAGAAATACTTTTCTTACATAGCGTATAATTAGCATGTGGCACTCAATGCCACAGACATTACTGAAGCCAAGAGCTTTGGAGGATTCGAGGAAGGATTAGACATTCATCGGAATAATGAGAAATTCTATTAGAGAAAATAAAAAATGCATGAGATGGAGAAATTCACGTGTCAGGGCATAAAGCAAGCGCTCAGTGATGAAGGCTGGGGGAACATCATCCCCATGGGCAGGGGGCCGTGGGGTGGTGCATGCCATGAGGTGGGTGCCGGGCTGCCCGAGCCTCAGCCTGTCCTGGTGAGGTGAGCTGCGCCTACATGGGAAAGAGCAAACCAAAGCTCACCTGTGGAGCAGCACTGCTCAGCTGTAGCGGCCTGGCAGCCCGTGACTTTGACAGCTTGTGCTGTTTTCTCCTGTTTGGAACTCTCCAGGTTTTTTTTTTTAAACCTGCCCCATCTCTGTGTAATCTCAGGGAAAAACAGCAAAAAAAGCCGCACCAGTGAATTACACAAAATCCCTCTGCTGATTTGTGGTCTTCCCCGTTCATGGAATCACAGGGTTGGAAGAGACCTCAAGGGTCGTGAATCTCCAGTCTCCATCCGTTTTCATAGAATCACAGAATTGTTCGGGTTGGAAGAGAACCTTAAAGGCCATCTGGTCCCACTCCCTGCAGTGAACAGGGACACCCACAGCTCCATCAGTGCTCAGAGCCCCAACACTCTGACCTTGGCTTTGTGCTGGGATGGGCCATCTCCACCTCTAGGCAGTCTGTGCCACTGCCTCACCACCCTTATCATTAAAGAAAAAAACAAAACCAAACCTTTTTCCTTACATCCCATCTAAACCTCCCCTCTTCTAGTTTGCAACTCTTTCCCCTTGTCCTGTCGCAACAGATTTTGCTGAGGAAATCTGTCCCCTTCTCTCTTGCAGCCCCCCTTTAGATACTGGAAGATCACTCTCAGCTCACCCCATGTTTTTCCAGGGCCTTCCAGCCTTGTTGGCATAAGGCACGCAGCTGTTTAGCAACCATGTCAGGTAGCCAGGCATGTTTGCAGCTATCGAACGAGCAATTATAGTTCATTCAATCAAAGACTTTCATTTGATCCAGCCTCAATTAAGAGGGAAGGCATTGCTACATCTGCCTGCAAGTTCAGAAGTGTCCACAATTCAACTTAGATTATTGCTATATTTCTGCAGCCTTTGATAGAGTAAGATTGATTACAAGAAATAAGAAAAAAGAGTGACCTTCCCCGGACTTTGCCAATGGTATTTCAGTTAGTATTTTATAATCACTGTTTAACAGAGAAATTGCTCTCTGGCTATTAATATTAAAAATTATCACCTTCTTTGACTAATAAAATCAATAAAGGCTCCTATCCTTTGAAAAGTCCAGGAATCTTCTCTCTGTTCATAATTAAACATTTCTATCTAATCTGGAGCATAATAAGCTTCAAAGTTTCATGAAATTACTCATAATAATATCTTACAGAACACCTTTCTGCTCAGCAGGTTTCATAACGCTGGCCCAGGTTTGGCAAACAACTCCATGCGCTGACTGGTTCTGGATGCAGATGTTGCTGTTTAAGGAGCATTGTGGAGTCTCATAATGGGTTACAAATTCCTATTAGGAATTATATGTTGCATTGGAAATACAATTAAAACACTTGCTTCTGGTGGTGCCATATAGCAGCCTGGTGGCAATGTGGGTGCATGCAGGAAGACGTGTATTTGCTTTTGTTGAGACAGGAAAGGATCAGGGTGTTGCCGATGCTGAGCGCTTGTAGATAAATTCTAATGATAAATAGTTTTATTCGATTTTTGTTGGAACGCAGTGGATGAAAATATTTCTTGCTCCCTTCTTGCTGCAACAGGTTTAGCTGTGAATATTTACAGTCAGTGTTCCTAGAGTTGGTGACGATGTGAGCACCGAGTATCGCTTGTGTAACCTTCATTGCTGCCAGGGTGCCAGTGCTGGCACACCTAATGGCAGAAGGGGATCTGATTCATAATCTTATATGGGGAGATGCTACTTATTTCTGCCTCTAATTTCTACTGTCCTTTCTCACAGTTACATTTATCAGGATTACTCTCTTCTCAAGCAAGTTATCTCTGTCAAGCTTGAATGGCTATTCTCACAGGGTTCCGAGAGACATGCGAGCTAATTAACTATCATCCTGCATTTGATGATGATGAGCATCCATTGAGAACCTTCTATCCCAGTGGATCTCATGGAGCTTCACGTATTAAACAAACCTGCATGTGCCAAGTGCAGGGATTGCCTCTTTGTAAGTGAATGCAGCAGTTCCACATATGCAGCTCAGCCAGCAGAGCTGTGCAATGCAGCGGGGAGGAAGGAGTGCCTGGATGGGATGATTAATTTGTCTAAGAAAATGATGTCTCTGCAGGGCTTTCATTTCACATGTAGCTACCATGGGGAGCGCAGGCATGAAATGTGAGGTAGGGATCCCTCTTTACCACTTGTCCACAAAGAGAATTCCTGCAGGCATTGTGAGTATAGATGTCAACCTAGATTTAGGTAATGATAATGAAAAATTGGCCCTTTAGATCTAATCCAGTCCTCTCTTTGGTATAAAAACTTCTGAACGTGGGTGTTTTGTTATAAAAGAAATTTCTTCCGTTGTCTGTCCTTGAACCGTGTGAAGCAGTCCCAATGGAAGGCTGAGCTGATGCTGTATATTTTTTCTGTATTCAGACCATCCCTACAGAGGATCTTGGCTCTGTAGTCCTGCACTGCATCGCCTTTACAGCTCTCTGATTCCCATGTGTGTTCTGGAAGTACCCGTTTTGGGCTCATTCACCTGATCTTGTCTTTGGTAGCTTCAGCCCCTGGTTTTGCCTTGGTTCTGGCTTTTATTGAGGCTCTGGAAACAAAAACAACCACAACTGTGTTTAGGGCTAAGAAAAAGAAAAGCCACAACTCCTTTGTACACCCCTCCCTGTCTCCATGTGAGTGTGAAGATAACAGTCTGTGCGCTGCATCAATAGATGAAAGAGCTCCCTAAATGCTGCGTGCCATCAGAGGACAACAATCAGTGGTGTGAAGCTGCAGCCATACTGCCCACAGATGGGTCCCTGCTGATTTTTACTTGCTACGGATCGGGCCCTTTCCTATTTATTACTGTTACCATCTGAACCTGAGCTGCAGTTCCCCCCATGTTTACTCATCGCCGACTTTATCACATCCCCTTTCATTTGCTTCCTCTGTGAACAATTTACATTTCACCCCCTTGGTGCTTCTTTGGATGAGCCTCCTTTCATCTCTCATCGTAATGTTCAATAATGACATTTCCATTTGCTTTTCTTTTCATGAGGCTCCTTTATGAAAACAGGATCTGACCTCTCTCTTTGTGTTCTCCCATCAGCCAAGAATCACATTGTGCATGAATTTAATTGACTTATTACATCTTTACAGAATATGGTTACTTTAGTTTTGTGTGTGTTCTGTTTGTTTGTTTGTTAATTTCTGGGTCTTTGAGAACTAGATTATGCAATTTCCAGAGCCTATTTCCAATTACTATTGAATCTTTCAATTGAACTGAATTTCATTGTGAGCTGGAAAATAGAATGAACTGAAAATTCAACTGAAAACATGTCAGTATTGTTGATACATGTGTTAGTGCTAATATAAAATTTATCAACTTATTTTCTTATGTGGAGGGGATGTAAGAAGGGGGAAACATCAAATAAACAAAAGCAAGCACCGTTTTCTTTCGCTGAAAGAAACATCTGTATTGCACCGAACAAAACCTTATTTTTCTGGCTGTGGTGAGCATGAAATCCACCCGATCCTGTTTCCCAGTCCTCAGATGCAATGAAAAACTCCTTCAAGCAGTCTCCAGCATTACTGGTGTTTGAATAGCTCCTGATGTGGTATAAACTGGCCTATCAGTTTTGATCCAGAGGGAAAGAGATTGATTTACTCCTGTAGAGAATCTGGTCCGCGGTTATGAGGAGTGATGCTGGTGCTGGTGGCACCTTGTGGAGAAGGAGAGCGGGCAGCTGCTGCGATGTGCCGCACACAGAAAGGGCCTTTGGTACAAAAACCCTTTGAAGTGTTCAGCTTGCATAAGCCAGTGTTGTCTGCTTGGATAGCAGCAAGGTGTGATATTCCCTGGGAGATGTGCTGTAGTGCCCTCTGCTATGAGCCTGCCTGGTGCTGCAGTGGCAAACAGGGACGTGGGACCGCCTGCCCTTGTCACTGCTGGCTCTGTTCTTCCTCAGGTATGCCTGGCCTCTGTGCTCTGATTCCTTCAGCATCCAGTAGCTCAGCGTTAGCATGGCTCCCAGGAGGAGTAAATATGCCTTACGTGTTTACCTCTTGGCGAGAGAGGTAGAGGAGACCTGTCTCTGCAGGACAGAGCCCTCAGACATTTGGATGTAGCTTTTTTTCTTCTCCAAGTCCTTGGTTATTAAAACTTTCCCTGCACACCATTCCACTTCTTTGCTCCTTGCTCCCTTTCTCTGCACATTTTCCATCTTTTGTTCTTTTTCTTTTTTTTTTTTTTTTTAAAGATGTGGGGAACTAAAATTACATGCACTGGGGATTCAGGGGACTGTAGATTTATCCGGTGGCACAACGTTTCTTCATGTTTTCTTCTCTGATCTTCCTGCTATTCTATTTGCCTTTTGGAGCGTTCCAGGCGCTAACATTTTTATAGAACTACCCACAATGGCTCCATGATCCCATTCCTGACTGGCAATAGCTCATTTAAACCCCATCATTGTGTGTGTATATATAGCTAGGCTTATTTTCCCCACGTACATTACTTAGCATTTATCAGTGCTGAATTTCATCTGTCACTTCATCACTCAATCATGCTGTATCATACGAGTCCTCACCAGTTCTCTGTAGTCAGCTTTAGATTTGACTACGCTCAGTAATTCTGTGTCAGCCACTAATTTCATCATCCTGCTATGAATCCCAACTTTCAGCTCGTTTATGACTGCATTGAATATGCATCCAATCCTTTTGAGCAGTTAACAAGAAAACTTCTCTTTCATCCTATTAGGCCGCAACATTTTTCAGAGCTTTCAGTACTGGGTGTTGACATGAGAGCTGTGGGGATTTTTACTGTTTGGTTGAAGGTTTTTGTTTGTTTGTTCATTCATGAGCACTGCATTGACTGCATAGTCCTTATTGATATATTTCTTAATTACTTAGAGGACCCCTTAATGATTTGTGTGGCATGGCTTCCCTCTACACCAGCTCTATTGACTGTTCCCGATGAACTATGTGTCCACGTGTTTGCTAATTCTGTTTGTTCTAGTTTCAACTAATTTGACAAATTTACCAGGTACAGCAATCAGACCTGTTGGTCAGGGCTGTGCAATCAGCTCCACGGAGTGTTCTTCATGCTGAAAGTGTGTTTGCCACCTCTCATTCCTACATGGAGACTGCTTTCTTCCACCGAGCTGCAGCAGCTGGCACTTGGCATGCTGCTACCCCTGCTTCAGTGCTGACCGTGGGAGGATCAACCCCGACTGTGTGCTCTTCTAGATCCTGAATGCTCATATTTGTTATGATCTACTGTTTCTTCAATCTCATCTTTAGATTAGAGGTGTTTTTCACCGCCGTCAGGCAAAAGAAGCTGTGTTTACATCCACATTCAGGCTGGATGTGGCTCTGGGCAGCCTGCTCTGGTGGTTGGCGACCCTGCACGTAGCAGGGGGGTTGAAACTGGATGATCATTGTGGGCCTTTTCAACCCAGGCCATTCTATGATTGTATGATTTACAGAGGTTGGAGTCAATTGAGAGACGGGGCTTTTTAAGGATAAGTTTTTGTCTGACAGTTATATAATATTTGTGTTTGAGTCTTCCTCCTTATGGAAAGGGAAACAGCTGTGAGCAGCAGAGGGAGTAAGGGTCCTTCACATCGCAGGACCACTTCAGTCCCTCTTCTCTCTCAGTCATTTGTCCAGCAAACTCAAGGAGCAAACACATTTGGATTATCCCTCAACTAAATGGGATCTTACCCTCAGCTGCTGTAAAGCAGAAGGGCTCCGCGGCAGATTTTTTGAGCGACGGATCTGGCTACTTTTACAGAATCCCATTATATCTGGGGATTGACACGATTTCAAAATGAGTTTTGTTTTAAATGACATTCCACAGCTCTTTCAAAAAGCCTTAAGCTTGTGCTGCCCATCTGGTTCAGGAAAGCATTCAGTTATTTTTTTTTTAACTGACAAAGGAAGGGAGGGATGAAAGCAAGCATATCTTAATCACATGTGCTTATTTACAAGGTCTGGAACACCTCATCTCTAGTTCAAAACCTGGTGAAGGAAATGCTATTTCCTTCAATGATTTTGTATTCATTTATTTATTTTCACTGGGGCTGGTTGCCTCAGTAAAGTGCCTGGATGAACGAATCAGGGTCAGGCCAAAACCCAAGCGAAAGTAATGGTCAGTGCAATTGGTGCAATTATGTTCATTTCAGTGCAATTCTCACTTCTGACATCAGCTGAGTAACTGGTCTCTTGGCAGAGCAAGGAGTTGGGAACTCTCCTTACTCATCTGTGTTTTATTGGTTTGGTGGACAGACCGGGAACTGAGCTGCAGGTCTGCTTTGCTCCTTCACAGCAGCATTAGTCTCACTTCTAGGATTGGATACACTTTTCTCTTTTAAAGAACACATCTATGAACAAACAAAGCCACTCCCTGCAAACTGGCCGTTCTGTTAGCACTGGGATCAGTCTCACAGCTCCATTGCAATTCGCTCCCATCTGCCTGAAAGGCTCATCACTCTTGGGTGGAAACCTTAAATATTTCCAGTGGCATTTCCTTGGCCTCTGGTGATTTAATATTATTAACCCGGTATGTTATTAAAGTGATAGAAGAAGTCTCCCCTTCACTGGTATATATTTCTGAAAACTCATTTGAATTTTTATTACTTTATTTTGAGGGGCAGCTGGTGGAGCACAGAATGGGCACAGGAGGGAAATTTGCTTGGTCTGAGGAATGAATACCTCTGGATGGAGATTGTGGTTCTGTCATTGCAGGAAACTGCGTTAAAAGTAACAGAATTAAGAGTATTTCTTAATCTGAACTGTTGAACTGGAGTATTTCTGGGATATCTTGTGTGTGCCCAAATAGAAGTGAAACTTCATCTCACCACTCAAAAAAGCCCAACTCCAGCATGAGGTCGGTTACAGGAGGTCCATGCATTTTCAACACTCTTTTGGATGCTTTCTTCCCTTTTGGTGGGGACACTGATTCCTTAAACACTCGAGGATAAAAATGTCAATTATGGAACATCTGTCCTGGCTCTAGGATCAAGGGAATAGATGAGATCTTTTTGCCACTCGTTCAGGAGAGCCAGGTTATTAGATCTCAATCAGCTGCTGACACTTGGGGAATTGATTTTTGTCATTCTTTTTTCCTGTCTTTCCACACTCCATCCAGTTGTCATGTAGAAGTTTTTAGGAAATTCAAACAAAATGGCAGCATCTTCAAAGCGCTGTGAAACAGCCCCTCTGCGTTCGCTGCTGGATATTTGGTTCAGTGCCTTAATCCAAGCCCATTATCTATGCTTCATCCATTAAAATGATATCTCCTTGAAAGGATACTTAAGGATATTTCCTTTCTCTGTGGCTTATCAGCTCCTTTCTGTCTGCCTGTGTGCATCGGCCCGTTGGTATTTTTAGATGGTTCGCTGCAAACTTTGCAGTGTGCTTTCAAGTTAAGAAATGATATCCTATACTGCCAGGGCTTCATTCTTAAACAAGACATTCACAACTTTTCCGTCAAGCTTTAAGACTGGTATTGCAACAAAACCTTCCCATTCAGGTTTATTTTTTACCTTTCCCTTCCATGTAATCTCTAAAATCACTTTAGAAAAATACTGTATCTAAAGCTGCTATTAAACTCTCCGGTGCTCGGCAAATGATTTAAAGCAATGGCTCACACTGGGGTAAACCCCAGAGATTTCTTTTGTACAATTCCACCTACATAATCTCTCAGAGGTAGATTTTTAGAGCTTACCATTTACTTTAGGCTCGGGACATTCCTCTGCATTTATGGCTCATCTACTTTCTGTCCACCAGTTCTGTTAGACAAACATCGCTGTTCCCCTGCTGTTTAATCTCTTTCTGTCATCCCGTACACAAGCAGGGCACCATCATCCGTCTGCCCCAAAGCTGGGCACTGGAGAAAAGGATGATGCACTCCTGATAGGAGCGAGCGTGGTGCTGGGGAGGGCAGGCTGTGCAGCAGAGCCCTCCCTGCAGCCCCGGAGCAGGAAGGAGGCTGCTGTGATTCTTGCCTGGTGCCAAGTGATAAAACATCAGTGTATTTGTTTTGTGACGTGCTGGTTTTGAAAGGGTATCAGGCAAACGCTGCTCTCCCACTTGTGTCCTTCTTTTTTTCTCCTTTTCTGTTGCCTTCTCTACTGCAACGTGGTGAGCAGCGCTTCTCTCCCAGTGAGCATTTTGGACTTTTTAGGATCCCAGTCTCCAGCAGCATTTGGGACATTGTCCTGTCCAGCCTGCAGCAAACACTTCTTCGTAACACGTGGGATAAGCAAGGGGGAGGAAAATGCAACATGTAGCCCCATGAAGGAGCTGCAAATGGAACATCTGGACACTTCTGTATGTGAGAACAAGTGCAAGCTTTGTAATTCTCACAGATGGAAATTGCTATCGCAGAGCTTTGCTCAAAGACAGGACCTGTCTGGGGAGCAAGGAAGGGAATCATGGCTGTGTAGTGGAAATGAAGCATAATGTTTTCTAAAGTATTTATGCAATAGGTGCTGCTAATAGCTATTTCTAGGTAGGAATGTTTTACCCGTTATCTCAGGGGAGATATACTGGGCTATAATGTCAGAGCCCCTGTGACTGTCTCAGGTAGTCTTGTTATTCCCCATGAAAACTATGTAGGTTTCTTTCCTCCTCCCTGTCTCTTCCTAACTTACATGCTAAACCTCCATGTCCCTGCACTTGCAATCATTTACTTCAGCTTGAGGCTTGTCAGTCCTCATCACCTCAGAATATGACTTGGATCATATTTTTTCACAGAGGAAGTGTCTTCTGAATTTCTTTATTATTTTACTTTTGTCTAAAGAGCGACTACAGAGCTGTCCTGTTGTTTGAGGCATGCACTCCTCAAGTAACAACGCGCTACTGGAACAGAAGTCCACTCCTACCAAGTATATAACTTCCTATAGGTGTTTACATCATTAAAAATATTCTACATTTGAAAGCACGCCTTGTGATACATTGAAAAAAAAAATAAATCATTCCTTAACAAGAAATCCTCATTTATTTTTTATGTTGTGCTCCTAAAGAGACAGATTTTGACAGGAATATAGAACTGAAAGGCAGCGGTGATGCATGTTCCTTTTGAATCATTCTGACTCAAAAATCAAGAAATCACATAGACAATTTCAGACAAAACCTTTCCTTTTCACACCACGTGCTCCCTGGGACACAGTCACACCTCTTTGCCTTGCTGAGCAGAGGTACAGCAGTGTGCAGGGGTCAGCAGTGTCCTTCCCCCTCGTGTGATGCCCTGATGCAGTGCGATGTTTGCTTCCCCCCGGCAGTCTCACCTCTTCCTGCTGCTCGGTCTTTTCCCAACACCGTATCTCACTTTGTTCACTTTTTTGTTTTTCCTTTAAAAGTTTTTCTGCTGTTTGAAGTGTAACTAAATATCTGCACTTGTTCATCCTTCATTGCGCACGTGGATGCAAAGCATAAGCAATTTCTCCCTCCTCCTTCTAATACCCAAAAACATTTCAAGCAATTCAGCCATGAACACGCATCATTGCCTTGTGTCAATTTTCCAGTTTCCCGCTGCACTCCTTCCATCTCATTGTGGCCCCTGCCCCACTTGCATTCTAGCCCTGATGCAGACAAACCCACGCCATGATTTCCCCCATAACCTACAGGGAGGTGCAACATAGAATCACAGAACCATAGAATGGCCTGGGTTGAAAAGGACCACAATGCTCATCTGGTTCCAACCCCCTGCTGTGTGCAGGTCGCCAACCAGCAGACCAGGCTGCCCAGAGCCACATCCAGCCTGGCCTTGAATGCCTGCAGGGATGGGGCATCCACAGCCTCCTTGGGCAACCTGTTCCAGTGCATCACCACTCTGTGTGAAAAACTTCCTCCTAATATCCAACCTAAACCTCCCCTGTCTCAGTTTAAAACCATTCCCCCTTGTCCTCTCACTATCCACCCTGACAAATAGCCATTCCCCCTCCTGTTCATACGCTCCCTTCAAGTACTGGAAGGCCACAATGAGATCTCCCCAGATCCTTCTCTTCTCCAAGCTAAACAAATCCAGTTCCCTCAGCCCTTCCTCATAGGAGAGATGCTCCAGCCCTCTGATCATCTTAGTGGCCTCCTCTGGGCCCTCTCTAAGAGCTCCATGTCCTTGCTGTACATCCCTAAGCCAATCCCGCAATGAACCTCTGCCTTTCCCTACCACTCAACCAGGATTTGCAGTCTTCCCTGCTTCTCCCCACCCCATATTTCAGACTCCTCACTGTCTCTATGGCCCATTCCAGTAAAGCTGGCGTCCGGTTAATGCTCCATTCCCTCTTCAGAGCTGTTGCTGCTGTGTAAGGCTGAGCGCAACCATCACTGAGCACCTAATGGGTGCGACGCTTGCTGTGCTTCCAGTGTCTGCACCAGTGATTTTTACAGCCCTTTGGGACACTGTGAATGTGGAAGACCCTACAAACCTAAACCTTATTCTATTCCAGAACAGTGCTTTTAAGTCTTTTTATCACAGAATGAGGCAAGGGTTGAGTTGAGCCCAGAAATAGCAATTTAAAGTTTTCATGAAAGAGGAGAGCTGTGTACATGTGGTATTTTTTAACATAATCGGAGAATGCTAAGTGCACTAAAAGCATATTGTGTATTTGTGGGCAGTGGGGGCTGGGGGGAAGTGTAAGTGCTTGTTTTTCTTTGGGGTTTCATTCGTTATGTGATCAGAGATCTATCAGGATGACAAAGAGAGGGGGAGGAAAATAAGACCCTCACAAAGGTCCCTGATTGTTTGAGTTCAGGAAAATAACAGCCTGTTCCAGTCAATGGACATCTCAGTGGGATCCATGACAGAGAAAAGAAGGGGATGCTGAGCATCTGGGGCCAGGTATTTCCTCATTGGTATCTCCTCATGCGTTGACCAAGGTGAGCTCTCTACATGGACACCAGCCCAGCATCGTGTACTCAGGCTGCAATGTGCAGCCCCTGTAAAAGGCTGGCAATTTGGCAATTTGGGGACTGCCTGGAAGTCCTTCACTTGCTAATTCATCAAATTTTGTTGCATTGACAGATTTTAGCAATATATTATGTAGTAATTTGGAGTTCTTTGCTAGATGCATTGGGTAGTACTGGCTGTAGAAGCATATATCTATGTGGGTTCCCCGAAGTAAAAATGCTTATGATAAAGCCCTGTTAATTGCTACTTGCTGAACTCACCGAGTTCGCCAGTTTTTAATCTGTTCAGTGTATTTTGTCTTAGTGTAGCTCTAACTTTTAAAACCAAAACATTGTACAATACTAAGTCAGAGGCTTTACTAGAGCCAAGTCCATCAATGTGATTATCAGTCCAACTTGGAATCTACCCAAATAATTAAATCAGGTTATTTGATAAAACCTGTTTTCCATAAAATCATGTTGACAGTCATTAATTATATTCCTATTCCTTAGTGCTTTATTAATTGGTTCTTGTATTAACTCTTCCGTTATTTCCACTGTACTCATGTCACCACAAATTACCAATCCATGGTAATGTCATCCCACGTAGTATTTTTGAACGTGACGTTGTTATCAGAGCATCCTGTTACCTGGAGCTCTCTTTTAATTTACAACTAATGTTAGTGTTTGGGGGTAGAGACCTTCTTGTTCAACAAATCTGGTGTTGTTCGCTAAGTTTCAGAGCCCTGCGCTTTTTGTTTCCATTTTGACCCCAGGTCCATCGCACTCGTGCTGTGATGGACGCCATGCCTGCCTTTCTCTGCGCTCTGTTCAGCATTAACTGCCTCGATTTATTTCTAAGCCAAAATCACCGTCTTTTTCTGTTATGGACATTATTTTTGTCTCAGAGATAAAAGTGAAGGGGCGATAGCTCTTCCCTTCTACAATCCAACCTCTTGGTAAAGTTCTGTGAGTCCAGCAGTGAGAACTGTATCATCCTCACACTTCAAATTACAAATCAACCCGGTTTACTTCGGCCATCCTCTAAAATCTTTACACTGCAGTATATAAACTGTTATTGAATAGAATTGCCTTTTTTTTCCTGTGGTTATTAGCAGTTTGTCGTCTCTGCTTTATCATCACCAGCCATCGTGTGTTGTAATGGGCTGATACTATTGTTAGGCGTTTCTTTATCCCCAACTTACCATAAAACTCTCTTTATTTTCTTTAGCTTTTCCAAAAGATAGATTTTTCCCCAGACGTTTCTTGCTTGTGTTAAAACAGGCTCTGTTTAAAGGTGCCTATAGGAAGTTAATTTTAGATATGGATTCGTCCTTTCATAAAACAGTAATCATAATAATAATAAAAATACAAGGAAATCCCACATATATTTTTCTTTCTCTTGTCACTGCAGAAGCGTTCTCTGTATAATATTATTCAGTGCTATTATCCTGGCTAATTTTAAATGTCACAAGTACTGGAGGTTCAACCCTTTCTCCTTAGAGATATGTCCAGATCCTAATAGATACTCCTTTTTTTGATTCTTTTTGGTTTTTCTTTTCTCCTTAATGATGACCTTATATTTTTGCTTCAGTGAAGTTTTGCCACATCTCTACTGTGGTAATTGAGGGCAAAATTTGGCCCTTTGACATCAATGGAATTATACTAGAGATGAATCTATCTCACTTAGGTCATAAAACCTCTCCTTGTAAATCAATCCTTCCAGTCCCTTTATCATCACTGAGGATGTTCTTTGAATTCTCTCCAAGCTGTCAATATGTTGTTGATGCTGAGATACTCAGAACTGACTGGATGTTTGTTTCATTGAGCCCAGAAGGGGGGGGTGGGGGGAGGATGACCTCTTTTGACAAGAATTTATATTTATCCTAAATAACCCCGTCCTCCTGTTATTGCTGCCATATTAACCTGATGTGCTATTATGGGATTTATCCTTATCTTTTAGTCTTTCTGCATATCTGACTTCCCGAATAGCCAGACTTCAGGTGGTTTTTGTTCCTTCATTTTGTTGGGCAGCTGAGATGCATTCTGCCTGTCTATTCCAGGTTAACCGGCTGCTTGCTGTTTTTGTACCTGGGGATTTTGCTGATTTTTTGCCTTAGATAAATCACTTTTCCTTTTTGGTTCAAACTCTAGAACGAAGCTAGCAGTGTGGCCAGCCAGCAGTTTCCAATTATGGCTACAAGCCTTATAATCAGTTTGCATTTTCAAAGGATGGTACAGACTTTTGGAGAAGCACTGTGCTGCTAGTTACCGCCCAGTGCTCTCAGGGGTGAATCCAAAGTGTATTTAAATATACAGCAGAACTTCCATTAATCCGGCACTTTGGTGCCTTTGGAACACCACGCCTGCTCCCCTGTGGGTCTACCTTTCCTACTCTCTAAGATGCTGTTTGGCACCAAGAATTGTGAGCTGAGAGCCAAGTCTGAAAGGAGGCTTTTTTTGTCCTCTTGTAGTTATTTTACCACTCACGTTGTTGGTTTTTTTTCCATGTTTTCTGTCTTTCTGAGAGCTTTGCTTGGCTGAATCCAGACTGCTTTTCCTTGGCTGGCTGGGTCAGAGGGCTCCATTTCTGCTGCCCGTGGTCTTTTTTGGGCAATGGGTGCCAGAAAGCACCAGGGTGAGCGGAATGGTTGGGCTGAGTAGAACAGAAGTTCATCAGAGGAGGGAGTAATGAAATAGGGGAAAATCCTGGGACTTCTCTCTGAATGAGCAGTGCTGAAGGTTACAATCAAGCCTTCTGGCTATCGTAGCTGGCACCTCTGATGGACAGAACCTTTATCAAGTGTCAGAGAAGGCAGGTGACATTTATCACTGGGTGCTGCCACGCTGACAGCCTGCTCAGCTCACACCATCACCATCCTTAATGGCATCATTCCTCGCCCAGATTGGGATGGCTCATTCTTCTGCCTCATCGCTGCTTCTCCCTTCAGTTTCCTCTTCTTTCTTTTTCTATCTTTCCCACCATAAGTATTCTTTCCTTTTTTTTCTCAATTTTTCCCCCAATCCCTATCATTCTTTCAATTTTCCTTTTTTTTTTTTTTCTTCCCCTTTTCCTCTGCTGTTCCTCCTGCCCATATAGCTCAGGAAGGCACTGCTGAACCCCCTTGCAGGCACAGCACAGATGCAGGAACCTCATTTCCGGACCTGGGCTGTAGAAGGTTTCAGATCACTTCAAGTCACAGAAAGGTAAATAGCAGCTGTTTGTGAAATTCAGGCTGAAAGACTGGAATTCCATCCTCAGTGGAGCTAACCCCTTTCCAGGTACATTAGGACTGCAAGCTGAGCTTATGGGAGCACTGCTTGCTGCACAGAGCACTGCTCAACAGGAGGAAAAGAGATGTGTGGCCCTGCAATTAAGTAATTATGCAAATCTAAACAGGGATTTTGTTTTAAAGTATTTTCCAGTATGAACATGATGTAATTGCAAGAGACAATTGAGCCACTCTCTGAGCCAAGAAACGGGGCTGGCTGGCCCCTGCAGAACACACCTGGGAATAACTGAGCCAGGCACTGGATGTCACCATTGAGCTGCAGAAATGTGCCAGGAAGTCCATTATTTATCTGCTTTTAAAAGCATGAGATTTTAAGGAAAGCCATGGGCGAGTCAGCACCCTGTGATGGGCTGGGCCCTGCTGGGGGTGTGCTGGTGTCCTGCCTTGTTGGATGAAGTCAGCTTTCATCCCCAAAGGAGATGGGCACCCCAGGGTGTCCAGGGACCACTCTGAACTGGAGGAGTGGTTTGGTGGTGCTTAGATGAATGGCCAGTGGTTGGCAGACTTCAGGAAGAGTTTCCTCTCTCTGCAGCACGTGCACAGTGACTGGGGCAGTGGGAAGGCAGCATCCTGCTGGTGTCATACTGATGAGTACCATAAAGCATTGCCTGAGCTCCCTGGAGCTTACTGTAAGAGCTGGGGTCTGTAGCGCCCCATCAGCACCACAGGGGCCTTGTAACCCACTGCTTAACTATAGTCAGATGGGAATGAGAGCCTCAAACAGGAGAAAAAGAATAATTTTCACTTAACTGGAAATGCTCAGTTGTTTCTAGTCTCTTAGGTTGTTACGGAGGAAATTATCACTGATGATCCAATTAGCAGAAGGGAGTAGGGATCTACATGGGACTGAGAATTTCCTGATAGCAGAGAAAATTGTGTGTGTCTATTTAAAAAGAAGCCATTAGCCAAAGAGAATAGAGATAACTTCTCATATTCTTTCTTAAGAAACAAGAAATGCTTTCAAAGAAGTGATGTGCTGATTTGGCCATTCCTGAACGACAGAAAATCAGACAAGACTGCACAGTATGGCTGAACCTGGCAGGCAAGAATTTGGTGAAAGCAACGTGTCTTATTATTTGTCACTCATCTTTATGTAACACCTCCCCTGTTGCAGACAAATGGATTTGTGTAAACCTTACAGTGTCGTTTTTGTGCAGTAGTGGTTGTCCTCTGTGAACGAGGGGCTGTGCCACTTGGGCTCCTGGTAGAGGAGAAGAGCAGCAAGTTTAAAAGGAGGGGCTGTGAGCAGGCAGGGTGCACTGCAGTGTTAGCAAAGGGGAGGTTGAAAAGAAGGGACAGGAAGCACTAATGTAGTACAAAATCAAGATGTTGAGAACCAGATTAATTGAGGTATCAAGAGACTTGAAGGAACACAAAATCTTTAGTTGCTTATACACCAATGTGAAGATTCTGGGTAGTAAAGGAGGAATAGGAATTGCTCATGTATAAGGATAAATTCGACCTACTCTGGTGTTTCTGAAAGCTGATGGGAAGATCTGCATGGCTGAGATGTTGAAAGGACTGGTTACAATCTGTTTAGGAAGCAAAAGTGGTCAAAAAGGAGCAGAAGCGATATATATATACTTATGTCAGAAATGGCATTGTATGTTTCTGAATCTCTGACAACTGGGAAGCAAATTTATCTGAAGTAGTACCTTCATAAAGACCAAATCAGGTCCTGGTCCTGGCTGCTATCCACTGCAGGCCAGAGAATTACTTGGTTTCTTGTCTGGCTCTTTAAACACCTCTCTACTACAGGTAGGAAGGAAAAAACCTTAATCTGAATGGTGTGTGAAGGAGATCTCTTGCTGTCAGAGCTAAAACATCCATGCTGGTTTTTTTTTTCCTTTTTTTTTTTAAATGAAAATGACGATTTCCTAACTTTAAAAGTATTTTATGCATCAGGAGGGAAAATGGCGCTAGACCTCATCAATCTGACAGATAAAGAGAATTCAGTCATGAGTTAAAAGTCAGACAGTTGTTTAGATGTGGGTGACATAGACTTGATTACACTTGCTACATGCAAATGGAGTAACATCCAAACTGCACAGACACACACACACACACAAGGGGCTGATTGCACAAAGATGAAAGCTATTGTGAACTCAATCATTTGAGTAAACGGATTTAAAGAGAATAAAGTAAATAAGCAGGAACTCTATGAGAACATCTTGTTTGTCCCAATAAATGCTATTAGCACTAGCAAGGGAAAAATGTATTTTTCTTATAATTAAAAACAAAAGGTGTACTAGCAGAAAACCTGGCCTGATGTTCAGAGGATGACTGATAACCACCTGTGTCAGATGTGAGCTAGAGACATGCAGTTAGTAGATTCAGGACAACCTCCATTCAGGTTTGCTCAAGATTTGAGTGCTAAATGTGCAGCTCTCTTGAAGCCACAGTGGTAGTTCTGCACTAAGTGTTTGTGACAGTTCAGTTTAGATGCCTTCAGACCAGTGAATAAACTGTGTGTGCGGATGAGCCCTCAATCATTTAGCTGCTCAGTGACATTGAAATTCAACTTTGTGCACTGTGCCAGCCCAAGAGCTATGCACCATCTGCTTCTCATCTCCACTCTGCAGAAGGGACACCAAGGGTCCTGGGCTTAGCTTGTGCCAGGAGGGAAGTGGAAGGGTGAGCAAATGCAGCCACTGCATGAACTACAGATAGAAGGTGGGGATGTGGGCTGAAACCTTTGGGATCATGAATGACAGTTCTGGAGCTGCTGACTGGATCATAGGTGAAACCATTTCAGTGGGGACTTAAGAGTCTAGATATATTTAATTATGGGCTCAGATCTCTGTGTTTGCCTCTTCTTTCTCAGCAGATTTGGTGATGCCTGGCAGAGGCTCTATAGTGGAGACTGGAGATAGGATCCAATTGGATTTTTTTCTTCCTGTGCATTAAAACATGCTAGGCTTTAATTAGAATAACAGCTGTGCTGGAGACGTTAACTACATTTAGTGATAGGGAAAACTGGAGGGGAACTTTTGTCTCTTAAAATTCTTGTCTTTCTTTGAATGGGTTGATCTGAAATACAGTTCTCAGAGTGCTCGTGTATCTAACATGTCTTTAAAAAGAGTTTGCCGTTCATCTTCTTGATGCCAGGTTGATGGATTGCAAGCCTCTGAGTAATATCTCTTGACTGAATGAGCCATGTTAGCACCTCCATGGAGAAAAGAGTCGTCACTGGGTGAAACGTGGTGGATTGATATATTCCCTTTGCAAGTAATGGAAAAGAGAATTTGTTTCTCAGAATTTTCAATATTGTAATTGCAGAATTTGGATGACACTCAGTGAAGGGATGAACAGTTTTAAACAGATTTATTGATGATATTCCCTGACAAAATATGTCTTATAATTCCACGAGAGCCGTGTTACAGCGAGACAGAACGATGTGCCTTGCTCACGCCTCGCTGTTCTGCTCAGCCCTGTGCTATTGCAAGCTCCAGGGGGGAAAAGGCATCACCAGGTACGGGTGAAGCTGACAGAGTTAAAGTCCCTGTTGCGAGCTGAATGTTCTGCCTGAGTTGTGCAACCAGAGTTTCACAGCGGTAGCTTGGACCGAGCCCAACTTTGAGTGTGGATTATTCAGCTCTGCTGCTCCTATCTGCGGGTCCATGCTCCAGCAGGCACAAGGGCTGTTTAAAATAAGGACACAGATGCCTAAACCCTCTTTCAAACTCCAAGATGCAGAACTGTGAGTCTGTGTTTACACAAATGTCTTCTTCTTAGGAGAGGGAGAAACTTACAAGCCTGATTTTCAGATAGCTGATCTCTGATTGCAGCAGCATCTAGCCCGTGATTCAGGCTCTGGAACCTGCCCATGCTCTGCTTAGAAAATCAGTTTGGTTTCTGGCAGCCCAAGAGTTAAATCTGTGTTCTTCTTTTTCCATAGTGGAAAAGTGAAGCAAAATAACAGCATTTAAAAAAGAAGAAAGAAAAAGAAAAAAAAAAAAAAGCAACCACAAAATTCTGGAACCAGAGAAACAAATATGGTTTAATAACTGGGACACACTCCACAGTCTGTGGAATTAAAGCCCTGTTTTCTTCTGGCCAGCTGCCAAAGCGAGGCACAAACAAATCCAGAGAAAAGCAGGTTAATGAGAGGCTTCCAGAAAGAAATAATAGTAGAAAAAGTGAAAGCAGCAAACTCACAGAGCTGCTAGTGATGAGATAAATAAAATTTGAACTGACATTATCTGATCAGGTTGCTGTGCATATTTCATTTGCTACAGCCAGTTTTAAATCTCCTAGGCACAAGTTTCAGCTTTATCCTCTCAGCAGCCATCACTGCATCTATCTTACCCATCCCTTACCTTGTCCATCCCTGATCACAGTGGGATTTGATTGCATCCAGATCCTGTTGCTAGGACAGAGGAGGATGCATCGAGGAGGCATTTGCTGCACGCCGCATCTGTCAGGAGGCGGTGGAGCCGCAAGTATTCCTGACGTGATGGACCAGGTGTCAGAAGCAATAAATAACAATGATGGTGCGAATCCCTTCTGAGGAATTCAGCTTTCCAGAGCTACTGGCCTGTGGTTGTCTTTGCAGAGGATATTTTTAACTTGCTTTGATTTTTTTTTTCCCCTTTCTTGCCAGTGCCCCGGCTTGGGAGTTCTCCTGCAATTATTTCTCCTCCTGGTGCATGCTTATTTGAACTTTCAAGACCAAAGGGATGGCGTAAGGGACCAAAACACAAGGTCTGCAATTCCTACTAGGTTCTCTGAAACTGCAGATTTGAATCCCAGCAGACCTGACTCAGGAGTTAAATGAAGCTCATTGGGCTTACAGGTAGAGGGCTGCAAGCATCCTCCTTTTCTGGAGTTACTGAGCTCTAAAGAGGTGTAAACAGACACGAAAATCCAAACAAATTCCTCTGTCCCATGCACACAGACATAAAAAGAGTACCAAGATGCTTTGGTAATGAGATAAAACTGATTATAATGAAATGGAGAGGCTCCTGTAAAAGTCCTTTATATGTTTTCTTCTCCTTCTGGGAGGCTGCAAGACTCCATCCTCATCATTAAGACACACTGGAGCAGAGTCATTCTGAGGACAGGCTTGGTCTTCTCCCAGCTTCTAGAAAAGTAACTGGAGAAAGCTCTGGGGACCCTCAAAAATCCCAAAGACCCTAAAAAACTTCTTTGACTTCACAGGGAGAACCATGGGATTCTGGTTTGTGTGTTCACAAATTCCATCCTGTGTTTCTACACCAACTGTACCTACCTGCTTTTTCTTGTGTTTGCTGGGCAGCTGCATGAAGGTATGGAATCAAATACGTAAATTCACTGTATTGCAAATGGAAGCTCATGGTTAAAAGAGCCTTCCCAGAAAACAACCTGGAGCTTTCCTTCTGCAGCTGCACATACTTAATGGCATTTCTCTATTAGTCAAACTTAATTCCAGAAGCATATACATCTTTGTCTTTGCTCTCAGATGTGGAAACAGCTTCAGCAACACATTCATTTATTGTGCTTAAAAGGCACTGACTTCATCTGGCTGTAAGGCCCTGATAAATTAAAGCCTCGCCAAAGCATTTTCCTAGAGAAGGGATTTTATTCCTCTGAATCAGGGCTGTTTTTCTCTTTCTCTCCACCTATATTACCTGTATAAATAAAGGTTGTCCTGACATCTTCTGATCTTTGGTGTCTAGCTTGTATTCACTTTATATACATATATATATACACACAATACATATTGCATGTATACAATATGTAGAGGCATCCCAGCTCGTTTTCAACCCAACAGAACAGAATTCAGTGAAGCATTGCTGCCTTATACAAGCAGAAGATCCAGCCCTAACAGATCACTTATCTTACCATTGTCCCATTGGACATAACCCTGAAGTGCTTACCCACGTTCTGTGCTAATGAATCATAACATTTCCATATGGAAAAACAAATAAAAGCATATTTCTTCCTTTCATTTACTTGAAATTGCATGCACTGGAGAAGAAAAGGTTGCTCCAAAAGGTTTCTCCAAGCAAGATAATTCCTTTTTCATTAAAATAAATCTGCTAGAAAATATGCCACTGAAAAGCTAGAGGGGTTTTTTAACATCTTCGTGCTGACAGGACAGATAGATAGCCACTGATGTGCTATTAATTAGCTGAAAGAGTAATCAGGGATTGAAAAATCCTTGGGACCACAAATACCTTTTTCTGTGATGTCTTTGAGGCCTGAATCTAGGCTCAGAGCCACGTATCACTTTATTAATGCTAATAATCAATAACATCAGCAGCTGTAACCTGCATGACGATGCCAGAACCTAAGTTACATGAAAGACAAACAAAAGTGCCTTGGGGCCCTTCTGAACGTGCCTACAAGGCTGCTCCCACCCCTGCAATGGCAATGGAAAATCCAAGATGCAAGGGGAGAAATCAAACACGGGAACCAGGATCAGGAAAAAGACAAAAAAACTGAATGCCAAGTGCAAGGCCGTTCAGCAGCCATAAGAAGTCACTGCAGATCTTCCCATCTGACCGCCGTTCAGTGAGAGCTTAGAAGGGGGCAAAGGGAGGAGGAAGGTAAACATGGCAGAGGAAGTCCAAAATCACTGTAAAACAGAAAGTAAATCATTAAAAAGTGACGTAAAGTATTTATTTTGTGGGGAAAAGGTGCCTTTAACGTGAGGAAAAATATCTTATGCTGAATGCTGGACTCTGATATTTTCCATTCTGTGTGCTTTGGTTACCTTGAACCACAGACACCGAGATGCAGTGATTAGCTGAGAACTTCTATACATAGATTTGTACATAATTCATAGTTTGACTTCTCTCAGTTTGCATAATAAATAGTTTAAACACAGCAGAAAATGTCTGAGAGAGGAAATTAGGATTCTGAATGAAAAAGTTAATTATACCTCGAAGGATATTTTTTTCAGATATATACGGGGTGGAAAAAAGCCTAGAAGTAGATAATTTAGTCTTAAAGGAGATGGAAATGCAGAAAATTATGGGAGTGGTAGCAACAGGAGAGTTATCTGCTTAAATAGGATAATTAGACTAATTTAATTTTTTAAACTGTGGCATTGCATTATAGATAAATAATTCAATAAATAGTGTCCTGGCCGCTAATGCTGCAGCTATGGTTGCTGCTTGGATCTGCGTAGAATTTTATTTTTCATTTTCAGCACCGTTTTCTGCTGCAGGAATACCAAATTATCATAATGGGTTGCTTCCTATGGCAAGTCATAAAGGGCAGGGACAGGAAATTATGGAGGAGTGCAAAGGAATATTGACATCATTAAATCAGTCACTGGTGATTGGATCCAGAGATTGATGATCAGTGGTTGGGTCCTGGAGCTGGAAGACACCGGGGACGACTCCTCACAGCTATTGAAGTACCTGGCTTTTGCTGATTAGAACGAGTCAGGTGACTGATATTTTGAGGAAACCAAAATATCTAAGGCTTAAAGATCTATCTTGAAGGAAAGTACATTTCTTCTGCTTCCCAGCATTTTTGCTGTGGCTTTTTGAACGTGCACGATGGCGTTGTGATGGTACGCCTGCTTGTAGGAAATGCAAGAAACTACAAAAGAAGGAAAAATCAGGCGTGAGCTGAAGGACAGATTGGGAAATAGGAGTGAACCCCCTAGAATGGTTCTCTGTGCGAATATGTGTTGTTTTTGCAAATGTTTTTTTCTTAATATGATCTATGTGATTCTTAAGAGACTTCCGTAGAGTAATGGCTCACCATAGAGAATGGCTACTGGATACTGCAGTCCATATTGCTGCAGACACAGGGAGTAAAATGTAACAGACAGATGAAGAGCTGAGTTATCCACGTGCCCTAGAAGTCCCAGTTTTTATGGCATATCTACCTGAGATCCTCAAGCTCTGTTGGGGGATAATGTCTGGCAGGGCTCATCTGGGAAGAGGAAGGCTTATTGTGCTGGTGTCTTTGCTCAGGGTTGTTTCTGTGTTTTACAAATTATTGTTTAACATAATTGTAAACTGAAGTACTTGGCCAGAAATAGTTGGTGACCACAAACTTAACATATTCAGAATACATAGAAAAGACAGAAAAGCAGCAGAATGGGGAGAGCAGAGGAAATGCAGGGCGCTGATGGATGAACTTCTCCCTTTGGGGAGGAGGTGCTGGACAGTTGCTAAAAGTGAGAAGTTGAAGGCCTGTAGTGAACTGGATCTGCTTGGGAAGACAAGAAAGAGATCAATGCAGATGCACAGAAATATCTGTAAAGACTTGCCAAATTAAAATGAAGTGCTGATCAAATGTGAGTGCCATGATGCGTGATGGGATGGATGGAAAGGAGCAGTGCAGCAGGAGTTCAGGCTCCAATGGAAGACTTTCAGTGGGCATAAAGAGAGAAACACAGGCTTGTAAAAGAAGAGAAGGGAGGAAAACAACTCTGGTGAAGCACAAAAATTTTCCACAATAGGAGATAGATGAGTTAAAGAGCATGTAGATAGCTGCTGCATAGGAGTCAGCCTAACCTGACAGAGCTCTCAAGGATTGTGCCACTGTAGTCTGCATGATTAGCAATTGTCTTCAGCTACCTGTGTCACAGACAAGGACCCAGAGGGCCAGAGAAGGACAAACATAGCTCCCATGTTTGAAAAGGGGAAAAGTAGGCCCGGAGTTACAGACAAGTCAACCTAACCCAGCAAAACGAGAGAGTAAATCATTAAACAATCACTTATAAGTATCTGGAGGATAATAAAATCACGTAAGGTGCAGTCAATACGGAATTGTGAACAACAAATCTTGTCGAATCAATCTAACTGTCTTAACACAGCCACTGGCCCCAGTGGTTTAGGAGGATGCAGTGGTTGTGGTGTACCTTGCTTTTAATAGGGTCCCACTTTGTTTTCTTATAAGCAAACAAGGAAATGTGACACGAAGGCGGCCTCACAAAATGGGTCTGCAGCTGTCTGGGAAGTCACTCTTGGCTAGTTCTCCTTTAAGCAGAAAGGACACTAGAAGTAGAGTCTCACACCTCTTCAATATTTTCATTATCCACGTGGATGATGTACTAAGGTGCACATCTATAAAATTTACAGATGGCACTATGCTGGAAGGGACTGCGAGCAGTTTGGGAGACAGGATTAGAATTTAAAATGGTTCTGATGCTTTGGCGGAGCAGTAGGAAATCAACAAGACGAAATTCAATAGGACAATGGTGCAAATGACTTCTTAGGAAGGAGAAATCATGGCGATGTCTGTGAAAGGGAGAATAACTGCCTTAATGGGAGTACGGTGGAGAAGGATCAAGGGGTTATAATACTGCAGAAGATGAATATGAATTAACAGTGAGAAGAGGCAAATCTTGCTCTGGAAAGTAACACCAGAGAGATCGTATATTCTGCTTAGCTGGGCACTAAGGAGTCTCCAGCTGGAGTACGAGATCTTTGGGGTATTAGGTCTGATAATGTGGACGAATTGGGGTGATTCAAAGAAATACCAGCAAGGAGGAGGAGAGTTTCATAAAACAAGACCTATGAGAAACATTGAAGGAGCTGAACATTAATAGGAAAAGACTGAAAGAGGACACAATGCAACTTTCTAATACGTTTAAGGACATTTTAGCAGATGATCTGTTGTTCTCCGAGGACATAAGAAAATGAGTACTAGGTTTAGTTTCCAGCAGAAAGAAGATCTGTTATAGACAAAGAAATGTTAGCTCTTTCATTGAGTGGCAAGGACAGCCATGAACTTTACTGGGCTTTAAGAATACTTTACCAAAGTTTCTATTGTTGGCCATCCAGGTCAGGGACCTTACGTGTCTTTAAGCACAGGAACCACTTCTGCTGCAATTGGGATCACAAACGATTGCTTTAGAGGTGATTGGAAATGTGTGGTATAAATCCCTCAAACCCAAAAACACCATCAAAATCAAGGCAACTCCAGACAGTACTGAAACAGATTAAAAAATGTATTTACTGAGTTGTGTGTACGTAGAAGGGTGGTAATAACGAATGCCAATCCATCCCTTACAATCCAGTGATAAAATAATGGCATCCCAAAGCAGATCTTGCTGCTCCTATTTTAATTTTGAAGAAGAGTTCGGTGTCTCAAAGCTTTTCTGACTTTTTTTCTCTTCAGTTATATCATCTAGGATAATAAGAAGTAATAGTTTTCACAAGCCTTTCCTCGCTTAAGCCATAGTAGCTACAATATTCTTCCCCCTCTTCATCTCCACAGCACACTCCTTCCTTATAAACAGTCTTGGGAGTCCAGCGCTTTGCATGTGAAAAGACCTGCCAAAATATCCTGTCCTTCCCCCAGCTCTGACAATGGTAATTCCTGTTATGGTTCTTACTAATCCAAAAATCATGAATAATGACAATGAATGGTGGAGATAAAAATCTGGGGAGGTGGGCAGCAGGGAAGCAGCCTTGCTTGTCGTATGACACGTTCTTGTTGCAGAGTCTGAGGACGGGCTGGAGAGCCCATTGCAGTGATGAAAGAGAGAACTCTCTGTCACCACTTTCAGAAAGGTTCAAGGCTCACAGCAGGAGCCAACTTTTCTCAAAAGTGCTCCATTTACCCTGTATTGATTCCTTTTGATGGTATGCGCCATTGCAAAATCTGCTGGAGGCAGGGAATGACCAAAGATTTACCCCTTTTTTTAGGTGGTGAAATAAGAACCACACTGTTCTGAAAATCGTGTTTGCATTTCAGGTGCTGAGCTCTTGGGAATTTGGTGCCCAGGCTTTGCTTTTAGAGGTGGTCCCACGTGGCCATCTGCATAACTCCCAGCTCCTGGTAGTAACAGAAAGATGACGAGCTGGAAGAGAAAGGGAATAAAAAATGAGGAAGTAAATCCTGATTCTGATCTTAGTGGTAATTAGCAAAAATTGTGACTAATTATACTGGGTTAATTGGCATTTGCACAGGTGCAGATGTGACATGAGAGCATACCCTCTGTTTGCTACAGATGTTAAAACCTAATTTTAATTTCATAAAGAACTATTTTATCTTATTAAATGCAGAGGTTTGATTTAACGAAACGCTGGCACTTGAGCTGGATGTGAAATGACAGTGACTGAGAGCAGCCTGAAAACATCCCATGCACTCAGGTCCTGCACCAAAACCCCAGGTAACCTTATTTATGAAGAAAATAGGCTTGTTTCTCTTTTACTCCTGAAAATCTGGGATGAGAATGTGGGAGCAAATGGGGTTTGTCAAATTTTGCAACTGGGTTAAGCAGAGTTTGAGCTGGTTGACATTAGAGCTGTTGGGTTGTTGTGGCAGCTGATGAAGGTCTGTGCTTGACAATATGTGTGGAGCTGTAATGTTACTGAGGTGAGAACAAGACTTACAGATTGAAACTGTGTTGGGGGAGGAAGGAGGAGAAGCATTAGGAAGCACAGGACCTGAAGAAGTACCTACAGATCCTACAATAGCTTCTGGCACTTCCACCCTTAATGCTCACACCTGGGTTGGACCAGGCGCATAGGCTGAAGGAGAAAGTCCTAGGAGGAAAACCCACAAATCTACTTCTTTTGCCAAATTCTCATTGCAAGGCATGGTGACTTACCCATCTGAGCAGTGGGAAGCCTTCCCTGTCTGCCTCTGTCAGAGGATGCGTTCTAACCTGACACATTTTGCCTGACACATGCAGTCGTCTGCCTGACTTCTCTCAGCTCTCTTTTCTTCAAGCTACTCTTCACAGCAACACGAGAATAATAAAATAAAACAAAAAAAAAAAAAGCTCGACAAGCACACTCAGAAGCTAGTAGGTACACTTGGCGTCCTTGCTGATCCAACTAGTTTGAAGTTAGCTGCACGGAGGTGAAGTTACACTTCCTATCATCTGACTTTTCTTCTTCAGCTCTTCAGTGACCTCTTTGTATCTTTTAGTTAACTCCATGCCTCAGGACAGGTAGCAGTGCAAAACCATCCAGGGAAATCAAGAGCCAGGTATTGTTCCAAGCAAGAGGAAACTCTTTCCCCATTTCCCAGCAGCAGCCTTTCGGCTGACAGCCCGGGGCTGTCAGAAAGTCGCTCCTTCCAGCAAATGCCTTTGAAAATCCTAGGCTCTGACTTTCAGAAGTGAGGAGACTCCCCGAGCTCCTGGTGGGGGCTGCCCAGCTGTCAGACTAATGATATAAATCCAGGTAACCACCCCTCAGAATAACATTTCTCTATTTTCAAGTAGTGAATGGCTGATTTTTTATTTTTATTTTTTCCTAATTGAAAGCAAACCATGACATTTCTTTCCCAACTGTAATGGACAGCCACACAAAAATGAGGCTGAACTTCTGAGTATTCACTCACTTAGTGGTTGGCAGGAGGTTGGAACTGGATAGTCTTTGAGGTCCCTTTCAACCCAAGCCTTTCTATGATTCGTTGATTGTTTTGTCTCTGCTTTGCTTGTTTATACCATGTGGAAATAAACTTTAATTTCTTAGTTCGATTGCATGAACTGACTGCAAAAAGCACTGTGTTCAGATGGTTTGCAGACAGCAGACTGACAAATCGTTCTTTGAAGATCCTCCTATTGGAGAATACGTATGGTAAATGGAATTGGAGAAATTACTGGATGACCTCTGGTCAACCTGCCTGCTATCGGATGGGGTCAAGAAGATGAATGCTTTTCAAGACAAGAGTTTGTCTAATCTCTTTTTAAGTGCCTTCAGTGATGAGGATTTCACGTTGTCCCTAGGCAGAGTAAAAAGAGCTCTGTGAGCTCAACTACCTTGGAATTGCAGGCTGAGCAATGCAGAATTTTGCTTCTAGCCATGAAGACCCCGGAAAGGCAGAAAAGGAAGCAGAAAAGGCCCAGAGAGAGCCATTAATGGGCCCTCTGGGAAACCTGCTGCTGGCAGTTGCCTCACTCTCATGGTCTGCATGGATGAATTGCAGGTGCTTCCGTCCCATTAGCCTGTGAAGTTTCCTCGTGCTTTAATATTTATAGGAAGCCACTCTAACATATCAAACATGTACTCATCTTCACTCCATTACTCACCAGAGAGATAACTCAATATGTCAAATAAGCCCTGATCAAGGGGTGATTTCTCTTCTCCCCATGCCAAATGCAGGCCGGCTGTAAATGGATGCATCTCCATGAAAACTGTGTCTCTTCGTGCTGGCACCAAGCACAGCCCTCTGCCTCGGCCTGCTGGAACGTTTCCCAGATCCCAATGTCAGCTCCTCAGTTCAATGCAAAGCACATCCTATGGCCCTTTTCTTTAACTAGCCCTACTCAGCCCTACGGAAAGAGCAGACTTGGATTGTACTTTCATGCCTTAGTACTTTGTTTAAGAGCATGAAATTGTCTCTCAGTGAGAGCAATGGAGTCTTTCAAGCTAGCGAAAAAGAGATGTTTTAAGCACCCTAACCCCCCTGAATGTAATAGCTGCTGAGGGCAGGATTCATCTCCCTTCCCTTCAGAAGTCTAACAGTGAAAGCTCCGAGATAATCACCCCATCTCTCTGCAGTCTGGGCCTGCGTTCCTCATTGCCGTTCCTCTGACCCCGGTTAGGCACTGCTCTCAAGAACAGAAGGAGGCATCTTCTGGGGAGCCTTTTTCTCCCTCCTGCACATAAAGGGAGCCCAGAGTGGCTGGCTCACAATCAGATGTTGAACATCTAGATGCTTAAATTAAGGGAATGAATCTTGCCCTGCCTAGCATACAAAATTTCCGCAGTTCAGCCAAGCTGATATCAATCCCTGTGCATTAAGAACAGCTTATAGAACTTTATTTCAATCGTGTGTCGCACTATTTGAGTCCTTCATAGCCAGAAATAAGCAATGCAGCCTTACAATCTTCTTTTTTTTTTTTTTAGTTCCATCCCTACCTTTGGATCTCAGATTCACGCAGAAAATTCCTCTGGTTTCATTATTTTCTATTGTGCTTAGGTTTGCTTGGGATGAGTTCTCATCAAGTTTTGCATTTTTTTATATACTCTCCTATTTCTTTGCTCCTACATCTCCAAGTAAATCTAAGACAGCTTTCTTATTAATAGAAAAGCATACATACCTCTAATGCTCTGTACAGATGCATTACCTGACCTCAAGGTGTTCTTGTCACAAAAGCATCCAGGAGACAACAATACCCCCAGCACGAGTGCAAGCATGGGGACAAGGCACCGTGGCGTTAAGGTGATGAGATTCCCACTATCAACAGGTTGTGCTTTATGGGAGAGGGCTGCTGTTGTGTTTGCATATTGTGTTTTCTAAAGAGAGGAACATACATATCTCTGCAATTCTACCAGCAGAAATTTTCTCCCTCTGCCTGTGGGCACCTGAGTGCCCCTCATGGAATTGAATGAGTGAATGAAAATGCACTGATGAAATACATCCCATGCTATATATTCTTGGATTAATTGTAGCTAAAATTGCCATGGGTTGCTTTCACAACGTGAAAAAATAAATCTGGAATTATTGTATTTAAAACAGAGAGAGAAAATAGGAGATGTTGGCTGTGCACAGATGAGATTGTACCCATACGTGCACCATTTCACACAGATATTTGTGAACTCTGTGTCAGTAGAATAAGCATGAAGACATCTACAGACACATTAGCCTGCAAGTCTACTATGTGAACCTAGTTTTGAGCGTGTGCCTGCATGTGTCCATGATCCATCCCATCATACAGGGCTGCTTTAGCAGTTCTGCAGCCCAAATGCTACAGGAAGACTCTCCCGATTCCACACAGACAGAAATATACAGAGGTACAAAGTGTGCATTCTGCTCAGTGATGCAACATTTTGCTGTTCTGACTCATTATCATGTTCATTATCAGAATCAACCCTGTGATATGCTCATTTCTGGGGTGGAATAACTACATTTCAGCAAACTACAGCAGAGCAGCAATGAGAAAGCAAAAAAAGCTGACACAGTAAGGTTTACCAAGGTAATGTTAGGGATATTCTGCATCTACATGCCCCCTGCATCTACATCCATCACCCTGAAATGTCCATGGATCCCTGTTCTGAACTCATACACCCTCCTTCCCCAGACGTACACAGGAACATACCCACATATACCCTACCAACATCTTCCCCATCCACCCCCTGCCAACACCTCAGCTACCACATATTTATTCCCACATACTCTTCCTCAGATACAGTTTTTCAAATAATTCACGTGGCAGTGCTCACTATTTCCCCGAAGTCAGAACTAAGTCCCAGGAAGCTGCCAGAGGTTTAGAAGCTAAGCCAGCCATGCACAGCTCTGGTGCTGCTGACATTACCAGACGGCATTAATTTAATTCCACTCAGTTATGCTTTTAAATTTGATTTGAAAAATGTGTCATAAAATACCATTGAGAAGTGCAGTGCAGCATTTTGAAGCAGGCTGTGATGTTCCCTGCACTGACAAAGTCATGGAGAAGGGAAAGTGATTTTCACAGCTAAGTACTGGGGGGCATGTTGGGAGAGATTCCCTTAGAGAATGGGTTGAGTGAATCAAGAATCGCAGATAAACATTATATCCACTAAATATTTTCATGGTGTGGCAGATCCAGAGAACTCTGGTTTAATGCTTTAAGGCCAAGGGTTGATGGAGAAAGAAAAGATACATGCTAAGCCTTCCAAATCAGTGGGCATACCCAGAGAAGAGAAAAGGGAAGGAGAGTGAGAAGGAAGCATTTCCATAAGTACGTGGGCTTGTAGAAGAGAGGTCTGGAGAATCGTTAAGGCTTATGTTAATTATGTAAAAATGCAGAATACTAACAATGAAGAAATATGGTTTTGTTTTGCCCCTGAGGCATTGTTACTCATTCCAGAGATCAATTCCTTATGAAGCTGGGGTGAGCTTGCTCTGGTGCCCGTGCCACAGGCTGCTTCCCTCTCACTGCTCTGTAACATCTCTGTGAGCACGTATTAGATTCCTTTTGCCTTCTTGGTTTTGCAAAGCAGAATCTTTTCTTCCACTTCATGGGCAGCCTATTTGCTTGGAGCTGTGCACTACCTGCACACGATGCTGGCTTGTTGCTGCAGCTGGCACAGCGCTCTGCACATCCAACCTGGGAACAAAAGAGCAGATGGTCTTATGGAAAGGGCTGTGCTAGAAACAACTTCTGCTCCTATCCAAAAACTCAGTTTCTTTTTCCTCCTTTCCAAATCTGAGTGTTATTCTAAAAAAGCAGAAAATTGCTAGCGGACAGTTTGTGAGAAAAAAGCGATTTGAGTCAATCAAATAGTTTTATTTTAATCATGACTGTGTTTCAGTATCGTTTTGAAATTGTCACAACTGCAGACAAAATAGTAATTGGGGAGTTGTGCTTTTTTCAAACGATGTATCACCATGTCTGAAAAGTATATTTAGGAAAATGTAGAAACAGGTTTGTGCAAAACCTTGTGCTATGCCAGAAGGCTCTTCCCAGTGGCTAACTTGGCCCCATAACCCTGATCCTGATCTTGCTGGGGTCTCAGGTAAGGGATGGGGCTGACGTGCTCTGGTGCCAGCCCTGCTCAGGTCCTGCCATTCTCATCAGGGTTCCCTGCCTCCTCCTGTGCTCTGTGTTTGCAGGGATGAGCCTCTTGTCACGTAACACTGCCTGGTAGCAAAAAGCACAACAGTGAGTGTATCTGAGCAGCTCTGCTTTGGACGCTTGTGTCAGCCCTACAAAGATGGGCTGAATGCCTTCACGTCTTCAATACAACCCTAATCTAGAGCTCATGGAAGGCACCCATATGAGATGCTAAGAGGTCTCAGTTTCTAAAGAACTGCCACTTCACACCTCTCCCTTCTTTCAGCACTTTTCCTCTCCACTGTCATTTTCTCACTTCTATTCCCAAAGGCTGGCAGAGCAGGATGAAATGGGTGACCATGATGTAAGCACAGAGTAGCATCCAAGCTCTGGGCCAGCCTCTGAGCACCTGCATCAGCCCTTGTTGAGCAACCCCTCACCTGGTGGGCCGGGCTGCTGGCTGGCACTGAGCATGGCACGGCCCCGCAGCGCCCAGCAATGCGCTCCTTAGCATCTTTGCAGAGCATCTGAAGGGAAGTGGTGCAATGTGGCTCAAAACCAATCCTGCTGCAGGGTAAAAAAATATTAAAAAAGGATGCAGAGAGTCAGAGTGAAGCTGTGGAGTTGGATCCTGAGTTGGGATTTGCCAAAGAACATATAAAGCAGAAGGTTCTCTATACGTTGCTGAAGGATGCGGTGGGAGCCCAGCACCTAATTCAGATGAAATGCTCTCCCTGCTGAGCAGAGCAGTGCACTGCTGCTCCCCATGGGCCCCGATGTCAGCAGCACAAGGACCCCTGGACAGGCTGGGGCACACAGGCAGCACGCATGGCTCATGAACATCAAGTGGCCTGCTCTTGAAGCTGAAACACATCCTAATTTCACTATTGCTAGGGTCCCTTAGCCAAGGGATGCACCAAAAAAAAGGCTATTCGAAAACTTATTTTTCCCCTCCAGGGTATTAACACAAGCTTTACAAAGGCTTATAATCCCTTTAGACAACAGCAGCAAGAGCAGCAGCAACTACAAAGCCCTGAGCCTGGAACTCAATCCCCTGGTGACGGGCTGAACCCTCGGCTGAGGTTGCAAGGAAGAGAAAGGTGTGAAGATATTTACATCAAACACATGGAACAAGAGGGGATTTTAATCAAACTTTTCTTTTTCATCTGTTCTTTCTTCTCTTAGAATCTGTTTTTTCTTTATCCTGATGAATTTCACTGCTTGCTTTTTTTTCTTTCTTTTTTTTTTTTTTTTTCCTTCAGTAGAAAGGAGGATTTAAAAAAATAAAAATAAAAATCACAATCCCCCCTGAAAAACTCTGAGTATTAAAACTCCAGGGCAATGCATCTCCAAAATCTATAAGACTGTAAGAAGATAAGAGACAAAAACCCACAGAAATGTTTCCTCTCTGTGTCTTTGGAAGTTGCAGACGCGTGTATAATACCCCTAAGCCGGGGTAATCTGCTTGCCTCCTCCTGCCTTTCCTGATGCACACGGATGTACTTAGCATTAATATTCCTCACACTACAGCAAATGAACACCCAGGAGGCAGCTGACTCAATCAGTGCTTGTTTTACTTACTGTGTATCACTGAGAAAAGACCATAAACTAGAGCACGACAGATCTGTAATGCTCATTTCAATATGCTTCCCCTGTTTGTTCCAGCCCTGATGAACTTTCATATCCAGCCAAAAAGAAAAAAAAAAAAGGAAAAAAGAATTAAGAAATATATTATAACAAACGCATTAGCAACGTGTGGTAAATTACCACTGGAGATTCCAGTTCCTCATGGTAGGAACATTTGTGGATAAACACATTTGTTTGCTCCATTTTTCCAGCTGCCTTCTCCAGCATGAGATTATTCACTCGACGATGTCACGACTCCCAAGTCTGATGTCATGGCTGTTTCCACAGCAACCAAATTGAATCAAGGACGGTTTTGAAACCAGGTAGGCTGGAGTGAATATAATTTGGAAAAAATGTTTTTCCATCCCTCCCCCTGAAATTGATGCGCTCCTACAACTGCTGTTTGGAGACTGGAATTTATTTTAATTATGATGGCACAATCACAAAGTGCGAAGGAGCTAGCTGTTATTTTTGGAACAGATACAGCTGCAGGGTAATTGAGAAAGAAGACTACAGACCATACAGATGAGCTTATTCCATATGGCCAGAATCACACAGCTGATTGGATGGGCTGTGGGATATTGCCCCCTTACTGCCCCGATCAATTTCTGTGACCGCTGATGAGGATCTGCCTTTACAGTCAGCAGATTTAGGGATAAGAGTGCGTTGACTGGATCTGTAATGATTGCATTGAGAGCATGGACACTTTCCTTAATAGCAACGTAGACCTAAGTAGGGAGTGATGGAGCCTGCCTTTCTCCAGATCCTTAACAGCAAAGCCTACCATCCTTCCAGTTCTTCTCATACGTACTCAGTTAAACCTTATTTTAACACATTCTACCTTGGGCTCTGTATTGACTTGCTCATGAGGCTCCTGGAGAGGCTTCAATTAAATTTGCTGCAGAAGAAACAGATCTGAAGGAGCAGAGGGAGGTGATGCTGGGGCCGTGGAAGAAGCTTTGAGGGGCAAGTTGCCTGTGGGGAATGCAATGCTGTGAAAGTTGCTTTGATTCACAGAGACCAGAGACAGGGTTGGTGAGATGAGCTGTAGGCTGAACCAAGGCTGTAAGGAAGCACAGGAACTTTGGTCTAGTTTAAAGGGGAGATTTGAACATGGCACTGGACGCTTTGGGTTAGGGGTGATGCCTGTGGGATCCCTATGTTGCCTCACTGCCTGGATGTGTCTTTGCCTGTCCTCTCCGCTACCTGGTTCCTCGACAGACTGTTAGCAGAGCAGGGCCTCGCCATGGCCCTGTGCTCTGCACATCCAGGAAACAAGCAGTGCTTGTCCTCCTGCTTCCATCTGCGTTGTGTTTTAGTTGGTTCAGGCTCAAAGGGAGCGTCCTCAAAACAGAGTGTCTCCTCCCATCACAGCTCCTTTTTCCATTCAGACTCAGGGCACCTCATGCAACCTCTGCCCACTTTGGTGCCCGGCAGAGATGCAGCTCCCCTTGGCTTGTGCAGTGTTCAATGCTCACAGACTCCGTGCTGTTCCTTGCTGGAAGAGGATCACGTTTCTAATGGGAGGGGACAGGAGAATGCCAGATTTGCTCCTGTGCCAAGAGTGCATAATTCTTTCCAACCTAAGAGGTTTCCCTTAGGCCCTCCTCCACTCCTCTTCCTCGCCTGCAGGAGATGCACGCCTTGCCTTCCACTTGCCACATACATCCCACTCAATGTGCTTCAGTTTCTGATGATGCTGAGTCCTCTCCTTGCCCAACCCAAATCACCCAGCTGTCCCACCCCTGTGTGATGCACCTTTTTCAGCACCCCACTCAAATGCTGGGGCAAAATTCCTGTTCCCTTGGCCAAATTGAGGTGGTCCATGGCACACAGAGCAGGCAGCCTTCCTAATATGAGGGCTGCTTGAAGGAGTTAGTTGCTGCGTCAACATGTCTGCTTCTCTATCCCCCATGTTTGCTGATTGCATCCTTGAAGAGTCACTGTCATGTTAGGTCTTCAGCATGGAATTGAACCCTGAGCTCAGTCGGATATGAAATACTGGGGAAGGCTTGTTCAGCTGAGTGCGAGAGGGGTGAAAAAAACAAAGAGAAGCAACAGCATCTTTCTCCTCCTTCTCCCTTCTTCCATTCAACAGCAGGGCTCTTGCCTCATCGATGTGCAATTGCTGATGCTGTGAGAAGTGTTTGGCAGCGACTGGGTCAGGATAAAGAGCAAGCAGTGTTATTACTGCCTACTGTGGGGCAAAGTGGAGGAACTTGGCAGAACCTCAGGGCCTGGCAGCACACTCCTGGCAGTGCAGGAGCTGCTGCTTGCACCAAGATGTGCCATTCTCCAAATAACTGCTGCTCACAACGCTCCTAAAGTTTGTATCCCTGGTTGTGTACACAACACTGATAAATGGCATCATCCTGTCCCCCAAAAACAGTACTAAATAATGCTAAAGGAACTCATCTACCTCCCACTGAATGATGCAAAGCAAAAAATTGTCTGCTTTTGGGATCAGATAGCAGTTTTCAGCCTGAATGCAAGTTGTTTACCTCACAATCCATAATGGATCTTAAAAAAACTACAGCTTTATTTTTCATACAGGCATCTAGCTAATGGATGAAGTAATGTAGTGAGGCTATTGTATTTCATTCAATAGCCCATATGTAGATTTGTTGTGAAGGATAAAATGTTCCCTCTTCAAACACCAACAATAGGAGTGCAGTCTACCGCTGACCTTGTGCGTTTCCATGCTGTGTGCAGGTAACAATACGAGCACAGGCTGTAGGCTCTGAGAGCACACAACTGCTTGCCTTGAATAGCAGGAATTCTTCCACTGCACGTGCCGATATTTGCCTGTGTATGGGGTGCAATTAGTCACAGTTATCGAAGGTTTGAGTGAATGCCTCTGATTTCTAACTATCCTGGGGAAAAAAAAAAAAAAAGTTGTTCTTAATGTGCCATGAGTGAATATTTAGGTTTAAATATTTTGAAACCACAGGCTCCCACTGCTCTTTGTGTACTGGCCCACGTGCTTCCAGCATCAACTGTGCTGTAAAGTCTGTGGGTTCCTTTTCTCACCCAGGAGCAGTTGTATTTCTAAAGGGGAACAGTTGGCATCGACGTAGGCTTTTAAATCCAGTGTTTCTAGTTATGGGTGATGTGAGCACTGCTAATAACCTGTAAAACATTTTCGTAACTTATGAAGTGCAAAAGGATCAGCTGAATTTAGGAAGGTGTTTATTCTGTCCTGTTGGTGCATTAATAGAGTGCTGTAGTGGAAATGCTAAGACATGGCTTGAAGCAGTGATTGAGCACCTGGTGGGAAGGCAGGGCCAACCCAGGGGAGCTCAGCTGCATGCAGTATAGCTGAGTGACCAGAAGGGATGGAGCCAGGATCCACCCCTTCCCAGACCTCATTTAAGGGTTGGCAGTGGAGGTGATGGGGTCTTGTTGATGATCCCTGCCTGCCTGTGGCCTTCCAAAGGTAAGCAGATTTTCTTCTTTTGTGTTTGTGGCTTCTACCTGTGGGCTTGTCTTCATTTGCTGCAGCCTAGGATTATGCCATCCCGCTGTTATTGCTGTACCTTCCAACACGTTTCAAGTGCACTAATGGAGCTGTTCTCCAGTGTCAGTGTGATGGGATCCCACTCATTCCATTAACCACCTGAGAGGTGGGTACCTTGTCCAGGGTAGTTGCTTAGGATCTTGTGTAAGTCTCTGCACAGTATTACACATCTCACAGATTGACTATTCTCACACTAGCACCCATACCCAGAGAGATGGGATGAATAATGCATCTCCTGCAGCTGCCAGTCACCCTCTGGGTGTACCTTCAGGGGATGGTGAGACTAAACCCCAAACTTTCGGTTGGCTAAATGGAGCTCAGAAGCTGTGCTCCAATGAATTAACAAATAATGAATGTGTCAGAGAACGGGGTGCTATATGAGGCATGTCCTTAGGACTCAGCAAGTAGGAATGTTTCCCAACCAGACATCAGTTCTTTTGCTTGTACGTTCCCCTGAAAGCCAGAGCCCTTGGAAGAGAGCTGCCTGACAGTTTCACTCTGTTCTGGCTCCATTGCAAACCACCTGGCATAAATGTGAAGGGGAAGCACCAGAGATGATACTGTGGCCAAATTATTACTGATTTCAGCACAGTCAGGACTTCCTTTTCATTCTTACTCAGATGATGTAGGATACTGCTCCTTAAGTCATATGATGTGAGTCAGTGTAAGACAAATCAGCTGTAAGTACAGGGTATGAGCAGAATAGGCCTGAATTTCCTACAGTTCTAATGCCACCAATAATTTAAGCATGTTAAGGGAATAAAGAACCAGCTTGTGAACCTTCCTGCTGCCACTGCCTGACCAAGGGCTATTAAATGATATTGAGGAAGAACTGTCCTTAAACCCTCTTTCATTTCCAGTTCTTTAGACTGTCATAGAATCCTTAGAGTTGGAGGAGACTTTTAAAAGTCATCTAGTCCAGTTCCCTGCAATGAACAGGGACAGCACAGCTAAATGCAGGGCTTGATCCAGCTTCGTCTTGAAAGTCTTCAGGGACAGGGCATGTGTCCTTGATGTTCCTTCCATTGAGTGCCCTTTCCATGATATTTCCATCATGCGCTGGAGGTACCAGCTCAGATGAAATCACTGACTCAGCAATAATTCTGTGCCTGTGGCTCTTCTGGGCCCCTAGGCAATGTCTCACCACTAGCCATTAATTGCAGCACACACATGAGTTTTCAGAGATGAATAAGTTACGGTCTTATAAGGTTATTCATTGTCTAATTGCAGACATCTGACTTGACTGTTAAGGGATAAGTGGCTGAAACTCCTAAAGCTCCATGTAAAATCAGTGGAGAAAGGTTTCAAAAGATGGCGATTCACACCTAACTCAGTTGTTCTGACTCTGGAATAGCTGATCACTGCAGAAGGAGCCTCGATATGTGATCAACAAAACTCAGTTGCCCAAGATGTCTCCCATGAGTCAGTGTGAACAGGAAATGATGCATTAAGACTTCATTAGTATCTGACAGCCTTTTGATCACGGCATGGGGCAGAGATGTGAGGGTGGGAGTGGTGCCAGCTGTCTGCCTCTGGGTTTGTTCCAGCACGTGGCAGCTCCTGCAGCCACCTCACCACAAGCAGAACCCCACAAGTATTAAAGCCATACTTCCCTGCCCTGAAGTTTAATTTGTCTACATTTTCCTCAAAATAAAGAGTTTCTTTTTTGTCATTGCCGACACAGAACACTTTCTTCCACGAGCCGCATTGTCAAATGCAATCTGTGCATTTGGAGTTTGGGTACCTGCTCTCAACCCTCAGTAGGTAAGGCTTGTGGCTTTCACTTCAGGCCCTACAGGTCTAAAATACTCGTGAATAACCCACTCAGAAGAGGTTGCCTACTTCTCAATAGGCACCGATGGCTGCTGCTGTGCTACATCACCCTGATGGGCTCCGCTCTCCTATATGACCCAACAGGATCAGAACCTTACACTGGCCTCTGTTTGGTTTCCTATGCAGGATTTATTCAGTGTGGAGCAGGGAGAACCTGAGGAGGGGTGCATTAGGAAGGGCACCCAGTAAAAACCTCCTTGAGTATGTTCAGAAGGATGGTGTTCCTGCAGTGAGCTCTGCTTGACTGGTGGAAAATGTCTTCATCATTGATAGTAGCTAATGCAAAACACACTGCCTGCAGCTTTTTATTTTAATGTAGACGTCTGAAAGTGACTGTATGATGAAGGGAGAAAGAGAAAGGTTATGTGTCTTCACGGGCCCAAAATGGCAGTATAATGAATATAAAAGCTATCCTCTCTTCCTCTAATATATTCACTCACTATTCCACCCTCTTTTCTAGTGACTGTAAACAACATTTGTCATCAGCAATGGGCTACTTTTCATTATAAAACTGATCTGGAAACTACATTTTTATTTCATGTACGTCAGCGGTGACAGGGGAAGAAACAGGCAAAGGGAAAATATACGTCACCAGCAGGAGAAGGACCTGGGACAAGCATTGCCTGTGCAGAACTGGGGATCATTCATAAGTCTGGCCTCCAAGACAGAAGATGGCCTAATGCCTCATTAAATCCTACCGAGCCAACCATGATGTATCATAGCCTTTCAATCTTCAACTAAGTAACGCAGTTAAAAAAAACTAATTTGCACATGTTTAATGCATTCATTAAGCTATTAGTCTTTCAACAAGAGATTTAATAGCAAATTAACAGTTTTTATGAAAGAAAAAACAACAACAAAACTCCCCACTTAGTAGAATTACTTTTGTGTCAGAGCACAATGCAGGGTAATGGGCAATTAGGGGCTTCGGAGAGGAGGAAGGGAAGATGGGTTTAATTTGTGTTTGGTTTATAATTAGCTGGTGTGCGGTGCTTAGAATGAAATGAAGTGGATCCTTTTGGTGGGTAAGGCACTGAGTGGGCTGGGAGGCATGGGGGGCAGACAGAAATGGGGGAAGGTGATGGTTGGAGCTGGAAGGAGTTGAGGATCCATAGCTGAGAACCATTCTCATTTTGTGCATCTTTCTGTGCTCAGGTGAGACTTCTGGGTGCACAGACACCAAAGGGTGAGTTTGTGGATATGTGCTCTCAGCACAGTTCTGGTTGGAGCCTGCAGAGCTCTGACAAACAGCTGAAGGCCTCCTTCAAAGCAATGCTTTGTGCATCAAGTCTTCAGAAAGTTTAACCACTCAGTGAAGCTGCAGGCCTTGTTTTAAGATGGGGCTTAAAGATGACCAAGTCTTGGCACTTGGCTTAAAAAAGATGGGTTGTGTATTTAGGTTCAGAGCTGGAATCCCCTTTGCAGGTGTGTGCCAGTGCGGAGAGCTGGCACACAGGCGATTTTGTGACTCCAGTTTTGTGTAAATCCCCAAGAAAACAAACCCATAAATCAGTAAATAAAATCATTAATGAGAATACTGAAATCCAGGGAAAAACTGTATTGAGAAAAAATGAACAATTGCAAACTCAAGTTGTCATCTGAACTTGCTGAAAATAAGTTCAATCCTTTCCTTGAAAAGGGAAGAAAGAAGCAGAGCTGTTTGTTTGCTTGTTTAATCTTAAATGCTATTTCTAAGTTTTCAGTTTCTTTGAAAAGATGCTTCTCAGAGTATTGAACACCAAATCCATAGGATTCTTGGTTTGAGGGGGTTTTTCTTTCCAGATAAACTTTTTTCCACTTATTCTTTTTTCCAATCAGAATAATTCTTTAAGGGATCCTACACTGATTTTGAGCTTTGATTTTCAGCTGGAGTGAGGCAGAGAGAGGGAGAATAGTCTGAAATCAATTTCTTAGAGATCTGAGGAATCATAAATACAGCTTGGATCAATATGTTTGTGTGTGTGTGTCTCCCCTCACACACATCTATTCAAACAACTCCTTTCCTGGAACAGAATATTCCAATCCTTAGGGATAATAAATTGGCTTTCTGAAATGGAATATTAGCGTGAGGCGATGGATCCTTTATATCTGCTTTTCCAAGATGTTTCTCCCCACAGAGCATTCCTTCCTCTTGCTGCTATTGATTTTCATGTAGCTGCAAGTGCATTGGCATTCAGGACAGGAAAGCACTCCTTATAAAAACACTTCTGTGCAAACTTCGTGGCTTTAAGTACCAGCCTGAAATTACACAGAGGTGCAGGCAGTGCAGCCACATCTCAGTGCCCTTCAATCTCTGCAGATAGGGCCAAGTTAATTCCTTGGATCACCACAGGCCCAAAGAGGAGTTCAGCAGCATAACAGTTCATTGAGCTCCTTAGAGCTCAGGGCTGAACTTCTTGCATCCTGGTGTGTTGTTCCAAATGCTGTTGTTCCAATATTTACCTAAGGTAATAGATAGCAGTAATAAGGCTTTGCACTTGTGCAGGTGATGTTTGGAATTACCAAACTGTGCAGCATAACTGCATGCATCAGTATAGGTTAGGGAATGACCTTCTCTGGAGATAATCAAGAGCTGCCTGAACGCTTTCCCATGCAACCTGCTGTAGTGAACCTTCTTAGTAGGGGGTTGGACTCAATGATCTCCATAGGTCCCTTTCAACCCCCTTGATTCTGAGCCCTGGAGGGTGCCAAGCAGCCCTGGGGATGCAGAAGAGCCTTCTCACCCCACCTGCAGGTTTCCCAGTGCCCAGGCAGTGTCCCTCAACCGGACTCAGCCATGCCAGTTTTGTGTTGGGTTCTAGCATTGAGCAGCTTGGTGTGTGGGCTGTGCCTGCTCTCTGATAGCTTGAGAGATATTTGTAGCTGCTCTGCTTGTTCTGGTTTTGTCAGAACAAAAATAATTACTCAAAGGATGGGGGGGGGGAAAAAAAGGGTGTGTGTGTGCATATGTTCAGGAAAGCTTTCTGAAGTGCACCACAGGACTGTGCTGTGCTCTAAAGAGATACGAGATAGGGTAACGCTTCTGTGCTTGCTGCACAGAATGAGGGAAGTATCACAGGGTAATCTGAGCATTTTGGAAGCAGCACCAGCATCAGAGTTGTGCCCTGGATTTTCCCTATGCGCTCAGTGGTAACAGAGCGAGCCTCGTACCTGCTGGTAAGGCTGCCCAGAGCCCATCCATGCACATTGCTGATGTAATATTGAAAAGTTCTTCTATCTGGTCTTCAGCTTTCTGGGGTGAATTTCACATATGCAGAGAAATGCACACAGAGAACCTGTGACTTCTACTTACCTGGTGTAATGGCTGATAAGGCAAACATGCCAATTTCCCTCCTTGCCCTGCTGCTACGGTCGAAGGTTTTTGAAAATCATTTTTAAATCATTCCACCCTCAAATCATAGAAATGTTTCAAACTTAATCCTGAACACTTAGCGCTGGGTGTAAGGGTGAAATTTGCCTAATGTACATCCTCAAAACCAAGCTTATGTGGTGTTGATGCAGTTTCAGCTTCTGCAGTGGGTCACATTCCAGGAATTGAGTTCTCCCAGTCTGAGTGAAGCTGCCTGTCACTTTGCCTCGGAGAGATCAGCAGCAAGAGCGATTGCACACACATGTCTAGAAAATCTGTCTACCTGTTATCCCTCCCCTTTGAAGCAAAAAGCTGGGGCTAGCACATCAGCCTGCTGTAATTGAATTTCCCTGCCTCGCGCATTATGTTTTATCAGGCTGGGCTCTCTTGGCTCGCCGTGATGACTTGGAGGTATTTGCATTGCATGGAGCTGCTGAGGAGAGTGGTTGAAAAATGGTGTGAAAATGCTGATAAATAGTTCTAAATGAAAGCAATTTTAGCAAGAGAGAGCCCGTAGGCGGCCTCAGTCTCATTTTTGGTGACTGCAACACTCCAAAGATAGAGCTTCCAGCAGAGCAGGCACACAGACTGAGGCTGCAGGAGCCAGAGCTTGGCCTGGCTTTGCCTCACTGCTGCTTGGGGGCAGACGGGTCAACTTACCACATCCAAGCCCCAAAGCAATGCTGAACACCCACTCTTGGCTTCTCTTCTTCCCTGCTAGTGGGAAATAGGAAAGAACTTGGTGCTATCAGCCCTGGAGGACGCAGCTTTGGCTCTTGGTGCTTTTCCACCAGTTGTACCGAAGGGAAAGGCAACAGCAGCCTTTAGCAGGTGTGCCTTGTCCTGGAGCAAACACCGTCAGGGCCAGCAGGCAGCACGTTGGGTTGGGTTGTGTTGGCTGCCCACCTGTGCCCGCAGTGCCCTGAGCATGGAGCCACGTGAGAGCTGCAGTGTTGCCATCTCACGTGGCTGCCAGTACAGAAACCACACTCATCCCCAAGCTGTTATTATTTGATATTAAGAGTCCGACCCATTTTTAAGTTATTTTGAGATGTGTTAAATATAAAATCAAAGCTAAAGTGGTTCCTAGGCTTGCGTTAATGGAAGAGAGATAGAAACCTGAGACTAAAAGTACCTTTATTTTTTTTCCTACCTCCAAATACATATGGAAATAGCTCACTCCAGCCCCTCGTACTTAAGGATCCATTTGTGCTGCTGCCTCAGCTCCTCCTGTGGAAGGCAGCGAGTTGAAAGAGTGATTTAGACACTGTTAACGCAAACGAGAGGAGACAGGCCAGTACTTAGCGCGACAGGCTCCTCGGAAAGTTTAGACAGGGAGAAGCTGTTTCTTTTCTCCTGTCGTTTCCCTTTTGCAGCCTGCAGATGAGGATTTCATAGGAGAATAATTCAAGGAGAAGGAACCCCTTGGTGATCCGTCTCCAGTCATCTGACAGTCCGTAAAGTCCCCATTCTCTGCAGAGCAGCAATGTATTTGCCAGCAGATGCTATTAGTGCATGCAGTAGAAGGAAAACGGTCCAGAATGAGTGACAGTGCATATGGTAGAGATCCAGTAAAAGTATTCAACAGAGGAACTGAGAAAATGTGGAAATGAATGGGGCTGAAGGGCGATGTTCCCACTCCGATGTTTTTGTATTCTGAAATGCTCAGTGCCCTGTTGGTGGGTTTGATGGGGTACTGGAGGGTGATGTAACATGGCTTGTCCAGGCAGCCAGCTGGCTGAGCACTGTGAGGTCTGACTTTAGAAGGAGCTCCCCTTCCAAGCACAAAACCAGATGAGAATTCAGATTTGTAACGCCCGGATTAAAACTGAATGTAAATCACAGAATTTTCCCTACCGATGGCACCACTTAAATGAGGGGTTTTGTATGTGCATTTCAGTATTGGATCATGAGACAAGAAGTAGCTTTATTTACTAAAGCTAAAGTCATCATTGTGCAGAGGACCAAGAAAGAAGCTGCTCTCTGCCTTACATGCCTAGAATATATTTTGGGTAAACTTAAATAATTTGAGGACAAAAGTCTTTCTGCTTCCCTGTAGAGGAATGAATCTGACCTCAATATTCAACAATATGTTTTCCAGATAAACTTGACTTGTGTTACTGTGTCCATCATTTGGGTACAGTGGAGGAATCACTCCAGCTCTGTTCAACACCTGGGGCTGCACGTGGACTTCTAATTAGAATGAGTAACTTACATATTTTTTTTCTTTTTTCCCTTTCTGAGGCGTAAGATCATTCTCTTAATCCTAGAAATAACTTTATTAATTTTTTTCAATGTAACTGACTACATTAACACGAGGGAGATGGCTGGAGATCCTAGGATAAAAGGCATCCATTGTGTAATTCTGTAGATTAAAGCCGTCAGGCAACTGGGTGGATTCAGAAAGTCAAAAGGATAAATGTCCTGTGACAAAACAAGATGAATAATTTCCTTTCAGTGTCAGTAAGGATGTTGATAATGACCATGGTGTGAAAGCAGGGCGCAAATGGGATGCTGTGTGTGGACATTTAAATCATTATAGCTGAGGTAGAAATAAAACTCAAACTGCTCGATGATGCAAGAGGTTTGATAATGAGATGATAATGAGGGGAAGAAATTGCTTTTATTTCTGATAAAGAACTGTTCTGCAGAACATTGGTGCAGAAGCAGGTTGATACTGTATTACAAAAGAATTGAAATCATGGCACATCTACTTTAGAGGGAAAAAGTGATCAAGGCATTTGTAAGTCTATTAGTGTGACCTCTGTAGTATGCAAAAACAACTCTGAAAGGCAAAATAATTAAAACAGTAAGATGGATCACAATGTGTTCTGCAAGAAAAGACCACAGAAGAATAATATGGTAACTATTTTCTAGCTAGTTGATGTGCTTTAGATCTGAATCCAAATAAGCTAGAAACATTTGATATATGCAGTATGAGAAATACTCATTAAGACACAGGTAGGTAAAATGAAGTTAAATCAGATCAGAAGAGTGCTGCAAAAAGAGGTGAGTTCTCCAGGAAAGGAAATACTTCAGTGGGGGTGGTCAGTAATAAAGTTGTGGAAGGGTCAGTCCTGTCTGATCCGATTTCATATTCTCACTACTAATGGGAATGGACACAAGGTACCAGTGACAAAAGGTATTGGAAAAAGCCAGTGTTAATTGAGTGGAATTTACTGGGCTGCGGATAACTGCTGGAAAAGTGAACAGAAAAATCTGTGTAGGAGAGTGGTGATTATGAAACCAAGAAATACCTGGATGTGTTTGACCACCTCAGATCACTGAAGCAACAGTAAGTGGTGGAACTGCGGAAAAGGAAGCAATCTCAAATATCTGAGGCAACATGTCAAAAAAATGTGCTTTTCTCATGTTTTATGAGACATTAATACCTGGTACCCCTTCATCTTTACTGCTGTATCCAGGCACCCTGTCCAGTGAAGACTGCTTTGGGAGGCGCAGGTTCTGGGAAGGACTGGTGGAATAATGAAGTGGATGGGGAGTTAAAGGCTTGAGTTCTTTAGAGAAATAAATAACTGCTGTTGCTAAACGAGTGAGAGGTTTGTGGAGGATAAGAGGAGCAGAACAATTCAAAGTGCCAGGGAAGGAGATGATCTGTTAAGCTCAAGGGTAGCTCTGACACAAGAACAAATGAATGCCAACTAGCCATGATTAAATTTAAGCTGAAAAATATAGGCAGGCTTCTCAGAGGCAGAGAGGAGAGCTCTTCTGCAAAGACTTCGGGGAGTTCAGAAAACTTGAGATTCATCCCATGTAACTTTAGGTACTTGTGAATACTTTAGATACTTACCTTAGGGATTTAGTCATATGAAACTCCTCTGTAATTAATGTAAGAGCCTCCTCCAGAATGTGACTCAGATCTTAGGTGTGTTGAATTATCCTGGAGACCCTGGATTTCCTTCACCAGAAATCCAAGGTAGCTAGTACTGACTGCTGTACCTTGGTTGAGTCCCTCAAATATGATGGATGATTCTGCATATGGAAAGGATTAGTTTACTCCTAGACAAAGACTGATTAAATAGTGAAATGGAGCAGCTACCTACCAGAGCAAAGGCATCGATTTGAAGACCCAGGTCTGTTTTGCACCAGCCTATTTCCACTTACATCTGAAGCCCAAAAATATTTCAAAAGGAGGCTTGTGCTGCCAGGCTGTACTTGATAGTATCTTCAGAACCATGTACAGCCTCTGGATTCTGTCTTGAATTATAGAACAGTCTCAAGTGTCACTGGAAATCATGGGAAGTTTAATTCTGGGAAGAAAGATGGGTTGTTCACAGTGCCTGTGGGCAGTAAGTTGTTGTCTCTGTTGGAGAAGAGGCAGGATTATTGACTTCTAGATTTATTAAAACAAATTTTCTTAATTTTGCTTAGATTGATGAGCATTTTTATAGCACGAGTTAAGCTGTCCAGATCTTCTGAGTTTGTTATTCTATCCCCTCACTATTTTACAGTGTATTGTGGCCTTCTTTATGACACATGATAGTGTGTCTACAGTAGCAGGTCTTCTGTTGTACACCAGTTGTTATATCTTGATTGTAAAGAAACTGCCTTTCCAGGTCTCTTGCTGATCTCTTTCTCCATTTCATAAAGTGGTACTAATTTAAAGACATTTGAAATTAGACAAGAAAATGGAGGCTGGAAGGTGACGTGGCTGCTGGTGGGGGTGAGGAGGAGGAGTAGGAAGCTCGCTAAATACTGCCCTTCCAGGGATTCTGCCATTAACTGATGCATTATTTTTCTAAGCTCATTAAATAACCCTTAGAACTGTGAAAAGGTCAAGAGAGAGAGGGGAAGGAGCTGAAGATGCCTGTGGATTTTGGTAGTGTTGCCTTTTCCTAAGCGAGCAAAGCAAGGAAGGGAGGAGGATGAGGAGGTAAGGATAGGGAACGAAGTGGTGTTTTTTGTTGATCCTTGCAGCATTGCCACCTCCCTCCGTCTCTCTGAAGGCAGTAATAGGATTTGCCCGAGATGCTGAAAGCTACAGATGAGGCTTTCAGCAAATTTTGTCCTTCCTCTCTCCCCAATTTGCTTCATTTCTCCCCACAAGTGCAATTCCTGGGCTCACCTCTGTGCTGGGGACAAAGAGAGGGAGCCAAGTGCAGAGACCCAAAGAGAGAAATGATCGCGGGGAAAATTACCAGTTGTTTCCTCTCTGTTCACCTGCCCCGAGTGGTTCACTTAATTAACAATGCAAGTGTGAGCTGACAGATTTGGCAGGGAACAGCAATGCGGTGGGAGGTGATGGAAAGTAGTCTTGCTGGGAAAGTTGTTCCTGGTTTATAAATACACCTGGTTATTACAGAGTCGCCCATTAATGACTGTGGTTTATAGCAACATTCCCTGTTCCCAGCCCTTGTTTTCATGGTGTTATGCAAAGGTGGCAGAGTTCTTCTCTGGGAGGTGAAATTCATTTTGCAGTGCAGCTCTGTTTTCATCCACTGAGCATTTAAAAACTAAAACAGATAGAGCCTACCTGGTTTCCTGGGCAAGGGCATTAGATAAAGGTGGGTTTTGGTCTACGCACATAGGAAATGTCTTTGTTTTATTCTTGGATCAAAAGATGAGTTGCATGAGGCACCAGGCTCGGGGTGGTTGTGTCCTTGGCTCTGAAAGGCCCAGGTGAAAGGAAGCCTGGTTCTGGTCTCGTTTACTGTCAAAGATCAGGTGCTACTCTGGCATACTCCAGCAAGTCAGAGAATTACAGTGGAGAAAAAAGAAAACAACAGCGGGAAACTAGATGAGTAACCAGCTGAGCAGTTGAGAAGTAGGACACGTAAACTAGAATGTGTGTGATTTTCCCATAAAATTAAAGGTGTTGTAGATGGAAACTTAACCTACCATCTAAATATTAATGCTTTGTAAAGTTTGAGTGTGAACTCTGTAATTTAGGCCAACGTCTAACTGGGGAAAGAATTGAGCTGGCTTTGCTGAGCTGAGAGAGAAACCACGTGTGACCAGGCAATGCAGCCTAATGAGCTGCAGCTTTCCCTACCAAAGCTATTCTAGTTTCATGGCTGATTCTAGTAGTCCTGGTCACAAGCTGTGTGGGACCTGACCCAAGGAAAAACCCTCTTCCCTTTTTTTTGTCTCAGACTTCAAACCCTCATTTGTGTCTGCTCTGGGTCTGTTTCTCCTGGGCTGTCAGTGGGCTCTACAGAAGCAGCTCATCCTCAGTTCTCCTTGCACCAGTTACACCCAGACCCCAGTGCAATTTGCTGTTTGCAGTCACAGCCAAGATGCACTCAGTGCCATGGCAGGGGGTCAGTTGTGGCTGCATCCGTTGCTGTGAGATGCAGAAGTTGTGTTCTGGTTGCTTTAGAAAGCCAGATCCTGTTTGAGAACACAATATGCAAGAATGCTTGAGGTATAAAATCAATTTTTTAGACTTTTTACTGGGTCTGTCTTCTAAGCCCATTTGCAGGACATCCAGATTTGCAACTCCAATGCCATCCAAAGAGATATGAGGAAGAATTTCAGGCAAGCTCAGAGGTCTCCGAACCCACTGAAGCTCTGGGGATCTGGGGTATGCCAAGCAAGTTTACCTGTTTACAGAGCTCTTCCTTAGCTACTGCAGACAAATACCCTTGAGCAAAGAAAATGTTTCCTTTTAATTGACTCTTGTTTCTTACTTGTGAAAGACAAAATCCAAAAGAAAACAAGCAGACAAAAATTAAAAAAACAAACAAACCAAAAAAACCCCAAAATATCAACAAGTCAAAGTTTTAAATTGAGCCAATATTGAGAAATATCAAAGGCGGTGCTTTCAAAAAAGTGTCTGATACTTTAAATACTGTTCATGATCTTAATACGAGACTAAGGTGAAATGTGAAACTGGTATGTGGGGTTGCCAAGTGGTGAGAGGGTGTAGGTCTGTGATGTGTTGAGTAAAGGACATCGTTAGGGTGCACTTCTCAAAGGAACTGCCCTGCAAAGCCCATCCGTCTTCCCCTCTCCATGCGGCCCAGGGAGGTTCATCTGGTAAAGCCCTCGTGCTGTGAGTGCCATGGGATTCAGCACAACGTTGGCCTTTGTCAAACAGGTGTTGCTCAGAAATTCTACGCAAGTAAGAATGCAGTTCTTTGGATTCCGTATGAAAGGAATAGTGAGCGCTGTGACATTAAATATCTTTTTCGCTTTCTTTTTTCCAACTTTCTGGAACCGATGAATATAGAACATAAATTTCTGCCCTTTGCCTTAGGAAAGCTGGGGGAGCTTGGGTGTGTTTGTCTCCATGTAGAAAAACTGTGTGAAAGCTTCATTTGCCTGCATCAGAAACAGCTCAAGATTGTTTTCTGAGGTCAAGGCTATCCCTGTGTAGAACTGGTGTTTTAGTGCTGAATTCATAATATTGCCGATGGGTTCTTATTCATCTGAGAATGTTCAGTTCTTATGACTAGATTGAGATTAAGGTCAATGGGATTAGGGTGTGCAGCTTTACCAGGCACAGCTGACAATCCCTGTTTGCATGGCTGGCTGCCGAGTTCACTAGGAAGAGAAGAGCGATGTCTCAATGTTAGGACATGCATTCCCCCACCTACAAGCATGCGTGGACACCCAGAGCCAGGCAGCACATCTGTAGAGTGGGCAAGTGTTTGGCACGTGCTTCCCTTGGGATTAGCACTTCAGCACAGAGCGCGTTGAGCCCAAATCACACATCTTTATTTACCAAACAGATTTCTGCGTGTTCAGTTATGTGAGCGAGTAAGTACAAGACAGAGATGAGCTTCTCCGGAATTGGAACAGTTTCTTTGTCAGCCCTATGGCTCCTCCATTTAATTCCACAAATCTGCTGTAATCAGAGTGGCTTCACCCACCGGCTCGGCGGAGATGAGCGGCAGGGAAGTGTCGCTTCCTTTGCTGCTCTCTGCGTTCTCAGGCATTGCATCAAAGTGGCATGGAGCCTCCTGGGAAAGGGATTTGCTATAACTCATGTCAGTCCCAGCCACATTATGTTTATGGATATGATAGACTGAACACTGAAATTACCATTTGCACAAATGATCACACAATTCCTTCAGGCCTACTGTGTGCCTTTAATAGTCCTATCTTTCAATAATGAAGTGGAGATCAGTCAGGACTCTCTGGAAATCCCATCTTTTTCTTTCATTTCTCTCTTTTTCTCCTCCTTTTTTGGGGGGGCTTTTTTATTGCGCACATTATTTTCGTCCTTTCTCTGAGCCAGATCCATTTACCAAGAGGTTTTAAGGGAGATCAGAAATTAGATTCTCAATATTCTGTTAATACTCCAGAACTAGCAAGCTGGCAGAGAAAATTCATTGCTGCTTGGGGCAATGAGTCATAGAAATCTCAGAAGTTAGGGAACTGCATATAGGGAAGAGGGATGCTATTCATGAGGCCTCAAATACAGTACAGGAAGGATACTTTAGAGAGTGACTTTCCTTCTGAGCTTAATAGTGGTTTTTACATGCCCTGCTCCATTTCCTGTAAGATTTCAGTACACAGGGCCAAGCAGCTGAATGCTGGTGTTAGAGGCAAGAAGTGTGTCTGTTGTGTGGGCTAAGTGAAGCTCTGTGATGACCAAAATAAAGATGGGTTTGACCCTCTCAATTTTATCTTCATAAATACCTCTACTACAGTTCCATTTACCCCGTTCTGAAGGAAAGAGTCTCTATGAGAAGCACCAAGTTTTTTTTTCCTGAATTTATCTTCAAGGACTCGCCCAAAGCTGGAAGGTTTAAGGGAGAGCTAGAAATGGGATGTGCAGAATGGGTTAGAATTGAATTCTAGAACTGAGGGAATCTGACCTTTCAGGACACACTTTGAGCACTGGGCATGTTCTGGAGAGGTGATGGGAAAGCTGCTGATGGTAACAGAAGTTCCCACCGGGGATATTTAGCTAACAGTGCTGGGAACTGGGAGCAGTAACAGGTTGTGCCCTGGCAAGGAATGGTGCTGTGTGTCCTTGCCAGGACTGCAGCCCCAGATGCAGAGGTGGTGTCAATCCATAAAGCTCCTTGACAGTCTATGAACTGGATTCACAGGTAAAAAAATAAGGTTTTGATGGAGCCATACAGGGAAAAATGTGAATCTGGCTATCTTTCTGTTCAAGTTTTTGTTGAAATTTTTCCATCCTTTCCCCTTAGAAACTCATTCTGTGCTCCCATCTCTTCTCCAAATTCTTCCTCCATCCTCCTGCTCTCCTATTTATTTCCTTTTTCATTACATCTCTTAGCATCTTCCAAAACATGTATATGGTCACGCTGAGATTATCTCCAGAAAATATAACTGGTCAAAGATTCCATCACAAACACAGTCCTTCTCAAACTCCCCATGTGAGTGCACCAAAGTTCCTGTAAAAGCATTGTGTTTAGGAGCAAATTCTGTCTGAAAATGGGTTTGAGAGTCCTCTGCAACATGAGCAGCAGTTGCAAGAACTGGGGAGATGCACTCAGAACTTGAGCAGCCTCTTGGTGAGGGTTTCCACTCCTGAGCTTGAAGCCTCCATTTCCCCTTTGCCTTTCCAGTGGTGGGAAGCTGCCAATGTATTTGTTTTTAATTATTTCCCTTGTTGCATTCACTCTGTTTTCTTGCTTACGTTAACACAGCTCTTCTTGCTGCCTGCGCTCGGCTGCCTATTTGTCATTTCTGCTGTTTGACATGTCGTGGTAATCTATGTGCACCCAGCCTGCTGTGCATCGATATTTACTAATGGAGCTTCTTGTATTCAGAGGCTGTTTGCAATAAAAAGATAATGAAGAAAACTCCTTGACCCTGTCCAAGCAGTTTGCAGAAATCACGGCTATTGACAGGGGTACGTCCATGTCTGTCCGTGGTGTGGGGAGGGCAAGAAGGAGGGAGCTGAAAGAGGGGGAGCAGGGACAGGGGAGAGATGTGGAGAAATAAAATAAAGGAGAACTAGAAGGCAATGAGAGATGGGAATCATTACAGGGAAGAGGAGAAGGGCAAATGGAGATCCAGGTGGGGAAAAAGGCTGGAAAGCCAGGAGAGAGACAGGGGTTAGAGGAAACAGAAAGGATAGTGCGGACAGAGGCACTGTTGGTTTACAGTGGTTGAGAATTTGGCTCCATAACCGCAGGCTTCTGTCCCATAGAAGTGATGCTGTGGTGTCTTCATGCAGAGCAAGGTTTCTGTGTCACAACACAGCACCTGATAGGTTGTGCAGTCAGGGGATCTTTTTCGGTCCTGAAGACCAAACCACTGTATGTAATGCATTTTGCAATAAAATCCTTATGGATTTTCCCAGCTTCTGCAGTGTGAAGCAATAGTGAGATCAGTAAATGGCTTCATGCTTGCAAAGTGGCCAAAAGAAGACATTAAGAGAGATTTTGAACATTCTGGGCAAATTGTTCAACAAAAACAAATCCCAGTGCCTACAGCAGAGCACTTAAATCCACGCTTAATGGCCCGATTCCCAGAAGAGCACTCACAGTCCTTGGACTCTGAGGACTTATTCCAGCACAACGTTGTGGCCTTTAGTATATTTGTGTGCATTTTAAGATGCAGCATTTTCCAAAAGGTTTCCTGTCTTTGCTAATTGTTGCCTGGCACAGAGACATTCCAAACAGGATCGGGGCACAGGGAGCTCAGTCTCTCCTGATGCTGTCTGAGCAGCGCACCGCGTTGGTGTGCAGTAATCCCACTGCAGGCTTCACAAATCAGTAGGGACAGGGCTGAACTGAAGAGGATTAGCAGGAGTAATTTACAGGCTGGGCTGCTGTTCAGAAGTGTTCCTGATGCAGCCTAGGCCACATTGATCTGTGTGTTTCAAAGTCTCCGATACAAAAGCAATTATCAAGGACCTGGTGCAGGCTGAGGGAACTGCAGTCTCCCTTTATTCCGATTTTATTTTATTTTTTTTTAATTATTTTTCCCCAGTATTTTTAGCTGGTTTTAACCTGAGCAATTTTCTGTTGGGAGCTGAAGGTTTTGGTGTGAGGTTTCAAAGCAATTGGTCAGCTGTAATAAAATGTTTGATGGGGAATAGTTAAAGCAAATTGTTTTGACTTCGAATTTCATTTTGGTAATGACAAACTGTTTTATTTTGAGCACAGGAAAACTCTTAGTTTCCAGGTTTTTTTTTTCCCAACCTAATTTGTATGGATTTTCTATTACATTAATACATTAATTTTAAATAGTTTATAATAGCGCTGTGCTCCATGTTATGTCATTTTGATGTATCCAAATGATTTTATTAGTTTTACACAATTTCTCTTCTGTGAGAAGACTTGAGAACCCAGGCTGCTGCTTCCAGCCCAGAATTTCCTCTTAAAATGGTGGTTCACTTTTCTAACCATAGCCACGACACCAACAACTCGTCCTTCCCCTTCTCCAAATATTCGCCATCCTTCCCTCTGCCTTTACCACTCCTTCCTTGTTCTTCTCTGTCCCATCTCTGGAGGTATTTAAAGCCAGATGGGATGGGGTGCTGGGCAGCCTGATCTAATGGCTGGCAACGCTGCAGGGTTGGCAGGAGGGACTGAAACTGGACGGTCTTTGAGTTCCCCTCCAACGTAAGCCGTTCTGTGATGCTTTTTCCTCCTGTTCTTAGCTTATTCAGTGAAAATCTCCTGTACTCAAGAGAAAAGCGAAGGGGTAGAAATAAACATGGGTTTGGGGGAATAAGGAATGGGATAAGGAGCAAAAGCGTGGTTGTATTTAGGAGAGAAACCATATTGAAGAGAGCTCAGCCATGTTCAGTATACTGAAGTAAGTTTAAATAGAAAGTCAACGTAAGTCTATAAAGATTGAACTAAGTCATATTAGACTGAGGCAATCTGGAACAGACAGAGGAAGAAGTGGAGGGAGAGGGATGAGCAGAGGAAGGGAAGGTCTGCCACATCCTATACGGAACGTCTGTGCAGTCACTCAGCCCTTTGCATTGCTGCTTCCAGGGGTGGCAGCTGCAGCAGTTATTGGCATTGCTGTTCCTGGGGCTGTTTTACGCCTCTTCTCTCGGTGAGAGATGTAACAGGACCATTGCATTTTACAAGGCTGCATTACCTTCCGGATGTGGTGCTCAGGGACGTGATTTAGCTGTGGGTTGTTAGGGTAGTATGATTAGGTTGGGGTTGGACTTGGTGATCTTGAAGGTCCTTTCCAACCTGAGCAATTCTATGATTCTGCAAATCAAAAGAGGAGACAAAAAAATAATCTTAAAATACTGCAATCTGTGTTAAATATCTGTGGAGAAAATGCTTTGGAAGCTTCTCCAGATGTGTGAGTAAAAAAATTGGAAGAATGTGCTGCTTGTCCTGAAATGGGTTGTTTTGACTTTGTAGTCACAAATACATTAGATAGCTCTTTGAGAACAGTAAAATTCTAATAAAAGCAAGCAGAAACAGATACACAGTATACATATCAATATATATTTATTCAAGCTGTAGCCTCTGTGTTTGTTAGCTTCCAGTGAGTTCATTTCATGCCCAGAGGCAGCTGGAAGCCCCGTAGCCTGGCATTGGTCCTGTTTCCTCGATGAGAACCCACCCCTGCCAGCAGCCTGGGGCCGGTGGCACTGCACAATCCCACTGCATTACCTATTGCATTCCATTTGGAAGAGGCCAAACACCTCTGCAGTCCCACCCCAAAGACCTTGTGAGTGTCTCCTATCCTTCACCAGCAGCCGTGGCGGTTGGGCTGCTGCGCTTCATTTCCTGCAGAATTTCAGCTGCTTCGGTATTTATCAAGAGCATCTGTTAGGCAATCTGGAGGGGAGCGGTAATGGGGCCATTAGTGCTCGTGAGGAGGGAGGTTCTCAGCTGCACCGAGGCCAGGCAAGAGGAGGCTGTGTGCTGTTCAGGGTGTCGTGACCTTGAGCGCTCGCTGATGAGCGATGCCGTGTGTCTCGGAGCAGAAATGACAGTGATGATGTTGCTCCGAGTAGATGTGCTTTCAGTGCTGCTCTGAATAGATGTGCTCTGGTCACCAGGCCTGGAGAGGGATGCTGGGGATGGACTGTTAGAAACAATCAGCACCTCAGCGCTGGGCTTGTGCAGAGAGACTGTGCCAAAGCGCAGTGAGAAGCATGGGGTAAACCATGCAGGGGTGCGTGTGCTTTCTCTGATGGCAGGTGACAGGATGAGGGGAAATGGCCTCAAGTTGCACCAGGGGAGGTTTAGGTTGGATATCAAGAAAAACTTCTTTATAGAAAGGGTTGTGAAGCACTGGAATGGGCTCCCCAGGGAGGTTGAGTCACATCCCTGAATGTATTTAGAAACCATTTGGATGTGGTGCTCAGGGACATGACTTAGCAGAGGGTTGTTAGAGTTAGCTTAGTATGGCTTAGTATGGTTAAATTGTGGTTGGACTTGATGATCTTGAAAGTCTTTTCCAACCTAAGCAATTCTATGATCCTATGATTCCTCCAAAGGTCATCTTTCATGTGGGGCCTTTTCTGCCCTCACTGACCCACTCTTGGTACTTGTGGGCTTCACAGAGGTGAGCAACACCGTGCATAAGAAATGGAACTCTATGATTAGTGGCATGCATAACACATAAATCTCAGTGCCAAACTCCTCTGCATGTACAACAGCTCAGCAGGACCCACAGTGCCCACAGTACAGTCCTCTGGGCCCTAACCCTACTTCCCAGCTTGCAGCTGGAGCCCCCAGCCTGCCCAAATTTGCAGCCATTTCCTGCCGCAGCACCAACAGCCCTGCACTGAGTTTGGCTCCATACTCTGCAGGGCAGCTGTGCTATGGCACAGTGGTGGCTGTGCAGGAAATATTCTTTGCCCCAAATGCTGCACAGATACATTTAGCAGAGCAGATCCCCTTGCTTTGCCTGGAGAGACAGCCGTGCTGGGAACACACAGCGCCTGTTGGTTGCTGAGTGGTGTCCAGAGGGAAATGGCTGCAGTCCCTCTCCATTTCTAAAATGGAACTTGGTTCTAACAACAGGCAAAGTTTTCTCGATGCCAGATTTTTTTTTCCCTTTGATTCACGCATCTCCACGCTTACACAGTCCTAATTCATTTCTTCAATGGCCCTTCAGCCCTTACATTTTTGCTTGTCAGAGTGCTTTTTAATTTTTTTTCCCTTATAAAAATATAAAAACGTTTAATGAGGAAATAATGATATTTTCTCATGTCGCTGACTATTTTTCCTGTCATCTTTGATGTGCCTGTAACGTGGGCGGACAGGTTATTTATGACCGGGGAAATTAAATATTATTTCTTTTTTTTTTTTCTAATTCAGTCTGTGTCATCTTCCAGTTCCCAATTTCTTTCCATTAAAGTTATTGTCTTTGCTGTTCCACTCGACCATTTGCTGTTGGTTTTGTATAACAGCGCTGCCAGAAGATGCAGAAAAACATAATGGAGAAAAGAAATGGCATAATTTGCAGGAGATTCTTTCCTCGTCTCATTTAAATGGAGACAGTTTGTTCCTGAGCGTCAAAAACATCAAGAGCAACAAAAATATGGAAATTGGTAATTTCTTGCTCTAGGAATGCTTCCAAAAGATTCGGAGGTTTCTGTTTGATTCTAACAACTACTAAATATGTGTCCAAGCCAAACTTTCAGCATAAAACATCCTAAAGCTTCCACGGACTGAGCCTGAGTTTTTGTAAGCTCTGTGACCCCAAATGTTTCCCTCACGTGCTCCCAGAACGTCCTCAAAGCTGCAGCAGGAATCGCAGTCCCGAATGCATTCCTCAGAGGCTCTGCATGGGCTGTTTCTCGCTCGGTGCAGTGGATTAACCCCCTGTCCTGCACCCATTGCCCAGGTTTCTGCAGCCACCGAAGGCAGGTGAGCAGCTCGTGGTGCCGATGCATCTTTGCATTTGTCACTTTTATGACGGATGGAATTGCTTCTCGTGGCTGTGGATTTCTCCAAGGGCCACAGAGGAAGCCCAGACAGCAGCCAAGTCTTGGCAATCGGTTTTAAGGTGTCTGAACTAATGGGAGAGAAATCCCATCCTTTTTTTCCATCTGCCCTGTTCCTATTTTCAGCTACAACAGCTGCAACACGAGCCTCCCACAGCAATCAGAGGTGAACCTGAGGCTAGCAACTTTAAATGCTAGAGAAATAAGAGCACCCTGACTGGTTTTGTCCCAGAATATTCTTGCCCCATCACTTGTGTCTTTTCATTTCTTCTTCTCAGTTGCTCCTCATGCTTCTGCTGTATTCAGTAGTGTATTTTGTAGAGGAGTTTTTTGCTGCTTTCTTTTCAGTGTCGTGGCTTTGTTTCATGGCTCCTAGCACTGCATATCGAAGACAAATCCAACACAGCTTTATATCAGCTTCTTTTTTTTTTTTTTCCTGTGTTTTTTTTTTTTTTTTTCCTTCTCCACATCTCAGCAAGGCTGCTGCTAATCTCTTCTTTTGCAAAGATTTGAAAACTAGTTTTTCTTTGACCTTTCTGAACAATCAGAAGCTCGGAGTCCCCAAGATGTGTCCCCATTATCTCATCTTTTGGGTTGCTGAAAATGATTAGGCAGGACAAAGGATGTGCTCAGAGCATTGGAGTTTCAATCTGCCCTTAGGGAGTACCTGGAAATAAAAGCAAGCGGAGGGGGAAAGCTCCAGCAAAAAGAAAGGTTCGACCTTTAGAAATCATCCTTGGCTGCTGCTTTCTCACCTTTCCAAATGTACATAAGATCTAGGTCTCTAAGTGCAGGCACCTGCATGGAGACTAATTCCCCAAAGGACTGCTCCCCTGTGTGTTCCTCTGAAATGAACACTCAGGACTTCTGAAAATGAGGTCACAAACAGAAAAGTAATTTGGAGCTATTATTTTTGTTTATGCTGTATGTAGCCATGCAGCCATCCATCTGCATCTCTACCACATTTTACTCAGGAGTAGATTGCCCTGTACAGTAACTCAGAGCAAGGGATGACTGATACTTCTCCCACTTAGGATCAATCTAAGAGCAGAACTGCAGCTCATCAAGGCGTGATTTCTTCACCTGATTTCAGTTGTTGATCATCTGCTGCTTTCCCTTTCATTCCTGCACAGTTGCTTTCTGCACCTATGGAACACCTTTGCCAACTTGCTGCAAAGGAAGCTAAGAAAGGAGAGGAGTCATTATGAGAAAGTGAAGAAAAAAAAAGAGATTTTTAAAAATGGGCTCAAGCATGAAGAATGGCCTTTGTGAACAATTCAATCATTTATCATTATTTCATTGGCATTGTATGAATTATAAATTCCAGATTATAATGGAGTAATATCTCATCTCCTCTCTCCCGAATGGGCACTGGATGGATGGATGGCCAGGTAGGGAGGCCCTCAGACCAGCAATGTTCTCCAGAAGTCACTGTTCACCTCAAACTGCTTTCTTGAATTCACTTTCAGTAAGTAGACGTTGATTTTTCACTGCTCTTTTCCAGATGTGAAAATTGAAAGAACTTAGAAAGCAGCTTTTATCTTTCCGAAGAAAGCTGACTTAAAAAAAAGAATTCCTAATTTTCTTTTCCTACTAGAAATAGAAAGACTGAGCACTGAAAAAAACAAAAAACAAAACAAAAAAGCTGAAGCTGGACAGTGTTGCTTTGCAATGAATCCAGGAGCTAAGGGCTCAGTGTGCACACAGAGTGCTCTGGAAGTTCAGGTGTTGGGTGATGCCGCACTGACACGACTCACTAACCATCTGTTGAGTGTTTCTGTGCCGGCACAAAGTTGTCCATAGATCAAGATGGGATTCACAGCCATGATGTAAAGGGGATTTGCACCCTTTGAAGCTTTTCTGTTCAGAAGGCTCTGACTTCTGGAGTGTTCCTGCAGTGCCCACAGAAGAAGCAACTCAAGAACATGAGTGGGGTTAAAGCAGAAAGAAATTCAAGGAGCTGTGAAATCTACTTTGAGAGGTAGATGCTGTGTTTACTTAGCAGGCTATCAAGATCTACCAGAAACTAACAGTAGCTATAAACATCAGTGGACCAGCTAAGTTACATGTTAACAAGTCCATGTTAAGTTACACTTTGGCTAAAAGAAGAGGTACTAAATAGAACAGCTATTCTCCACACATTATTAATTTAGTGGGAACGTTTTTCCAATTTTCTGTTACATGTTTATTTCCACACCTCTTTACTCACAGTGGGGTTTCCCTCCCTCTTCCATAGCAGGTAAATGCCTGCTTCAGCTTATCTGCTAGGGGAGACAGTGGCCTGAAGCGCTTAGGGTTTCATGAACAGACATCTCTGATACTATGTGTGTGGAAAGGAAAATCCCATCCTAAGGAGAAAGTCCTTATTTTCCTCTGAGACGCACACAGAGTCTGATTCTCCGTTGTACCTTTCTTTCGCTTGGAGCAAAAAATAAAGGTGAGCAGAGGAGGAAGGCAGGAGAGAAGCTTAACCCAGCTTTGTAGTCTTTGTACCCCAAGGCTTTAAAGAAGCCTAACGTATTCATTTGAAGAGGTCATTCTACTGAACCTTTGTTTCCCAGGCACACTGTGATTACCCAGAGCTCCCCAAAGATGCAGAACACATCTACACAGGTCCTGATAAAGGGCTGCAGCCACAAGGAGATTACTTTGTTTGGATCTGAGGTTTTCAAATAAATACACCTGAATCTAAATCCTGTCCTTTCATAAGTCAAAGGGTTAAAGCTCTGCATCAAGACAAGGCGCTCCCCAGGCAATCTGCATCGAGGGCTCTGAAGCAAGGGAATGCTGTTGACCCACACATCGCTAACTTCTTCATTCCAAAGAAGTTCTGGTGGCCGATAAACCTTTGTCCTTTTTCTTTGATTAGCTTTACTCTGGCTATAAATCCCATTTTGTTCTGCGCTGGGATCTGGCCAAGGAAATATTTCTATTAACCTGGAGCAGCAGGGGAGCAGCTGGCTCGGAGTGCCTGGAGCATCCTGTAACACTGACACTTCTTTCTCTTGGAGACCCAGACTAAACCGAAGGAAATCCGTGTTCCTTCTGCGGTTATTTTGCTAGGCTGGGAGCTGGCAGAGCTGTGTGGGCAGGCTGTCATTAACCTAAAGATGGCAGTCATTAGAATTTCAGTCTAAAATCTGTTCTCTCTCATGTGCGTCGTCTCTGCTGTGAGCCTTAATTTATCCATTCGCAGAGTGGGAACACACTCCTGCTACTTTCACCGCCCAGTTGGCTTTAATGTGAAACATCTGCAACACCTCTTGCCATTGAGAGCTTTGAGTTCAGTGTTTGAATATTGGAGCCCTTGTGGGGGAGGGCGATGGCACCAGGATCAGCAGCATCCCTGTGCTCAATGGGGCCTCATGTTCTCTTACAGCCACTCATGAGGCCCTGCATCTTCTGCATGTCTTCAGCCTAGAGGAAGAAAGGAACCCCACTTTCACTGCCTGGTCCTTTCTGCTCAGCTATGGCTTTTTTTTGGTGTGTGCTTACCCCAAGCTTTCCTGTCCTGAGGCCCTGCTCAGTGCACCAGCCCCATTGCCCAGGCCCAGCAGCTTTTCCCATCCAGAGACACTTTTCCATATTGTGCAGGTGTAAAGTGAATCCCAAATATGCACAGTGAATGTTACAAACTCTTGTTCCCATAGGCAAACTCTGTAGTGACTCATCTTTGGGTGTCTCCTGGATTTTAGAGTTGCTGTATTTTCTACTTGCTGTTCTCTCAGCTCCCTCTGAGGCTTTTGCCATGTATTTGCTGCCCCATTATATACACTGGCTCCCCATTCTGCAAAGTCTGTGCCCTCAACTAGCAGTGCTTTCTCTGCTACCACTGTAGTGTGTCCTAGAAAGAATTATAGCATTGCCTTTCTCTCGACAGCTAGGTCATCTCTCAGTAACATACAATAAGCTGTACCTGGGCCAAAGGAAATGGGTTTAGCTTGGCGGGTAATTAATTTTCTCAGGGTTCAGTTTCCCACACTGAAATTGGTCTCAGTCTGATCAATTAGAAGAACATTTTGCAAACGAAACTGATTATGAATCATGGGTTTCACTTCAATTGTGGAAAACCTGATACACGACTTGGAGCAAAACACAGAGAGAAGCTTCAACCCATTCATCCCAGCTGGTGCAGAGAAGTGAGAACAATGCACACACACCCTCACTGCTTCAAGGAGGAAAAGGTGCAGAGACTCAGCCCGATTGCCATGTGTTTGAAATGACCCTCAGACTTCCTGATGAGCTGTCCCAGGACTGTACATCTCATCCCCTGCTCAGGCAAGTCCTGCTTCCTACTGCCTACAGACCGACAAATGAAAAATGAAGAGTTACAGGATGAGGAGCATCCCCCAAAAGCCCTTAATTCAGACTTAATGGTTTCAGACAACCAAAGGAATGATCTCAGAAAGCTGAAGTCTCTGTATCACCGTCATCTTCCCCTTCCCATTTTCCTTTGCAGGTAATAGTCACAGAAATGATAGCAGCCTTTTCAATTGCAATTTACTTTTTTTCAGAGTATTTCCATCTCAGCGTCCAGGATTCATCTCACGTAGCGTGAATAGACACCACTGCTGCACTACTGGGAGCACTCTCCATCCTTCTGCTCTTCTCTGCCCCAGGAACTCTGAGCAGTAACTCTGCTGTTACTTGTTTCAGGTGGAGTTTAATTTACAAACAAAAGCAAATAAATAACTTCCAGAGTTCAAATGAAATTTTGCTGAGGACCATCTTGTTCTCCTGAAAAAGCCATGACACCAAACTTGGCAGTCCTCTCAAGCCTTGGGCAGTTTTTCATTTATGTCAGATGAACCCAGTTAAAATTCCCTCTCCTGGACTTGGCATTTAGAGGCATTATGCTGGAAGTAGCTTAAAAACTTTGCCTTTAAAAAAAAAAAAAGGCATTTCGTAGCACCATGCAAAGTAAGCAAAGGAACTGCATTTCACAAAGCAGGACCTGCTGAAGGGGTCCGAGGGTGCGCCTTCAACTGGAACAAGTCTGGATATGCTGAATTCATATCCTCTGTCTTCCTAACGTAGACTCTTCATAAAGAGAGAACTGCATTTGAACAGAAATGTCTTATTTTGTAGTTGAAATACATAATGTATCTGTTATCTCCCGCGCTGCCTTTTAGAAGTGTCACTGGCAGGAGAAGAGGGAGGCTTGTGCTGCTTGTTTCTGTAGGAGGGAACACTACAACGCTGGGTCACACCTGAGGCAGGTATGTCACCAGCACAGTTTGTTCTTAATGAATGGAATCTCATTGTGCCAGGAAAGTGGAAATGCTGATTTTGGCTTTTAGTTTAAAGAAAAAATATATATATACATATACTGTTGTATACCTTGGAACTGAGGAGCAAGACCTAGAACCTGACAAAAGGCAAACCTGGCTAATGTGCTGCTAAAAGCAAGTGCAGAGAAAGGAGGGCTGTTGCTCCTGCAGTAACCCCTGCTGCTGAGGAAACAGATACAGAAGCTGTTAAGGAATGTGTAAATATGAGCTTTCCTAGCAAAGGAATCAAATCTAAAATACTGCTCTGGCTACAGGCTCTCAGGTCTGCTGCTTTAAGATGCAGTGTAAAAGCTGATGTCCTGACCTCTTGTGGTCACTAAATATACACTGCCAGATTTTCCAAGCATATGACTGCGTTCAACACACTGTCTCCTTCCCAAACGTTGATTTCCTTTACTGAATAATGTTATCTCCAGAGCCCTCCTCACAATTCCACCAGAGCTGAAACTTGCTCAGTGTGCCCAGTGCTTTTGTAGAGGTACAATGTGACACAGCTGGAGATCCTCACCCCCTGCCAAATGCCAGAGCACCCTGCAATACAGCCATGGACAATGAGATTACATTACTGTGTGACCTGTTGCTCTGCACAGCTGTTCTCAAGCATTCCTTGGAAGCAGAGAACATGAAATGATCATTGAATTCAGCTTGACAATCGAAGTTCAGAAGTAACATCATCTTTCAGAATGGGAAGGTACAGGCTCACTGTGATTCTTTTTGTCATTGCCTTGAAATGTTTCAGGACACGTTCAGCAAAGAAACTATCCTTGAAGAGCTGACAAAAGTTGTAGGGCAAGGTATCTTTTGCATGAGTGTTGGCAGTCTAAATTATACGGGATTCAAGCTTCCAATATATCTTATGGTTACTGTCTGTGCCTAGTGAGTTTTGCTGTAAAGAAATGATGGGGTTTGAGCCAACCATCTGGCGTGACCACATGGGAAACCAGACTTTGATTCACACCTCTGCAGGCTGGAGTCAGATGCTGGGAACAATGAGGACCTGACTTAAAGGCAGTCATTCTTTTCACTCTGTCTTTGTTGTGTGCAATTTGGGGCTACAGATGCAAATATGGTCAGGTAGAATGACCACTGGAAATTCAGAAAGCTTTAAGGGAGAGGAGCTGATACACTGCTGGAGGAATTTTAATGATAGGAGGGAAAAAAAAAAAACAAATAAAGAAAACCCACAAAAAAAACAGCAAACAAAACCAGCTGGATGGTAATGTGGTTGACCTACTATTTTCTGTAGCTTTCTGGTGCTTTCCTTAAGAAGTAGAACCCATCAATCTGTCAGTGATTTTAGATGTGGTTTTCATGTTTTCATAAGGGTGTAGGATTTATTTCTTTGAATGCAAGCATAAGCTGGGAGAGACTGAATGCTACCCATGTGGATGGATTGTTTGGTGATGTTTTTACTGGGAAATGGAAAGCCTGGTGCTTGCTAAGACCGTGATAAAGTGCAGATGCATCCTAAGTTGTCTTCTGTCTGCTCTGTCCTCTCTCTCACACCTGCGATTCCTTTCTGGTGCTTGATGTGTCTTCCAACTCAGAGCACGAACACTTCACAAGGTGTCTGGGACCTGGGTAAGATGCTTGCCTGCATGAGGCTACTGAGTGACTTAGATAATGCCACTTGGGTTAAGAGGCTGTTGATAACTAAGCATCCAGCCCAGCAGTTTAAAGGCAGCAAATAGGGGAAATGTGAGATGGAGTGGAACAGTCGCACTGGTTCCAAGCAGTGAGCACATTTCCTGCTATGCACCAAGCAGACCAAGGCCAATGGCATTTCACTTCTGGAAGGCCGGCTAAGGGAGAATGAGTGTAATGGAGCTCCCTGCTCATAAAGGTCTGCGCTGCTGCTGTGAGGTCATCAGGGGATGAGGCACAAGTGCTGGAAATGAGGGAAGAAAAGGCAATTTCATACCATAATGCACTATGTGTGAACAGTAAACAGACACTTACCCTCTGAATGTTCTCATCTGAGAAGAGGAATAAAGGAAAAATAGTCGGCAAGTCAGGAGCTTCTGCCTGCCTCTCCTTCAGTAGTCTGAACTGAGCCATGCTCAAAACAGCCACTTGGCCATTATTTTCTCCAAGGAAAAATGGTACAGAGTGCAGGAAATAAGGGTGTAGGTGTAATGGAGGTGAGCCAGGCTGCTGGTTTGGTTCTGCTCTTGGAGTCAGCCCAGACTGTCCTTATCCTGAGCAGAGAGCGTTCGGGTTTTACTATAAGAAAATACAGGTTTGATAGTTGCTTTTAAGGCCAACCAGCTACAGGAGAAAGCCTCAAAGGCTGCATGGGCTGCTGCCATGTCTGTGCACTGCTGAGAAAACAAGGACAGGCCCCACCATCGTGTCCTTCACAAACGAGAAATGAAATGTCCACAAGCCAAGGCAGTGTTCTAGAAATTGTGTTTCCATGTGGTATTTCAAGATATCCCTGGCGTATTTGGCTTCTAAACTGGTGAATTATTTCTTCAGTTTAGAGGCTGAAGCACAACATACTGACTGCTCGGCACTTATTAGGGACTACCAGGAAGCAGCTGAGGCTGGGTCTGTTTTACTGTGTGATTTTATTACCTGCAGTTCCAGTAGCAAAGGTGACAAAGAGTAGATAGGGAAACATGAAAGAAAACCACTTCTGTTGCCAGGGCATCAGAGCGATTTGGCGTCTTCACCATCTTGTGCCCTGATGCAGGAACAAACGAGATGGGGTTGAGGTTACAGTTTGCTAATACCCCTTTTTCACATGGTAAATCCCCACCAGCTCCTGTAGTTCCTCACGCAATGGGGAGTGAGCCCTGACCAGGGTTTCTGGGCCATATTTCAAAGCAGGAATAGAATCATTCTGAGAACGGTTATCTCCTTTCCAATCTGTGGTCAGATAACATCCCTGTAGCAACCATTGCAATTGCCTATGTGGAAAAGTAACGTTCAGAAAGTAATTTAATGTAATGGATTGTTTAGCTTCCTTTTAATTAAATGTAGCAGCTGGAAACAAGAGGAAGACAGTTTTGTATCACCAACTAGTTCTCTAATTGCAGGCATCCTCCATAGACCCTGCTTGATGTACTGCATTTTCAGCCCAACTTTAAAACCTGTTAGTATTGCTTAAACACCCCAAAATGTTATGATCTTTTCCACCTTTCCTGAAATACTGTCTTGCTTTGTTTTATTTTGCAATGCATCTTTCTCCCCAAAAATCAAACCACTGATAAGTGATTTGTGTCAAATTAGCCCAAACAGTTCCAGGAATCTCTCTGAGGAGTCCAGCAGGCATACTGGGAAGGATGATGCTAAAGTTCCTTGGGAAACTGTTCTTTTCAAAGGACTAAATGAGGAGCTCCCACTGTTTAGTCCCAATAGATGATTCTGGCTTTTTGAAGAGGACTGAAGGCATTGATGGGGCTTTCAGCAGAGCCCCTTTCATGTGAGCACAAAGGGCTCTTTGTAGATCATGTCAACGAGTTGTGACTCAGATGGCCACTGCGGTTGTAATGTTGTCAGGCACGTCTCTGGGAGGAATAGTGTCTTCATAGCAGGGCCATGTAATGCCATCGTTTGCACTGTAATTTTGAAATGGAAGCTTCTGGCAAACACACCTGCAGAAGCACAGGGGAGTTCAGTGTAAAAGGGTCAAAATTCAGCTGGATTACAAAAGCAGGATAGCCAGGATATTAAATGTGCTTAAATTGTGTGTACAGGTAGGAGTGGTTTTTGTGAGATTTCTCTCTAAAAGGTTGATGTAAGGAGACTGCTGGAGGGAGAACATATCCTCTTGGTTTGCCCCTAAACCTGACTAATTACCCAGTGCCCAAGGCCATGGGCAAAAAGCCCAGTAGGTCCGGTGATACCTCAGCACAAGTATGCCTGTGGCCATGGGGAATGGCTTACATTCCTATTGCTATTTGGATGCCCACAGATTTACTGCAGGCTGTGCGCAAGGCTAAGGACAGGTTTGGAAACCACATCTGTACTTACTGGGAAGCTGGGCCAAGGCGCTGAGCATTTGCTAAACAGCCCTTTGGCCACTGTGTAAATCTATACCCACTGCAGAGTGAATACAGCATTAAGGAAAAGACGATGCTGACTGGCACGTTTATAAAAAAGACTTTTTAAGATTTCTGATGGGGTAACTCGCAGCTGCTAAATATGCTCAAGGAGAAACACAGTCAGAACATTTCTTTCCTTAGTCTCTCCGTAGTGCTTTATATTTTCTCTCTTGAGAGGAGAAGGGAATGTTGGCATTGGTGGAGCGCAAGCTGGGAGAAGCGGTAGGTTTGGTCTATTGGCTGTTAACATCACCAGGTGTCTCATCAAGGCTTATTCCAGTTCTCTTGTCTTGATCCTTGGGGGAAAAGAATTGAGAGGGTGCAGAGGAAGATGTGGAAGAGGACAAGTGAGGGCTTTCTGCATGCGGAGAGGAGGATATTTTGACAGAATGGGTGATGGTGGCTAGGGAAAGTGGGGAACAGGCAAGTAGTAAATGAGTTTGTGTTCCCGGCTGCTGAATAGCCCCAGGAGGTTCCCAGCAAGTCTGCCGCTTTTTTATTGGAGTTTTGTGCCAGAGTTATAAACCCTTTAAATGAGTCTAGATCATTAGGGAAGCTTGGCTGATCACTGATGAAAAAATATAACAATTAAAACAAAGGGCTGGAAGAGGGAAGCGGGGGGAGAGGGAGCTGAGAGTGAGCAGTTTTAATACTTAATAACAAATACTAATAATGGTGCTGAGTTGGGGACTAATTAAAAGTTTCTAAAAAGAGAGAGAGGAAGAGAGTGGAATTAATCTAGAATGTTTTGTATGGCAACTTTCACAAGTGTCTGAAAAAAGCATCCTAGATGGGAGCATAAACCAAACACTTGAGTCAAGCAAAGCTCTGGAGACAAAGCAGAGCTCATGGCCCAGTCTAGTTCTTCTCTTCCACTGTGATTTGAGGTCTGGCCTCCACTCTGGGGCTACAGTTGTCCATTCTGCAAAGGGGCTGGGGATGGCTGGTAAGTTGGATGGATTTCTGCAGTGTTCATGGGTCAGCTGGCCCTTCTACCTGCACTGTCTTCAGGTATGCTACTAGCTTGACGGAAATAAATGTTCCCAAAACAACAGGTCTGCTTCTAGCTGTGTGCAAGGCTCAGCAGAACCAACCAGAGCAGCAGCAGCCATTGCATTTCAGTAACTGCAACAGCAGCTGCATGAGGAGCTGGTCAGGCTGGAACAAGGAGCATTTGTGTGCAATTTCAGCTGAACTGTTACCAATAACCACTGCCATCTTGCATGTTTCATCCTGGATAAAGTGATGAATGTCAGCCTCAGACAGATCAGCCTTCCAGCACCTCACTCCTTTGCTTTCTCATCTGTGCAGGAAACAAGTTTAAACTGTGATTGCTTTTTGCCATTCATTATCTTAATTCTGACTTGCCAACTATTTCAAGGCAGATAATGTCTGAGAAATGCCCTCCTGACCTGAATTCTGAGTTGTGAAGGGAGAGATATGAAAGTCATCATCACTGGACATGGCTGACAGCTCAGTCCTTCAGGCAGCAGAAATGCATCAACGATTGTAATAGGGACAGGGTGTGCAAAGGACTGGGAAAGGCTATCCTATCCTATCCTATCCTATCCTATCCTATCCTATCCTATCCTATCCTGTCCTGTCCCGTCCCATCCCATCCCATCCCATCCCCTCCCATCCCATCCCCTCCCATCCCATCCCATCCCATCCCCTCCCATCCCATCCCCTCCCATCCCATCCCAAACCTGATTTTTCCCCCTTTCTTTTGCAAAGCAGCACCAGACACATACAGACCTACAGCACAAACATCAGCAGAGACTTCATGTCCCTGGATATGCCCTTTGAAATGCCCAGGGTAGGCACAGATGTCAGTGTTCTCAGATATCCCTCCAGGCTGAGGGGACATCTCAGTTTGCCTCTTCATCTTCTGCACAAGGCGACTCTGCTATAGCTCTGTGCTTTGCATCATTTTAGCCCCACAAAAGAAGAGCTGAGGTAGCTTACGGTGGGTCTTTGTGCTGTTTGGCTTGAGAACTCAATCTTGGCTCCCAAAGCAGCCCCGAAGCGGCCAGCAGCAAGCTTTGCTATTCTGCGCCAGGGCTGTGTCTGTCTGTAAATACTTCTATTTCAGCAGCCTCTCTCAAACGTGACAGATTTGCTGTGAGGAACCTGGCAGCAAAGAATTTTTCTTCTCTCTCTCTCTCTCTCTCTCTCTGTCTGACAAATGTATACAATGTATTAGCTTTTCATGTTCTAATTTACAATATAATAAACTCCTCTGGGCCCTGGTTTGGTACAGGGATGGAAAGTGGAGTGCTCCCCTGGCTGCTCTGGGGAAACCCTCCCAAAGCGCTGCAGGGAAACAGGGGCTGGAAAAAGGGATGGGGTGCATGGGAAGCAAGGAAGGGGTGTTTGCAAATGTGCAAATGTTGCCTCCAGTTGGATCTTCAGATCACTGAGTATCGTAGATTTCCCTGAGGGGTTTGCTTGGCATGCTGTTCCTTCATTGCTCCTGGTGTGTTATATTTCATTGGGAAATTTTTTTAGGAAAGATTTGTTTTCGTAAGGACCGGTCAGGCAGTGGCACAGCTGTCCAAGGAGTGACAGTCACCATCCCTGCAGGAGTTCCAGAACCATGGAGATGTGACACTGAGGGTCAGTGGGCATGGTGGGATGGGGTTGGGGTTGGACTTGGGGATCTCAGTGGTCCTTTCCAGCCTTAATGGTTGTGTGATTCTGTGAAGCTTCTCCAAGTGACTGCACAGGGTCCACACTTAGAACTCTGGGGAGAAAAGAAAATAAATTGCCAGAAGGGAGCAGGTTAGTGCATCCTCATTCAGGCTAAAAGGAGGAGAATGCAACAGAAGGATGTGGAAAGGAAAAGAGAGATTTTCCCTTTCAGTGAAGGATTTGTTTGACAAGATCATATGAAGAAAGAAAATGGCAACTCATTGATGTCCAGAGGACCGGTCCCTGCCCTGCATCAGTGCTTGTGTGCACACTTGGCATCATGGCATGCCCTGTGTGTAACAGCAGTGCAGAAACCAAAGCTGCCACTCAGGCCTGCTTATTAACCACAACTCTGCTTTGCTTCCTAAGCTTTTCCTTCTGTTTGCTTTGTAAGCTCCATCAGAAAGGACCTTCTGATGGGGCAGGGACCTTATCTTTATTCATCAGGCTGCCAAGAACTCAAAAATACCACTTTTATTCATGTCATGAATGTTCTGAGGGTCGTTTGCTTGTTTTTCTTCCTTCTGAATAAATGATTGTCCCATATATAATTTTCTTCCAAGTAAACAGATTTGGTTCTGGTATTTTGCAATTACTACCAAGGATAGAAGGTTATATTTTCCCAGATGATGTGTGCACATACATGATGTGCAGGTGTTTTGGCACCACAGAATGATGCTGTATGGTGGACATCTGACATCTTCATAAGGCTGAGAATTCATGGGGAAAAAAATGAGAGAAAATGAAGTCTTTCCAAGAGAGGAGCAAAAAAAAAAAAAAAGCCAGCAGAAAAATAAAGAAACCCAACCCCCAACTCAGGGTCTCTACATGAAGTCTCTGACGTTTCTGAGTGCTTTGATTCTTCTGGCTGACTTTTGTTTATGTCTTTTCCACATTCGTTGAAGTATTTGTAGGTCCTCAGCACAGAGCTGTGGGATCAAAGCTGAATCCATCTTTCCACCACCCAGCGTTTCTCCTCGAGGCCAACCTTGAGGTGTGTGAGCCAGAGCCTGGAAGTAGAGGAGCGGTCTGCGATAGCATTTCTATTAGCAGTGAAATTATATGGATGCAAAGCCTGCAGCTTCTTGCAGGCTTAAAAAGAGCCCCCACTCTGCCATAAAGTCTGACAGTCTCCTTAAATCAAAAGGTCCTTGCTTACATGTCCTGCTGTGGAAGTGTATATCCCAATCCTCCCTTGCACCATCACTGCTACCTGCTGACTTGATCCTGCAATCTAGCCCCCCTCTGAGCTATGACTGTGCTCAGAAGAAACAATTTCACTCTCCAATCCAATGCAAGAATCCACTGGGACATTTATAGTCCATAATAGCAGCACTGATGAAGCAGTTTTTTGAAATCCCAGCTCACACTGGAATCCTGTCCCATGCAGTACCTGAGCACAGTTACTGCAGTGCAGGAGCAGAATGCAAATATCAGGAAAGTCAGAGCCATGATCCTCTTCTGCAAGGGTCGCCACAGACCTTCCCAGGAGGACTTGGTATTTTCTGATGCTGCACAGGTACTTGAAATAATGCCTTGTCCTTTCTCTATGGTGTGAGCAAACAATGCAGTGACTTATCACCACCAGACCTTCTGCCCATCCATCAGTCCCCTGGGACGGGTTTGCTGTAGGATTAGCTCAGGTGAAGGACATGGAGAACATGTCTGCAAAGCTCTGGGATGGATTTGCTGCAGGATTTTCTCAGGCAAGTGATATGGGTTCATACGTGTAGGGTCCCAGTGATGGATTTGGAACAGGATTTGCCTGATGATGTAGTGAAGCGAGCCTGTCAGAATGTTTGTTACAAGATGTGAGCCAAAAGCATCAAGTACAACAGTCTTGCTGTAGGATTTGCTTGGGTGGCACAAAGGGGCACGAAAAATTGTATAAACTCAAAGATAAGAACCTAGGAGTCATTAATGCTGCAGGAGAGAAGCAGTTTCCCAGCCTTGGTAAGAGAGCTGTGAATTACCCCAGCACGTGTTCTCAAAGCAACACGACTTGTTGCTCATAGAGTTTCTTGTAATCATCAAACCAGCTCAAAGTCTGGCATGAGTAATTAAAATGCTAATTGGAAATTCACAATTCATCAGATGAAATAGAAATGAGTTTCTTTCTTTCTTTTTTCTTTCTTGTTTTTTTCTTTCCTCCAGCGTTTTCTCTCTAGTGGTGGCAGATGTTGGGGTTGTGAATTCATTGTCTGCCAGAGACACGGCAAAATCCGCTTTCCAAACTAGTTTTCTGTATTTTTGTTGATTGTCTGCTTAAATTAACCTTCTCTAATGAGATGAAGATAGTCAGGGTATGTCTGTAATTTACTGGCTGTGAAATTAGTTAGTATGAATATAATACATCCTGGTGGGTGACAGGGATTAGGGAGCTCTGTGAGTACCCAGGTAGAAGAGAAGGTGGCTTTAATGCTTGTTTCCTAATGATGTGGAGGCTTATCCTGTACATATGCATGCACGTTTACAAGCTTTGCTCAGGACTGTCAAAAACAACTGGCCAATTCTTGCCTTGTCCTCCAAGAGGGCATTTGCACCAGTGCTTGGTGAGTATTTAATAGCAAAGTGCTGCCACGTTGTCCTGTCTATATCCATGTGAAGAAGCATCCCAGGTCTCGCAGCATGTGGAAGAAGGGTGGATGGCTTCCAACAACAGGGCTCAGGCTTCACTTGAGCATTCCTCCTCCCTTCCACTTGCCCCACATCTCCAAGCCTCACACTTCAAATATTTGCATGCAAACATCAGACTGCAGCTCAGTAAGAACATGGTGTTCAAGTTCTTGCTCACTCAGCAACAGATCATTGTGCAAATAAACCAGGCTCTCTCTTGGCTTGCCGCATGAAGATATCCCCAAGCACACAGTGAGCCAGGCGGGGTGCACATCAGTGAGACCCTCCCCTGGTCTGCAGCTTGGGGTGGGAGAGCAGAGAACTGCATGCTGGCAGCTCCAATATCTTAGGGCTAATGTATGGTAATGGGTGTTTGAAACACTCAACCCTCAAGACATTAGCACACACCTCCACTTTCATAAAAGAGGAAAAGAAAACAACCTTCCTTTGTTTTCATGCTGAGCAGATAATCTGGGTGTTGTGTCAGATTCAATTTGAAGACATAAAAGATAGACAAATAAAAACCCGCTACCCCTGCAGCTTTTTTTCCAGTGTTTGGGATATTGTGATAATGGATTTGTGCCTGCAGGACCCGCCGGAGGCTGAGAGCCCCTCAGTTTGTGTATATGCCAAACGTGTTGCAGTTAAGATGATGCGACTCCCAAAGAAAATGAGGTTTGCTGAAGTTCTTTCTAACAATATCCGTCGCTGTAATGGAAGATATTATCACTGCTTGTGAATCTCATCACATGTTAGGCCTCGAATCAGATGTGTTTACAACCCTGTACTTTAAGAAGGTAGAAGGGGAGCACTATTAGTTTGACTTTTTTTTTTTTTTTTTACAGTTATTACAAGGAAAAAAAATCCATTTACTTGGGTTCGAGTCCAGACAGGCCCTAGATCAAAAAGCTAATGTCATATCCTGAAATTTGGGAAGATTCTGATCGTTCGTATCTGGATCTGTATTTATTAGCTCAAATGAAACAAAACACAGAAAAAAAAAAAAGAAGAGAACAAACAAATGCACAAACAGAGCAGCAGCCAGAGCTGTGAGTCCACCTCTGAATCTGAATGAGCCCAGACCTGGTGCAAACTTCTAATCCCACTTTTCAGGTTCTCCCTAATTGTCATTTCCGTTGGACGTGTATCTAACATATGCCAGTTACTTGCTTGTTCATAAACACAGCCCTTGTCCAAAAGTAAACAAGACAGACGAAGCACAAGGCAAAGGATGGCTCTGCATTACAATTCCCCTGGCAGCAAAGGCAGCTCAGGAGGATCCTGCCCTTCTCCAGCCAATTCTTCTTTTCCTGTGCTGCATGCTGCCCTCCCCTTGGATGCACCCATGCAGCACGCTGTATAGAGGCTCAAGTGGATCCATCTTAAAAGACCTATTCTTAAACATGGCCAGGGTCAGTACAGCCCTTGGGCAGTTGCCTTCCTACATGTAGGCCTCAATCTAATCTGAGCCTACTCTTTTTTAGTTTAAAGCCATTACCCTTGTCCTGCCATTGCACTCCTTGATAACCCACAGCCATGGGGTGCCCAGTGGGGCTCCCCCACCTCCCTTTCATCTTGCTCAGCCCTGATCATTGCTGGTCATAAGCAGGTTTGAGAAGTTGCCACCAATGCTGTCCATTAATTCTGTTTGCCACCATGACTGGTGGGACCTGGCCTATGAAGAATGGGGTTTGCCAGGCTGTACATCATCCTTTCTGTTCTGCATTTCTAATATAAAAGAGAATGTAGCCTGGGAGGGATACAGATTCACTTCTTCAGTATCATGAATAACATGAAGGAAATCCACTTTTTCCAGCTATGATTTCATCTTTTTTTTTAACAAATGCAGGAGTTAATCCCCTCCCTTTTTTAGAGCAGGTGGGTGGGAAGGAGTTCGTTTTCATTCCAAGCCTTCACCCATGCCAGAAGTCTCAAGGGGGAGGCAGAGGACTGATATCACTACAAAATAATCATATTCCTCGGTTAGTGCAAACCAGCTCTGTTCCGACAATGTCAGGGTAATTGGCGTGAGATGGGAATCAGGTCGCATTCAGCCTGAGAATGATATCAGAGAGAATGTTGTAGTGGGTGGTGAACATCAAAGAAGGAAAAGGAAATGAGAGGAAGGTGCAAAATAGTTCCTTTACCTGTAACATCAGCGCTCACGTCCTGTAAGATTAACACGAGAAACAGCAAGATACACTGCTGCATGAAACAGGGATGAAACAGGCCTTCCTGTCCCAGGGAAAATACCGAGTCTTGCCATTTTTTTCCCACCTATCAAATCTATCAGAACATTTAGGATTCTGAAGTTTTTGCACAGCTACATTCTGATGAGGGCAACAGAAGCATTTCTGTTTCATGTTCTCATTTTGTTGGTCTTTCTGGTCACATTGGTGTTCTGGCTTCGTTTTTTAATTAGCTGTAATGGTAGAAGAAAGCATTTTAATTGAGGAGAAAATATAAACCAGAAAAAACCGAAAGCCTCACAAAGAAACTGACAGCACCTTCTATTTAAAAAGGAATAAAAAGAGGAGGGAAAATAATAAGAAAGGATTTATTAAACCTGACCCTTTCCTCCAAACAGTTCTGATTTCAAAGAAGTGGACTTTTCCAAAGAAAAATAGGCTCACTGAAAAGTACCCAGGCAGCCCCTGTGCTGCCTCAGAGCCCCATTGGCAGCACATCTCTGTTTGCAGGGCAGCACACCTCTTCTGAGGAGCTCTGCAGCCTGTAGAGACAAGTACCCTCTCTGGCTCTGTCCAACACCAACCTTGAGAGTCAATGCACACATTGTGCATCTCCTTTCACAGAGATGTGCCTCTGTTCTTGCCTTGTTCTTTCATTCTCCTAGTGCACCGTAAAGGTCACTCTTCATGAAAGTAGATATTTGCTCTTTGTGTTCAGGGGGGAAAATATATATATATATATATATAACCCTTGCATATTATAGAGGGTTTAGAAGGCATTAATAGACTCTCTCTGTAAGGTTTCTTGGGCATGAATTCCTCTCTCTGCTGTCACAATGTGGTCAGACGTGTCCTCACCCCCCTGCAGGTGGGGGTGGTGTGGGGGTTATTTCCTGGCTGTGCTTCTGTTGCTCTCACATCATCCTTGTGTGGGAGCCTGGGGTTTCTGCTGTAATGCTTCAGCACCTAGTAATGCACTTTGTGTTTGCCCTGAAGACTTTATAGAAGGTGCTTGCCTTGGTCTCACACTGAATTCCCTCTTGAGCCTGCGGAGTTCAGGCTGTATTACATAGCTATTGTAAATTGGATAACAGCTGATCAATAGACACTTGTCCTGAAGATGAATGACCCTGAATCAGATACAGGGCCTTTTTGGAGACCAAGTTTAAAAAGCTGAACCTGGGGCATGAAAAGAAGCAACGTAAACAAGGATGGCCAGGTGGGGTTGGCTGCTTGTGGCGTTCCTCTTGGTCCTGTTTCACCAGCAGGCCACGGGGCAACTTGTGTTGACTGGAATTGACTGCAGCAATGGGTTTGGGAGGAAGAAAAGTGGTTATTTGTGTGAAGAACGTGGAACCCACACGGCTGGAGCTTGGGTCTTGAGTGTACGTCATCCTGGGCAAGGAGCTCTGCACAAGTCAGGCTGGGAGCTGCAGTGCTGTTCACCTTTGTTACTGGGACTGAATCTGCAAAACACATATACAGCTCTACTGTTTAAATGGCAGCCCTTGTTCGTTGTAATTACAGCAGGATCTTAATTTCTGTGAGGGTCAGCCACTTCAGAGGACTATTCTCAAGAACTTGCTCGTCAGCACAGTACAATTAGGAGGACAGTAAGACTAAGTTCCACCCAGTCTGATCAGTCTTGAGTTTAAATAATAACATTTCGTCTTACTTAATGAACTGTCAGCCATCTCCTGAGGAAGACACTTTAATGAGTGGAGAATCATGTCCAATGCTTATTTATCTAAGTCAGGAGCACAGATCTGATAACGATCTCTCTTCATCCCTGTGTCTGATTTGCGTGTCAGGCCACTTCCTGATCCCAGCAAGGTAATTTGCATAAGAAAGAAGGAATTTGCTGAGTGGTCGCCAAGTTTCATTCCTCACAGCTGATGGAACTTCAACTTCTTACCAAAGTTAGCTGAATATCAGCTCAAAGCAATCTTAAAAAGGGAAAAAAGTGGAGGAGCAGAAAGGAGGAAGGGAGGAAGGGCCAGAGCAGATCTCCTATTCCAATTGGGAAGGACATGCATGGAATTCATGTTACAAAAGTTTTGGTCTGGAAGGGCTAACAGCATTAAAGAAGTGACTGGGTCCTCGTTTGGACAATCACCATTCTCTCTCCTCACAGAATTTGCACCATGTGTTTATAACATTCCTGAAATCCAGCAGCTGCAATGCATGATGTAAGGGGAAAATCTGTAGGTAAAAGTTGGAGAGGTGGAATGAAAAGATACAGGGCTTAATGTGATTGATAACACAGAAATTGGGCTTCTGGCACTTAGATCAGGGGAGAGGCATTCAAGCTGTCTGACTTCGGATACTAAAAGAAAGTTTAATTAAAACAATTAGTCTCCCCTGGAACTACTAAGTCAAAGTGTCTCCATTGCTTTCAAGGGGAGCAAGACAGGCTGTCTTGTAACTAAGGGAGCGAAATTAGCACATACATTTTGGTGGAGGAATATCACTGCCCCCTCAGGTAACTGAGTCCAGGTGAAGCATGGGAGTAATCCTCAGCAAACCTCAGTTACAGTTGGGGAGCACAACAGTTTGCTCCGTAAGCACTGTTCACATGCAGTCTAAAGGGTGTTAATGCATAGAATCATAGAATGGTTTGGGTTGGAAGGGATCCTCATCAAGCTCCAACCCCACTGCCACAGGCAGGGCAACCAACCTCCAGACCTGGTGCTAGAGCAGGGAGGGGACAGGAGAGAGAACGAGAGGTCTTGTAAGAAGCCTGAAACACCTCAGTTAAAATAACTTAAAAAAAAATACAGTTTTCCAAAAGTTTCCATCACTTCAGACACTTCTTGTAGCTTTTCTAGAAGAGGATCCATTACATGGGAAAGAGGATCCATTACATGGGATAAGTTATTTGCTAGACTGGAAGCTTATATTTGCTTAAGCAGCATTCCTTGAACCATAGGATAAAGAATGGTCAGGGGTGTGGAGAGTCTCACTGGGCTGCATCTGTGCCTGGGGCAGGAGCTGCTGTAGCTGCCAGTCCCCAGGCAGTGACATTATCCCTCCACAAGACCTAACTGAGGTCTGGAGCAGCCTGGTCTGAATTCAGCGTTTTCTTTGCTCTGAGCAGAATAACTAACACAAGTTTGGGAGGTCTCTTTTGACCTAGATGTTTCTGAGACTGAAATTTATCAAATGATATCCCAAGCCCATGCTCAGTACTGAAGTCAAAGCACCAGATTGAGTTGACCAGAGATGTTGTGCTACGTGTCATGGAGTGTGATGTTATTGTCTCAGTTTCAAACTTCCCACCATTCTAATTTCAAAATCCTTGATTAAGGAACTGTTGCTTTACGTCTTACTATTTTTTTGCTTTTGTTATGTTTTAAGAACTTTCTAGACAATTTTCCTCTATTCTTTATTTACCAGATGTTTGCATAGTTGAGAAAGATTCAATATGGGCGAACAGAGGATAGTCATAACTACTAATAAGTATATTTACTGCTTCAAAAGCATTAATTTCCAGAAGTTGAAAAGTTACAAATGGATTTGATTAGAAGAGAAACTGCAGTCAGAAAAACAGCTGATTGCAAACTGGATTCTGCAAGAATTAAATGACCAAAGAAAGAATTAAATGGCCAAAGCACCACAATTTCATATGAAGTAAGGAGACAAGTTTGGCTGGAATCCAAGCCTTGATCCATTACAAAGGAAGATGGCAGTGAGAAATCTGTATCCATACATTAGAAACCAATTCTTATGAAAATTCAAGATGGGAAATGGAAAAGGATTAGTGCCAGTGAGGAGTTGGAATGCGTAGAGCGTGGATAAGGAGGGTTAAAAACTTGAGGGGAAGAAAATGATTCATGACTGGGGGCACAAAGGAAATTAATGAGGGATGAGATAGTTTGCCTGTAGAAAACAAAAATCCTAGCAAAGCACTCCTGGATGGAAGCAGAAAAATTATCAAATGCAAAAGAAACATTCACATGCAAAGAAGCAATTCTGGTGCTGAGGAAGAAGCAGTTGGACATTTATATTATATGATGATGAAGTGCTTTGCTGTACTTGGGAAAACAAGTCAGGTACACAGATGGGAGGAACAGTTGAAGCTCAGCAGACTCAGAAAGCTTGCACGAGGACTCTGAAGAATTAGCTGAACAACTTTTTGGTCTGCTGACTTTAGCTTCTAATAAACCTTGCACCATGGAAAGCGGCTGTGTGAGCATTGTAGAGTAATAACTTAAAGAAAAAAGGTTGAGAAAGTTGTTGCTGTTGTTGCTATGTGATAGGTAGCACCGTATTGGTCTTGGGCGAAATAATGGGGCCAAATAAGCTGATGCCAATCAGTAAAGAATCAAAGGGTCGAAAGAAAATCAAGGGGTTTTTCTCAACGTGATTCTGTAGAAAAAGATCTTTTCAAACAGAATTAGTTTTATTCTTGGAGACTGCAGTTTTGGTTGTTAGAAGTGTGTGTGCACATAATGGATTGACTTTTGTTTAAGTAATTCCCAGCCCTCTGGTACTTTACTGTGCTAATTTCATTATAGACAGAGAGCCCTTAAACATCTGAAATGGGATAACTGCTGGTGTCCAAAGGCATTGGATAACCTGGGGAAAAAACATCAAACCGAAACACAAAACCAACAAAACCCACAAGAATGTAAACAAGAGCTTACATGGATCACTGTCAGAGCTGCTGCTTTTCATTGCTTTCCCAAGAATGATAACATCACAATGTGGGGAAGGAAGGCTCAGAAACTTTTGGAGCTCTCTATAGGAACCTGCATGAGGATAAGGTAATAGATGATAAAAGACTCCTCAATCTGAAAAACCATAAAGAGAACCAGTGTCTGGAAGCTGAAGGCAACAAATTCAATTTAAAAATCAGGAGATCTTGGTTTTGTTGGTTTTTGTTTGTTTCGCTTTTTGTTTTGTGTTTTGCTTTTGTTTTTATGGTGGTAATGGTGGTGGTGTTTTTAGCCATTTATTCATTGATTTGCCTACTAAGATATGAAATGAATATGATCTCCCTTGAGACCAATGTGAGTTGTGTGTTCCACGTGACTCCTGTGGGGTGACCACTGCATCCTTGTTGCCTGCATCCATGGTTTGGGCACAGACCAAATTGCAAAGAAACAAAGAGAGAGAAGTTTCCCTTCCCTCTTGGGCCTAAAAGCTCACAGCCAGCACAGGGCAGAGCTGGAAGAACCATATCTACCAGGTGCCTGCTGCCTCTTTGGGCCAAACACTAATGAGCAGTGATGAGAACAAGCCCGGCTCCTGCACTCAGCGCCTTCCCCATGGAATGGCATTAATCATGTCATCTCCCTTTGCTACAAGAGTGGCTGCCTTAATGGGAAAATCCAGCCAGCCAAAATATCCTGGGGGGAGGAGGAAATGAAGAGAAGAGGGATGTGTGGAGCAGAGGTAGCTAATGGTGAGTGCAGTCCTGTCTGCTCCAGAGCAGGGATTGGGAAGGGCAAGGTGGGATGTGGTGCTGGATCTGCTTTGGAAGCTTTCCCTTCTCCTTGTTCTCCCTCCTGTCTGATCCCATGCTCTTTTGACAACTTATTATTAGAAACATTTCTGCATGTTCACTGAAATTAAGTTAAACACTGCCTTGTAAACTGCTGTGACAGGTTTTCAGTGCTCCTGAACAGATGAGATCCATCCTTTTACTGTAGCATGTAAAATGGCATCATATTCTGCCTTGGATTTTACCTTCTCTACTTCTGTTTTTCCCACCTGCTTCCCAAGTGAGAGAAACAACACATTTACTGCCCAATATATGCAGGGAGAGCTCCCTGCAGCTTTCTTCCTGGGATGTTTGCTCTGCATTTTTTCAGTGACAATTCCCAGGAGAAGGGTGGAAGTCATCAAAGAGCTGGATGATGCTTTGTGCAGCTCAGCATCTGAGCTAAAAACCCATGGAAATTGGTGTGAAGGAAGAGTAACAGCTACTGTCTCCCTTGCTCAAGGGTTGAAACATACTTCTGTATGAAACATGTGCTGTGAAATGGGATTGCTTCCATTTCTCATGAACTGAGATCTTGGGAGAGGGAAAAAGCAAGGGTGGATGTACACATGTTGCTGAAGGAAGTCTTGGTGCTGTAGGTCTCACCCCCAAAAGGATGTGCCTGAGATACAGCCTAGGTTGTGCAGTCTGAAAAGGTAAGGCTATGAAAAGAACACATCCCAAAACACTTTCCAAAACACCTCCATTTTTTCCTTGGTATTTGTTTATGAGTCAGTACTGGCCCATGGTTCCAGGTCTATAACATTGTGAGGACACATCTGTGTATCAAAGGATGAAGCACCATCTCCCATAAATGCTGTAGCCGGAGCATGTCACAGAATCCTAGAATAACCCGAAGTGGAAGGAACCCATAAGGATCATTGAGTCCCTAAAGCTCTGGCAGTGCTAATTCATATGAAGCCTGCAATGATAGATGGTGCTGCAGAGGTGATTATCTTAGCCCATAAATACTCTCCTTTTGAGAAATCCAGCCCCAGAGAACTGGCAGCCCAGCACAGAGAAGGAAGTGAGGCTGACAGAAGACGGGTGACACAGGCACCATGTATGTGATAAACTCAGAGTGTGGAATTTGTTGTCACAGGATATTAATGAAATGAATAATTTAGGAGCAATCAAAGAGTTTGCAACCTCACCGAGAGCTCTGTCCAGACAAAACATGATACAGGTTGAAATTTATAATGACTAAATCTCTGCAACATAATCTAATTATCAGACAGGGTTAGGCAGAAATGACCTCCCATGGGAAGAAATGCACAATTAAATGTGTTAGATCGGATCTGATGAGCAGGTATGTTGAACCTTCTCCTGAATCACCCAGTAGTGAATTTTTTAACAGAATTGCAGTTGCAGATCAGACAAGCTTTTTACTTCTCTTCTTGCCATTCCTCTGTGATCTTTTGAGATAAAATATTTTATTCCTTTTCACATGGAAATGTTTACAAACAGTATCCTGGAGGTCTCAGAAATCTGATTTTGCACTCACTTGTGAAAATGTGGCCACAAACAGGCTCTGTCTGGCAGTTCCTAGGTAGCTGTCAGTCTGACATATCAATGCTTGTGTGAAACATGGCCACCAAGGAGCTGATTTCCCAATGCTGTCCTCCTGCATGCAACCTCCCTTAGAACCATGTGAGTGTCGTGGCCCCAAGCTCAGGAGTCACTGGTGTAGGAAATGAAACCCACAGCACATAGAATCGTTTGAGTCGGAAGGGACCCTTAAAGGCCATCTGGTCCAATTCTCTGCAGTGCACAGGGACACCCACAGCTCCATCAGTGCTCAGAGCCCCATCTCCTGACCTTGGGTATCTGCAGGGATGGGGCACCACCACCTCTCTGGGTAAACAGTGCCACTGCCCTACCACCCTTACTGTAAAAATCTTCCTTACATCCAATCTGCATCTCTCCTCTTTTAGTTTGAAACCATTTCCCCTTGTTCTTTCACAACAGACCTTGCTATGTAGTCTGTCTCCCACTCATCCCTTCATCCTGCAGATCAGATCTGTACTCCATTGCCTGCACACAGGTATAGAGTCTGTCAGCATTCTGCTGTTCATATTATGCTACTTTCATAGAAACCACATCTAGAATGTACCAAAAATGCCATGCTCATTAAGAAAAGGCTCCATTTTTCCCCAGCATGCTTTCCATTCTGGTGGGCTCAGTGCATTAACAGTGCATTGCTTTTCTGCCTCTACGCATGATTGCGATCGAAGCAAAGATGCACACCGGAATGACAATGCTGAGCAGAGCAGCAGGGAGACATGCTCCATAGGAGACATTGCCCATGTTTGCAATCAGCATCAGAAGCAGAGAGCCTCGGGCTGACCCTCTGCCTGCTCCCTGGTGCTCACAGCATTTTCACGAGCCCTGCTGATTGTGAGCTGTGCCTGTTCTGTCCAGCAGCAGAGGGCCCAGGTGTTGTTTTATTTTTAGGTGTATTCTAGAATCTGCTGCAGGCTGTGAACTGGCATCAGCAGAAGGATTGAGAAGCAATGAAGTGCTGCTCTTCACATAGAGATGTCATTTTCCTCCATGTAACCTCTCTCTCAAGCATGCTGGCCCCGAGAGCCTGGCTGGGCAATAGCTCAGGGCTGGCTGCAGCCGTGGAGTGTGAGAGGGAGCACCCAGCATCCAGCCAGCATCCAGCCTGCCCACCTCACACAGCCACGTGGGACTGCTGGGAGTCTGCAGGAAAAGGGGACCTACCCCCTCATTTCTCATATCTTCCCCCAATTTATTCCTCCCTAAAGAGCTATTCCCATTCTCGTGTCTGCATAGATAGAGTATGGGGTGACACTGCAAGGAAAGGAATGCAGGAGCTGGGAGCACAGAGGCTGCCCAGGTGGGATGCACTGCATAGTGTGGTGCAGAGCAGCTTGCAGCCTCATCCCCTGCACACGAAGCTCAGCCACCTGCCCCTAGATGAGAGGCCAGCAAAGCAAAGCTAAAGCTGTCAGAACCGCTAAAAGTCCTGGGCAGCTCTGGGAATCATGGAGAGGTCATGGCTCTGGTCAGGTTTAATTTCCCAGCAGAGCTGGCCTGAGGTGGGAGCCAAGCAGGCAGTGCAGTGACAGCAGTGACAAAACACCATTGGCTCTGTGGGGTCGGGTTTGGGCCATGCAGTAGGGGCTGAAGCACGAGGGAGTGCAGCTACAGCACAAGGAGAAGGCTTTGTCTTTGCATGTGGTGCTCCTCACTCCCTCATTTCCCCATTCAGATTCTATGCAGCAAAATCCTTATCCTGGCCTTATCTAGGTCTGATTGCAGGTATACGTGCTGGATATTCCCCCCAAAAAACTTTTATGCAATGTCTTTTCTCTCAATATATTCTGCAAAAGCTGCATCCACGCTAGTAGCACTATTTGATTATCAAAGTTGCAGATGTGGACAAAGTGCTTCTGTCCAGAAGGGTATTGATAGTAGCTCAGAGCAATGAGAAACAACACTTAGCATTGCTGCAAGCACAAAGGATCAGTGGGGGAAGACCAAGTCCCAGACTGTGCAGGGCCACCCAGGGCTCTGGGCATGGAGCTTCTCTTGCTGTGATGTTTTGTCACCCAGCTCACTCTCTGCCCTGTGATTTGCCTGACACCCAGATGGGCATTATTCTGGAGGAAGCACTTGTATGAACAGTGGGGACAGGACACCCTCAGGTAATGCAGATGGCACAGCTGTCAGATGCCCATGAAAGCCAAGGGCAGGATAAGGATAAGGCAATGAATGAAGATGCCGGGGGCATGGTAGAGAAAAATACAGGGACTAGCATATTTCTGAGTAATATTTGTTGGATCCTGCCACATTCACCTCATATCTAGAGCTTTAACCCTGTTACAGCATTATTTTCAATTTTAGAGTTCTATCATAGAATGGCTTGGGTTGAAAGGGACCTCAAAATCATCTAGTCCCAACCTCCCTCTGGATTTCTTGGTATTACTTTTAATGGCAAAGTGAAGCAATATTCATGGTAGTGACCATTTTTCTGTTTCAGTCCACCTCCCAGCTCAGTCTTTAAATATTTTCCAAACAAAACCCTTTGATTCGTTTAAAAATTTCCTGAAGTTGTTTCGTGAAGAGCCTCAAAAATCTGGCATTTCTGCAGGAATCGGATTTGCTTTGAAAATAAATTTAAGAGCTCTCTCAGAAATAGAAATTCTGACCCTTATCTAAATCTAATTCTACCTATGCCCGAAAAAAAATAATAAAAAGGAACGATTCAAACAAAAATGACAACAGAACTTTCTTCACGAAGGTTAATGCAACATCTTTACCAAGTGAGATTGAAAAGGAATGGGAAGAAATCTTGGAAGAAATGCTGTAAATATTTAAAGATAAATAGCAACAACCACAACAACAGTAGCAGCATGTTGTCTGTGAGAGTCTTATCTATTGAACACAGTCCAGAAAGAAAGGAGGTAGGTAGTAAGGGAGTGTGGGCACAAGCTCAGAGTTAGAAGTTGAAGCCTGTAAGATTTGCAGGTTAGACAATGCTGCTAGTTGTCAAAAACGTGAATAGTGTATTAAAAAAATAATATAGAAAGGAGTGAGAAAAACAGTGCAAGGACCTGATTCTGGCTGTGAGAAACTTGCACTGATGCCAGAAGCAACAGAGCAAATGGAAATACAAGCCACAGGCATTAGAGGGAAAGGACACATGGCTAATGCCTGTAAGCCCTGTAGTTAAACAAGAAAGGCAGCAGCTTTCTGAAGATAAAACTACAGAGGAGAAAAATCCATGTCAAACAAGGAACAAGGTGGCAATTGGTGTGAGAAGAGAGAATGTCTAAACACAGAACCTTAAGCACTCAGAAAAATGGGTAAAATGAGCAAGTTTGCTGCTACCCTAAAGAGAGAAGAAGAAAGCTTATGGATCTGGGGACACTGACATCAGGAACGGTCCCATCAGAAGCAATTGCTCCTTGCACAAGCTCTCTGAAGGGGTGCCAGGAGCTCTCCTGAGCTCCGAGCCAAGCCTGCATGGTTGGGCTTGGGGCAGGAAGCTGCTCAACCCCAGCTTGGGGTCTTGGGTGCTTCAGCTCAATGGCTCATCCCAACAGCGTCAGCCTGAGGAATGCTTTGAGAGCTGCTGCTGGCTGCAGTTCCAGGGGATCACAGAACGGAATGTTGTCTGCTGCAGGTAGCAAAATGAGGTAATACAAGCCAAAAAAAAAAAAGCCACTTGCTAGCCCTCCTCAGGCATCAGCGCGTACTTTTCTATCTTGTATCACTATCCTCAAGGTTCTTAATTGCTTCCAGCCTCAGCCCCCAGCTGGAGCCTATCTGGGAGGTGGCAGGAGGGGACTGGGTAGGAGAAGACTGCAAAGAAGTCATGCATGGGTCTTGCAGGGAGTTGGGTCTGTGTGATTTTAGGGGCTAAAGATGTGAAAAGTGTGTTGCCTATTAAACATGGCAGTATTTACAAATATGAATGTAATGTCAGTGTAGCAGTGCTAGTTCAGATTTTGATACCTAGCATGGCAGTGAAGCTTTAAAATGGAGCACAGACTAAGAAGAGGTGGGATATGGAGGCTTCTCTTCCTTCTCTCTTTCTTTTCCTATCCTGAGGCTCCCTACTAAGTGATGACTTTGTGTAATTAAAATGAACAAAGTAAATGGCAGCAATCCATCTTCACAATCACAGCATTTTCTCCTTCCCTTTGTTGAAGTGCTTTGTTCATCTCAAATTGGTTAGGGAAAAAAAAAAAAAAAAAAAAGAGTAAAAAAAATAAATAATAAAAAACACAGAAATAGAAGTTGAATGGGTGCCTGCAGGGGCTGTATTTTTAGCAGCTCATCAGTTTGCAGAGAAGCTCAGAGGTTGCAAATTCTAATTGCCAACCTGGAACCTGGAAAGCGGGACAACTGAAAGATGTGTTTTGGGGAGAGTGGGGTTCAAAGCAGGGAAGGAAGGGATCGTTGGCACCTTTGCTGCTTATGAACTGCTGCGCAGAGGGGCTGTACTGCTGCTGCTGGTGGCACCAGGGCCTGGTGCAGGACCTTCAGAGCTTAGACTGTCCCACCACCATCTAACACCGATGTGGTTCCCACATTCCCTTCCACAGCCCCAAATGTATTTCTCGTGTTTTGCAGCTCTGGGGCTCGAGATGGGTGTCCTAGAGCTGCTGACAGCTCAGCCGATGGCTTGTGGGCTGCTGGGGCCCATGGGGTTGCAGTACAGGAGAAGGCTGCCGTGCATTTTGCTGGGTTCTGGCAGGTTTTTGGCTTGCTTTCCTGATAGACTATTTTCATCCCTCCTGTCCTACTTCCTTCCACACAGGCCTCGTTTTCCCCCCAGGGACTGTAACTAAACACTCCTGTCTATAATCCCAATTGGTTCATCAGTTCTTTGGAGCCTTTCCAGGCATACAGAAAGAGCTGGCCACGTGGGTAGGCCATCTGATGCTATGTACAGAAAAAGCTATGTGCAGGCTGGGCCATGCTATGGGTGCAGTTCTTGGTGTCTGAACTCTGCTGGCAGCCTTGTTACAGGCGGATAAATAGCACCACAAAATCCATCTTCCTCTGCGTGAAAGGACCAATCCTAACTCAAGGCAAGGGATGTCTGGCAGAAAAGGCAATGCAAGTAACCGCTAATTTGCTGAGGTAATGGGTGATAGGGATAGAAGTAGGACAGATAAATAAATTAAAAATAATAATTAAACAAACAAACAAAAAAGGGCAAAAACATATGTAAGCAATGCTGTAAGGACAGGACTTGAGGGTGAAATGGAGAGAAATGTGGCCATGGCTGATTGCAAATCATATCTGATTTGCAGAGCGAGCTCTGAGTGGAGCTGGTAAGGTCACCCTTCCATATGTATGAACTTGCAAATATCCCCACTGCCTCACTACCCATAGCTGTGTATTCCAGAGCTGACTTCCCCAAACCTACAAAAGGAAGGGCTGGAGGCATCCCCACAGCCCAGCAGTGGGTGTGAGGGAGATGTTCTTGGCCCGGGAGAAGGCAGTGCTGCACCCACTGCTTGCATCCCTTTTTCCCTGTTAAAGCTGGCTGGGCAAGCACAATCCTATACAAGCCTTTGGGATGCTACTGCTGGCAGATTAGTCATGCTGCCACATCCGGCTGCCTGCAGGGCTGTCACTTCCTTCTTCTTCAAGGAAGAGCCAGTGGGCTGAGGAGGCTCCGGTCCCATCTGCCATCACAACCCATAGCAGGGAAAGAGCAGCAGCTAGCAGGGAGGTGCTGGGAGGGGGAGCAGTGGGTTCACGTGGTAATTAGGATGGCTGCATCATCACTTATGCAAATAAAGGAAAGGAGGAGGCCGCCTGCAGCAGGCTGTCTGAATGGAGGAGAGAAGGGAAAGATGAAGCTGTTCTTCACTGAGAGAAAGAAACCTGGCACGTGCAAAGGAAAAGTGATCATTTAGGATACATTTGTTATGTCCAGAAAATGCATGAATGCCCTTCAGGAAAAATGATTCCTGCATAGCGTGGCTATCATCCCATTACACACCACGCAAACCCAGACAAGGATGAAAGCAAATTGACAGGTTGTTCCTCAGCCTCAGGTCTGCCACTCTGTCCCTGTGCAACTCCAGCACTGCAGCACACTCGAGCCCATCCCTCAACTTCCCCATGTGCCTAGAGGGCCTCAAACCCAACAGTGAGGCAGGTGGGAGCAGTACAGAGCCTGCTATGTGCAACAGAACATCCTAGGGTCTGCCAGCCTGAAACGCATGGCAATTCTTCTTCCTCCCACTCTGCTGATCCTTGGGGAACGTTGCTCCGTTGCTCTTAGTGGGAAAAGGGTTGAACAACATTGTTATTGTATAACATCAGCTCCTGTCTGACACCGCCACAGATGTGTTTGTGCTCAGCTTTCCTCTCAGTCAGCTTGGCCAGACATCTGTCTGCCTGGTGCAGAGTTTCTGATGGAAGCTGCTCTGCAGCCAGCTGTGGCTGCCTCTCCCCTGTTCTGCTGGGTTGCCATGTGGGATTGCAGCAGGCACCTTCATATTGCAGATGTACAATTCTTGGCCTCTGTGCCTGGCAGCTAGAACTGATCAGACCTTGAAGCCAGGGACTTGAGAGCAGTAGAAGAGTTCTGGTCCACAAACTGTTCTCTCAGGTAACCAGTGTAACCAGTGCTAGGACAAGAGATGATATCCTCAAGTTGTGCCAGTGGAGGTTCAGGTTGGATATGGGGAAATACTTATTCTCAGAAAGTGTGGTAATGCATTGGCACAGGCTGCCCAGGTAGTGGTGGGGTAACATCCATGGAAGTATTCAAGAAGCGTGGAGATGTGGCACTGAGGGACACAGCCAGAGGGTATGGTGAGATGAAGTGGGGTTGGAGTTGATGATCTTAGTGGTCTTATCCAACTTTAATGATTCTGTGGTTCTGTGGTTCTGTGATTGCTGACATCTTCAGGCCATCCCGAAAGTTCCTTTCCTGACCACCTTAGTAATAGGCTCACACAGACCTTTCTGCTGTAGGTGGGAATTCTGCTAGCCCTGGCTCATTGTTGAAGGAGCAGCCTAATCAAAAAGACATTGTGCTGTTTGCAGGCTTGACAGGTTTTAATGCAGGGCAAAGACAAACAAACGAGCGAGATGAAGGCACAGGGAAATCAGTGCTGCCGACTAACTAACAGGAGATCTTGTCACAACTCGTACATCGCCAGCAATTCCTCATCCTCTGCAGAGCTCTGCCTGCTGAATGAGAGGCCTTCCTTTGGCCCAAGTCAATTAAGCCATGCCCAATCACAGAATTCATTTACTTATTATTCAGTTTGTCTCACACCCCATAACACGGGTAGATGCAGCTACAATCTCGTGTCCCTTTTCTTTCTCTCGCTGTCAAAGAAGGGGCAGCTCTTCCCTTGCTGCTTCCAAAAGTGTAACCTGGACACGAGGGCAGGGAAACTGGGTAACTTTCATATTCTACCAAATGGCTGAACCAAGAAGCCTGGTGCTGGTGCACCTTGGGCTACTTACTCTCATATGGCTATTGGCCATAAAATCAAATTTATGCAAGGCACAGCCTCTCTTGGTGAGATTGCACTGACTTGGTTGCACTGGGTCTGTGTCAGCCAGGGGCTGTTTGGGCTTATCCTAGCTACAGGCAAACTAAAGCTGGTAGTTGTGTGCTTGTGGGAAGTCACGTCTGAGCAGAAAAACGTTCCTTTGGAAACGGGCTCTTAAACATCTCAGCTTAATGTTCCTCCTTTTGTCTCTAGTGTGGTAAAACAAAGGCATATTAAGGCTGGAGAGATTCTGTTGACATCAGAAACTTTTCCTACAAGTGTAGAATGCTCAGGAGGGCTGTGGATGTGACAAATGAGTGTTTGCATGCTGCGTTGTGCCTGCATTCCCCATCAGAGCAGAGGAGGAGCTGGGGATGGCAGACAGGTCCCAGCAGAGCACTCTGAACCACATCTGGGGATGGGAGGCTGGTGGCTGCCTTCACTTCGCAACATGGGAAGGCCTGTTATCCAAAAACACTGTGGAAAAGGTGCATTTATGTAAACATTAAAAAGTGAAGTCTGTGGAGTCCAGGGCCATCCATCTTTTAAATCTTGCTTTTATAGCATTATTATGTGAGACAGTCTCATAAAAAGCTCTCTGTAGATGTTATTACATTGCATTGTGGCTTTGGAGAGTGAACTGAAGAAGCTGTGAGTTTGTGCAACAGCACATGTTAGCATGAGTTATAGCATGTCAGGGGCCCCGTGTTAATGATCAGAGAACCTATTCAGCTCCTTTAAGGTTAATCAACTCGGCATTTGTGTCAGGTGTAATGTCTAATTAAAATGATGGAAGGGGTGTGAATACCTCCTGGCAGAGGAGGGAAATGGCACAAAGAGGCAGCGTCAGTGCCATATTGGTTTGGAAAATCAATAAGAAGAGCTCATTTTATCCCAGTGTATCTCTGCATTTGCCATTCAAGTGGCTCATTTGAAAAGGTGCCAACTGGCTGCCTGGGAGCCTGGAAACTGCATCGTTTGAAAACACTTAAAGATGATGCTGGTGGAGAAAGGAGAGGGCATTGCTGAAGGCCACCTCTTGGGAGGGGAGCCAGCGTGCAAGGATCCTGCAAGGTGAGGACTGGCTGGGCCATGGGAAGCTTGGTGGGGAGAAGTGATGTTGGAGAAGGGAAGGGTGGGGAAAGAGAGAGCAGCATGGAAAGGGAAGGGATGGAAACCCAAAGGCTAGAAAACTAAAGTTGCCTGGGCTCCATAAAGCAGGCTTGCTGAAGAGGAGGCACACAGAATACCAATGTGAAAGCGCAGAGGGAAAAAATCATCTTGGGCACTTCTGAACTCTCACAGCCTCCTGCTAGTGAGTATAGGTGCTGGTAGAATGGAATAAATAACCTGGTCTGGGTTGAAAACAGAAAAAAAATGGATAAGCTCAAATTGGAGTGCTAGTTTTAATTGCTAAATGTTTTTGATGATGAAAGAATGCTTTCAGGCAAATTGAAACATTATGAAGAAAGGCTGGGATTTTGTTTTTCTATATTTTTTTAAGTAAAAACTTGGGAATAAGAGAAAATATCATATATATTGTCTTCAGTTTTGCTTCTCTTAGGAGAATAATTATATAAGATACAGTAAAACTAGTTTAATTTTCCTGAAGAAATATTTCCTAATAAGTTGTACCTAGTTTTCACGACAACTCTTCCTTTACTGGTTGTGCAGCCAGCTGGACAGACATCCATCCAAGTAGCTGCACAAAATGTATTAAAGCTGTGGATAAATCAATAATTTTCCATCTATGCAGTTACACTTCTCTGCAAATATAAACATTTGCTCATTATCACCACATACAGTTTCATCTCCACTGAATTTTTAATGAGCGGGAATGATAATTTATTCACAAGCTTTTTTTTTTTTTTTTTATATAAGAAAAATGATGTCTTTCCTTAATGATTTTACCCCTCCTGGTTTAGTTAGCTTGTGGCTTTCCCCCAGCCTATATCTTCAGAGCAGCATGCAAGAGTTCAGATACTCCGTGCCTACATTTAAACACCTTTAAACCACCTTATTTGTGAAGCGCAGTCAACATCAGGGATGCAGTGAAGAAAGACAGGGTCCTCAAGGTAGCAGTTTAGGTCTTACAAGGTCTGAGCTGTCCTCTTGACAGCCTGCTGGCTCCATTTTGATGGGCAGGTGCAATATTGTGCTCTTAGTTTTGTTGGTTGACAGAGGTGAGAGAAATGCAGCTTTGGGATGGAGGTTTAAGAAGCAGCACTCAAGCAACCTGGTAGCACAGTGTTCACCTTGCCTTTGAGTCCTGAGAGCTCAACTTTTCTCCTTCTCTCCCCTGCCCTAAACAAATGTCTTGTGACATTACTTGGATGATTTATTTTCATATGCAATAAATTCATGCCAATACCCATTTTCTGCAGACCAGAGAAGGACAAGGGAGGGTTGTAGCAGTACATCTGCTGGGCGTCTATCTTGGCAGTATGGTCAATAATTAGCCTCTGGAGTGACAGTAGGATGCATTTGAGCCATCAGGCATTAACAACACTTCAGTTTCATCAGAGACGTGGGTCCAGAGTCTGAGAGTGCTCCTTCTTTCGCAGAGGATTGGATTTGCTGGTCTCACGCTGTTCTGCACTTATTTGTGTGTCCCCAGTACTCAGGCCAATTTGCATTAGTGTCTGGGGGGTGCTGCCAATTAGCTCCTTCTCACATAGTACAAAATATGTCATACCTACATCCTGGTGCAAAGTAGCAATCAGTTCAGTAGGACGTTGTCCCCAGGTGGCTCGGTGCAAAAATGTAGAGATAACAAAAAATTAAATGACATTTGTAGCTCTGAAATCTCAGATTGGGAAGGAAACGTTCTGGGATTATCCTGACTTACGACCTTTAAGTGCTGTACGCAATGACAGAATCACTCCCTGAAAGCTCTTTAAGCAGAAATTAATTTATGCCTGACAGTGATTAAAGGAGAAAGTGAGTGGAGATGGAAATTAGCAAATCTATCTCTATTGCTGAGATCCCATTATGATTATAAGAAGAGGGAAAAATCAGCATTATGGGTGTCAGCTGCAATCTGGTGCATTCATTTAGCAGCCCGTCCTACCTGGGAATTGTCCTTGGATGGATGGATATATCTGTCACACTGGCTTGGCCAGAGATGAATCAATCGTCTAGGTGCTGGAATAGAGATGGAAGCCATTCAGCATGGCATTAGCTCTCATTTTGAGTCTAATAGAAGAACTTGAGGCCAGGCCCATCAAATAAAGTCAAATGGGAAAACTGATCTTGTAAACTTCTTGCAAAGAGGTTTTTTTGGAAGTGACGTGGTCACAGAAATGGAGCTGCGTTGTTGTGGCCAGGTAAGAGGATGCCTATGGGACAATCTCATTTCTGAGATATGGATCAGACCTTGAAGATAGAGCCAGCTCTTTGTTCGGCCACCACGGTAAAATATTTTTCTTGATGTTTCGAGAACAGATTATAGCAGTTAGGATGATAAGTGAATTTGCTGACAAAGAAAAATTGGGCAAAGTTTCAAACGCTTGAAACTTGCAACCCAGTTTGTAGTGCATGTATCTCATCAAAGAAATCTCTAGTCCACTGGAAAAGAAAGTGCTGTTGACCTCGAAGATACGAAAATCTCCACTTCTGTAGAGACCCAAATGTGATCTTGTTCTTTTTTTCTGGGGATAAATGAAATCATCCTGTTGGAAAAAGCTTTTGTTATTCCCTCTGAAAAATACAAGAAGATGCATTGTAAGGAAAGTATTTATAAATATATAGCTTTCACCAGTAGGCATGATTATTGCATGCATCGAGTGCAACTGAGGAGTGAAGAGATTTGATTCTTAGGAGCAAATACCTGAAATGCACCACTGGTGCTAAGGGAGATTCACATGCTTTGATACCAAAACTAACCTGCTAATTTTGAACAATGAACAAATTTCCAAATCTACTGGCAAAAACACACAGCGGTATAAGATGGAAGATTTTGCATTTAGCTGAAGGCTTGTTTGCCTTCAGCAAAACAAACAAACAAGAAAGAATGAGGGAGTGTCCGTTTCTTTTTCTGCTGTTCTTCCACAGCTCACCATCTATTTTAACAACTTTTTTTTTCCCATGCAAAGTTATTGCTTGGGTTGTGAAAGACCTGGAAAGTGCAGTGAAGCCATGAGAGAGTCCACCAGACTCCCTGCTCAGCATCTGCATGCCACTAGCTTGTGGTCACTCATGTGTTGTTGAGGACTTTGATTCCCAGTTGTGAACCAGAGTTTAATTAGAAAAGAACTAATTAACAATACAGTAAAGGTCTCAGACCTCTTCAGCAGCTTCCTACACTTGTAAATATTTCTTCCATCTCCAGAAGGAACCATAAAATGTAAATTTGCTAAAGCAGTGTAATATACTTCAGTGGATAATACTCCAAACATTTGAAGGCCAATTCCTCATTCAGGCACAGGTGCCAAGATGCCTGATTAAAACACTTTCTTCCATCCCCTCTCAAGATCCATGGTTTGGAAAGATGCCTCAGCACATCTCCAGCAGAGATTTATCCTCCTACTCTATTCAAGGAAACAAAGTGACTTCAGCTTCCTTGTTTAAAGAAATAAAATCAGACACAAACCCAACCTGGCAGGATAAAAATATCTGTATGTATAAAGAGCAAGTTTCTTCTGCTTTAGAGCGGGAATATGAAATTATGCTGTAAATTAAATTACAGAAAGGGAGAATAATATGAACTGAAAAAAGATTAGTTCCAAGGCTGAGTTTCAATCATTGGCTTTCCTGGATTTTGCCGGGCCTGCGAGTCAGACTGAGCTGCCCTCAGACAGACACGGGGCCTGGCTAATTAATCTCTCCCTTCTTCTATAATGAATAGGGCCAACAAAGAGGAGCAGCAAAACAGAGTGAGAGCGAGGGAGAAAGAAATCGGCTGGAAACTGAAGCCAGAGAGGGCAAGGGAGCAGCATCAGCAGGCAGGGTTGTGGGAGGGGTGCTAGGAGACTGCCCAGAGACCCACAAAAAGCTGGGATGTAGGGATGGGGATGCTGGGGGCTCAGTGCTGTGCTAGGTAGGAGTAAAGGGAGAATATTAGGCATCCAGACAAGATGATTAACTCAGAGTTGACAGGGAAGGAGCTGATCAAATTAATTGTCTATGTGGAGGAAGATTAGCCAAATGCATTTAGAGAGGAGGAGACTGGCACTGAGGGTACCACATGGAGCAGTCGGCCTTTGTGCCCCTTATGGCATTTGCTGCTGAGATGGAGGGTGCAGGGGTGCCCGAAGAACCCCTGTGTAGGCATGAAAGCATGAACTGATGGATTCTCTGAAGCACTGTCTCATTTCATTGAAAGGCATGTTTGATTCCATTGTACTTGAATCTCCCTGCAGACTATAGGGACTCCTATGAACACTGCTGGGAGAGGAATTTGGAGGTCTAATAGAAATACCTGATTTTCAAGGAAGCCAGATACTTCAGCTGGGCTTTTAGCACCTTGTATGCTTCAGAAACCAGGACAACCTCTGTCCTGGTGGGGCTGCCAGAGTGGAAAGAGGAAGCAATAAGCAGATGACATTTGGCTGCATTCACTGGGGCACGTCCAGCCCCAAGCAGGCTGGCATCCAGCATCAAGGTCAGCTCTCAGGCCACTCACAGGCATTCTCTGAAGGTATCAATGGGTAGAGCCAGGCAAGGACTGAGGCTGTGAAAAGCTGAGGCTCTACCTAGGCTTTTTGCTGTTCCAAAGAAAAAGTATTTCAGTAGGGTTTGGGTCTTGGGTTGTCCTGTGTGGAGCCAGAAGGTGGACTCAATGATCCCTTTGGGTCCTTCCAACTTGAAACTGTGATTCCATTTTACAGCTCAGCTTGGAAACCAGTCTTGGTTCCTTCCATCCCCGTGCTAGTAAACAATCCTTCCCATCACCTTGATCAGAAGTAGAAGAAAAGTTTCCCCTTATCTACTCCTGAGCCTTTACCCCTCATTCTTTCTTCCAGTCCTCAGTTCAGGCTGATGCCTGCCCAAAAGCTGAAGCATCTACCAGGTTCCCTCGGCACTTCCTGGCTGGAGGAAGTCATAGGATGGGCAGGGAGGAACCCAAAGGGTTCCCACAGTGTGACAGCAGCTTCGTCCCCAGGGATGTGTCAGGGAAAGGGGCTGACACTGTAGCTACATCCAGAAGAGCAAAATGAAGGAAATAAATAAAGGAGGCACAGCGCGTCCTACAAACAAGAACATGTGTCTGCATTTATTAACATTTCCAACACGGATTTAATTCTCAGCAAAGTGCTCCTTCCTACACGAAGCCCAGACGTGTTGCAGGAAACCTCTCGTTAAGTTCCATACAAGCCATCTTTTTAGCACATCCTCCAGGGGAATCTTCAAACAGATTCTATAATTTCACTGATAAATGGCTCTTTTGCAAAACACTATTTACATTCCAGCGTCAGAGAGGCTGGCGACTTCTCTTCCCCCACCCTTTCAGCATCTCCTCCCTGTGCCTTTGGGGAGGGCTCTCGCCCACTCTGAGGAGGAAATAAAGCATCCGTAGGCTCCGTAGCAAGGAGGAATGCAGCTGTAGGAGTACAGCAGTGATGTCTTAACTGGGATCTCTCTGGATGCTTCTGGAAAGAGGGAATCATTGGTCCTGGAGACAAATCTGGGCATTAGGATGCAGAGGATGTGTTTGTTTTTTCCCTTGGCATTGCCATGGCTTTTCTGGGTGGCCTCAGGCAAGCCACTTAATCTCTTTGGGGTCCTGTTTCCATCTGTACATGGGATGAAAACTTTATTTCATTTGTTTGTCCTGCCTATTTTGATTACAGATCCCTAGGGACAAGGATTGTCTCTCATTAAAGAAAGCAGCCTGTACGTGGGGATCCCAGCTTTGGTATGGCCTCTAGGCATGCAGAACAGCAAAACAACATCTGACAGCCAGTCTAGACAGTAAAATAATGTGCCAGAGAAGCCCAGTTTGTTCGCTGTTTCCCTGTTTCTTTATTGCTACACTGGAGCTTTTTGTTTTTACTGGTCACTTGCCTTCTCTACTAAGCAACATTTAGGAGGGTCGAAGCTCAGGATTATTATTGTCTTTAGCCACCTGCCTGGAAAAAGGAATAAAAATGGATCCTGACAGTTCTTCCTGCTCTTTCACTTCCCAGCAATAGTTTCAAGGCTGTGAGGGGCAGCCCAGACCCCCTGGTTGCACTGAGCTGTAGCTGAGCCCTCAACAAAAACAGGGCAGGAACGTGTAGACCTCTGTAAGCTAGTTCTTGTGAAGTGCCTCCAAGTTTGTTTGCCAACATTAATTAATTCTTTTTGTGCTTCTGTGACAGCAATGTGCATGATTTACAGGTAGATTCATTCTGCAGCCACCCTTGCTGCTGGCCTGGGTTACTTGCTCACAGCACTACCTCCCTTCTGCTCCTAGGACACACACACCTCAGAAATTCACAATAACCACCACAATTCCTCTTAATTTCGATTTGAAATTTGCATTTAGAGCCACGACTTGAAATGAGTTCCCCTTACCAGCTAATGCTCTGGAAGGGAATCGGTGCTCCGGTAGAAATCTGCTGCATGCGCCTTTTCCACAAGGAAACATAGAATCATAGAGTGGCTTGGGTTGGGAAGGACTCCAAGAATTATTGAGTTCCAACCCCATCGCCACTTGCAGGGCCACCAACCTCCAAATCTGGCACCAGAACAGGCTGCCCAGGGCTCCATCCCACCTGGCCTTGAACACCTTCAGGGATGGGGCATCCGCAGCCTCTCTGGGCAGCCGTTCCAGCACCTCACCATTCTCTCTTCCTTCTGACATCCAATCTAAACCTTCCCTCCTTGAGCTTAAAAGGAAGGAAGGCCAAGTGTCAGCTGATCTCAGTCAGATTTCAGCACCAATTTTTAACAGTTGAACCAACCTAAGATCATCTTAACTATTTCATAGTAGCAGCTCCTCTCTTTTGGATTATTACTGTTTTTAAACCATGTGGGGACAGCACATCTTCTCCATGCTAAAAGGCTGCACTTACGGCAGGAGAAAGCCCTGGACTCCTGAGGATGGCATCACATCCCCAGCAGAAAGTTGGTTTATTTTTAAAACTGGTTCCTAAGGAAACCAAGTTTCCGCACTCATGTTCTCTGTCTCTTCGTTTGTCACTCTTCCTCAACTTTTATACAAATTAGGCAGTTTTACATGGTAGGAAAGGAAAGTTAATGAAATTCCAGCCCAACTTGTCAAGCTGGCAGTGGGAAGAGCCTGAAACCTACACAGCTGCTGACTGATGGGCATTCAGCAGCCACCAGCTCTGCCCAGCTGCCATTAACTGATGCTCCATCAGTGCTGAGAAACAGGGGACTTGGGGGCTGTTTGGGGCCAGTAGTAGGGAATACAGTGTGGATCACAAAAGCATTTGCAATCCTAACCAAGATTTGTGCTCAGATGCAATAGCTTCTGCGTTTTTCCCAAGCACTAGCAGCTCTGCATGTGGGTGAAATCTTTCTCATGTGAAGATCCTATTACACCAAGGTTTCACAGCGTGTGTTGTCCTGAGAAAGTTTCCAGCCAATGGTCTTTGTGAGGGTAGCAAATCACTCCTAGCTGGAGAGAAACAAACTCAAAAAGGGGAATTCAAACCTTTTCTTTCAAAACAAGCACTTTCAGCTCAGTGCCATGTCATGAAATACGGTGGAAATATTTAACTTTAGTTCCAGTGCAAAGAAACACCAGGTGTTTGGTGCCCTGAAAGGAGCTGTGAAATTGCATTCTTGTTCTTTGGATGTCTTTGCTGAGCAGAACGGAGGGAGGAGAGTCAGCAGGACCTGGGTCTGGTGCCAGGGAGAGATGGGAGCTGATGGAAGAAAGATGGGGCTGTGCAGCTACATTGATTGCTATGTTTGTGTTGTGGGTGTGCTATAGGCACGCTATAGGTGTGAACTGGTGTGCTATGGGCAAGCTGTGGGTGTACTGTGGGTATTGCTTGGGCAGCTCCGGAACAGAGAAGTCTCACTTGAGTGTGGAATCAGACCTTGCTCTGGTTGGATTGGCCCTCCACCCTTGCAGCCAGCTCAAGAAACCTTCTGTTTCCTTTCTATTAGTCTCAGGTTGTTGCTTCCTTGGGAGGAACAGTGGAAGGATATGTTAGCCGTGAGTAAGTGTGGGACAGCTGTGCTTTTTCCCTTTCAGGTCAACTGCTTGTCCCCAGAGGGAAAAGAAGCAGGGGGTCATCCTGGCAGGAGCAGGAGCTGATCATTATCTGTTAATGGGGAAGTCAATTAAAAGGCTGCCGTTGCAGAACGTTTTCTGATGAGTTTAATTATCCAATAATTGTATTATCTCATTCAGTGGTGTGACATGGCACAAGATGCACGAAATGATGTGGGTGCCCTGAGCCTTCACCTTGCTGCCCACAGCCTCTGCTGGGCCTGGGGTCAGCCCCAGAGGTCTGAGATAGCATGGGGAGCCCCTGGCATTGAAGGGACGAGCACTGAACAGTGGCTGTTCCTCCCCAGATTCCTTCCTCACAAAACTCTCTGCTTCTTTCCAAAGTCATCAGCATTTATGTGAGCCATAAAGCTGTCTGAACCCTGCCCTTGCTATGAATGTTTTATTCAGTGTCCTTAGGGTCATTCCTCTGTATCAATAGGGACAGGAGCGAGAGACGATTCAAGATCTGCTCTGTTCCCCACTTTGTGTATCCAGTAGAAAAACGATGCCCTTCAGAGCTTCTCTCCTGCCAGTGCTCATACACTGCCATGTCGTTAGCTTGCCCAGCTCCAGCTCCTGCCTGGCCCCAGCAATGCCAAGCTCTCCTCGTGCTAGTGGAGCAGGCAGATCTCTTCCAAGCTTGATAAAAACAGCTTCAGCCATCAGGCCTGCTGCAGATACGATTTACACTTTAACCAAAATTGTGACCAAGGAAGAAATCAGCTTCACCATCTCCTTTCTAGTCGAAGTCCAACAATTGCAGCATCTTCCTGATACACAGAAGTCTGGGTTTGTTTTTTTCTTTTTCCTGTGGGAAGCCAAATTAGTCTTCTTCCCTTCCCAGCATTATCATCCTGCTAAGGAATAACAGCAAGGAGAAGGTTTTCTTGCTTGTTCAGGAAGAGAAAGGTGATGAGTTCACAAGCCTGGCTGGCCAAAAGGTCTCATGGCACTGATTTCACTCAGAGCCATGTACAGCAACAGTATGGCAATAAAAGAAGAGGGACACAGGTTGTTTGCCTGTTGTGACCAGAGCACCAGTGGATCCATTCCTGGTGGTTGTACATGAAGCCTGCACAGTTCATGTAGCATTTCAGGCTGTATGCCTCGCAAAGTCCCTTTGTCACTGCCCAGCCATTAAACCGTGAACAAAGCACGGCTGAAATCTGCCCACAGCAGCAATAATAACAGTCCTAGCAATAACGGCAGTGCCACCACTTTGATCTCCTGTGGCGAAGTTTTGTGGATAATTTCAAAACCTTCAATAAGTATTAAGAAGTTCTTAAGATGCACAGTAGGAAACTGGTGGGGAGGATTGCGCTGCTGCAGGAGAGGCAACAGAAAGAGGCTGAAAGAGAGCAGGGTGCAAGGCAGGAGCTGGGGTGCAGGAGCTGGGGTGCAGGAGCTCTGATTTCCTAGGGATTTGTCCTTTCCCTTGTCATATCTCCAGTCTCTGCTGGCACCTGTGGATTCCCAAGGAATCTTGCTATGCAGATAAGGGGGCTGGTGTTTGGCAGGTCTTCATGGAGAGATTTCGGGAGCTGAGCAGTATCTGGGTGCGGGCCTGAAGCAGCTGAAGCAGCCTGGCCACTGTGCCATGCTATGCCGTATGATGCCATGCCATGCCATGCCATGCTGTGTACCATGTCATGCTACACTGCACCACCTCTCCCCAGCCCACTCCTTCCCAGCCAGCAGTTGCCTTCCAGTGGCCGCCTCAACCCTAACTTTGTATCTGTTAAACTTCAGGTAATTGCTTTTAGATGGGTGTAATTAAGAAGCCATTAGTGTAAAGTTTCATTTCAGTTTATGCTTTGGTCTCCATTTGAGCAGAGAAATATGAAATTAAGGTATTAGCTCCTTTCAGAGAGATGAGTCATGAGCTAATAACTTTCAAGAGCTGTTTCTCAGCTGTAATGATTCTGCTTTTCTCTTTCCAAATCTTCTTCTTCTCCTCCTAAATTCTTGCTTCTGGAGAATTCATTTTAAAAAGATAAAAGGTGGAGGGAGGCTTAGTCAGAGATTGCTAGCAAGCCAGCAGTGGGAGGGATGCCAGCATTCTTCCGTGGAATTTCCACACTGCAGCCAGGGATGTGCATGGTGACAGCATGTGGACAGTGTGTGATGTGGGGGGCACATGGGGGGCATGGAACATGCAGTGCATGGGGCTTTTGGAAAGGAAGGAAGGAAGCAATAGTGGCCAAAGTGTCTTGGGAGAGACCAGGGAAGGTGTCTGAGCTTTCAAAAGCAGAATATAGAAATAGAGAAGAGGGATGTGGGTTTGTCCAGAAAACTGAAGGTCTCTGGGTGTGAGGTCTCCAAGGAGGAGACCAAGCCCTGGCGTGCAGCTGCTCCAAGGAGCGCAGTGTGACTCTAGGGCTGCAAGCTGGTCACTCATGATAGGATGAACACTGACCCAAGCCACGGCTGAGCTATGGAAAGTTCTTCCCATTGCCAGCCTGAGCTGGCAGCCAGTTGCCCTCCTTACCTCTCCTTCCTGCACCCTAAGCCCTTTCAGAGCCTCCCTCTCTTTGCTTTCTGCTTGCTGCCTGTCTCATCCTTGCTCTCCCTCAGAGCACCAGCCGGGCACGTCCATCCAGCTGTGCAGCACTGCCCAGACAGATGTGCCCCACCAAACAGCAGACAGATGTGCCCCAGCAAGCACCGAGAGCTTGCAGCCACAGTGTTTGCACAGCCACGTCAGTGGCTGCCAGAATTGCATCTGCAGCTAATCACAGCTTAATTAAACTGCTCAGACACTGAGAGAAGGGTGCTGCATACAAGGAAGGGAGTAAAAGGCAAGGTGTCCTCAGTTTGAGACTGTGAAATGCTACTGATCATCAATAATGCATTGCAGTAATGTTCCTGTATGAATTGGAAATGCCAGGCAATCAAAGGCCATATGTATTTAGCTTAGATCCACGTGATGCCCATGTATTTTTAATAGTGTAGCATCTTTTGAAGTGTGTTTATGAAGCACAGTGTTTCTTTCTGTAGCTGGGGAGGAAAGAAGCTGTCAGAAGAGCTTGTCCTCCCCTCCTGGTCTGAGAGAGCACCCCTGTGGGTTGTGGGCAGCTAAGCACCAGGCAGGGACATTCCTTCTCACAATAGTGTAGGCTTGGGATAAGCAGATGTCAAATCTAGAGGTGAGCGGGAAACAACTCACCTGATTTCTTAATCTATTCTTTATATAGGACAAGAGGTAATGGGGTCTAGTTGTGCTGAGGGAGGTTCAGGTGCATATTAGGAAACATTTCTTCTCCATAAGAGTGATCAGACATCAGCACAGGCTGCTCAGAGAACGATGGAGTCACCATCCCTGGGAGCGTTCAAGAAATGGGTAAAGGTGGCACTGAGGGACGTGGTCAGTGGGCATGGTGGGTTGGGTTGGGTTGGGTTGGTGGTTGGACTTGGTGATCTTAGCAATCTTTTCAACCTTAACGATTCTATGATCAGATAATCACAGAATGTAATGTATATGATGTCTTGTAGCTGGCAGGGAGATGGGAGGCTGGGGAGCAGAACGGAAGGCTGGAAGCATTCATCTCCAGGTGAGCATTGGGCTGACAAATGAGTTTACCCACACTGAGACTGAGAAGGGGAGGGAGAAAAGGGAAAAAAGAAAAAGCGAGTCACGTGCTTGGTTAGTGGGGCTCTTAAAGCATTAGGACAGCTAACCAGGGAAGTGGTGGGCTGCTGGAGCTTTTAAATCAAGCCTAGAGGCATTTTTAAAAAGATGTATTCTCGTTCAACTGGGAATTTTTGCAGTATTGCCAGCTCATGTCTTTAAAATGAAGAACTAAATGCGATAAGTTTCTGTGAGAGTTGCAAAGTTTGGGGTGAAACTGAAATCCACACAATCCCTGCAGGTGGCTTTTTACTGTGCTTGCTTTACGCTGGCAGTGTTGCATTGTTGCAGACATTGCTGGAGAAAAGCCCACCTTTTGCTAAGTTAACAAAAGCATTTGGTTATTCTGGGAAATCTCAGTGTTCCTGAGAGCATTCCTGCCTGGCTCTAAGGTGCAGAACTGGTATGGATATCAGGGTTTTGGTGCTTCCAGCAGAAAGTTGTGACTTGCCAAAGGGAGAGAAGCTCCTGAAGGCTGCAAATCTCAAATTCCAGCAAGGTCAGAGCACATGGGGACCCAGGACAGCAGCCAGGTGTCCTGCTTCCTCCTCCTCCTCCTCCTCTCCCCTCTCGTCTGAATTGCAAGCTGCTGGCACTGCAGGGAAATTAGCAAGCAGCCTATAAATTTTACATGAGTTCCTGAGACCAGAGAGAAATTAATTTGATGTTGTCTTTTGATAAAGATGTAGCCCCCTTTCTCTGCCTTCAAATTGTTGTCTTCCCACCCCCCTGCTTCACAAACACGTTTTCTTGAAGGTTGCCGTTTGGTTCTTGTGATAATAGAAGTGCATAAATAAATGAATAACTCAGTTCAAATAACCCCCAGCTTGTAAGTAGGAACAGATAGAACACCACCCACGGAAGAACAACAAAATAATAATAATCAAATCGAGTCGAATCGCAGGCCGATTGCCTCTGGTTTGGATTAATGAGGTTTTTTTGTGCGTGAGCATCAGTCACTCGCATGCCAGTGCCCAAAGGACCGGGTTTTCTACGCAGCGTGGAGGGTTTGCAGCCCGAGCTGCAAAAGCAGAAAGCTTGAGGCTGTCACCAGGTGTTCTGTGCACAGAAACGCTACCTGAGGCTTCGGTTCTTTACCAGGAGGCAGTAGGTGGCATTTCAATCTGCGCTGACGTTTTGGAGAATGGGAGGCAGGGTGTGCAGAGGTTGGAAATGGAGACGCGGTGTGAAGCGGCGGCAGCGCTCCGGTGGCAGCTTGTGCAGGAGTTTGTCCCCAAGCTTCCCCCAGTGCCTTTGATCACTTTGTTAATGGTGTCTCAGCTCTTTCATGTCCTGTGCAAACAATGGTTAGAGCCGTGTATTTTTCCAGGAGCTACCAGTGTTTAGAGTTAAAATGTTTCTTTTAAAATTTGGGAGGAAAAAAAAAGCTTAGGAAAAAAAAAAAAAGTGTTACAGGTCAAAGCCCACTTCAAATCGAATAATTTAGGGTTTGAAAATATGTTTGAAAGGAGAATGAAAGGAAAAGCAACAATTTAAAGAGAACTCCAAGCCTGTGTTTTATCTGGAGCGCTGCATTTGCTTAAGAAATGAAGTTCTCTTCTCAGTTATTTAACCTCTTCACCTAGTTTTCCCTTAAGCAGATTTTTAAAATTAAAACATTGCTGTGAAACAAAGAAAAGTTTAGCAGAAAAAAACTTTAAATAAAGCTTTTAACAAAGTTCTGAGACACCTAAAGACTTTCAAAATCCCTTCCACTCCCCTTTGTCTGGTCCAAAATTTCTCATCAAGTTTGACCCCGATTCACAATGAGCCAAAACAAAACGTTTCCATTGAAGTTTCCATCACTTTGTAAAGTGTGCCCAGCCCATGCCAAGGCTTCCTATGGCAGTGACTCGGCAGTCTTCTGCCTCTGCTCTTTTAGCACATGTACTTTACACCAACAGGTTTTCCTTTGTTTATCCTTCTTTCTGCATATGACATATTCCCATATTTTGCCAGATGGAGGATGTCATTTCTCTCCTCATCTGCCTCCTTTATTTTTTCCCATGTTCCTAATCACCTCCTTAGCACCAGAACCAATTCCTTAGATCCCACTTGAGGAAGATGGATGTTGGATGTGGTGATGGACTTTGCTGTCTCATGGTTTCCTCTTAACTTACCTGATGGAGTGGAAGAGGTCCCCAGTCCACAAGTTGAGAATCTCCAGATATTATTCTCTTTATGTATCATTCTTCTAGAGATAGCTACGTAACCGCTGCAAATTAGGTTTCATATATATTTTTGGGAGAATAGTTTAGAGGCCACTTTGGAAGGCAAGAAGAGATAAGAGCGCATAATAGAAACGTGTGACATCTGCCTCTCTCTGGGAGACTTTGCTTTGATTTTTCTTGAATTGTTTTTTGTCTGAATTTTTAATGTAAAGAGTTAGGCAGCTTGTCACTCCCCATGTATGGAAAACATAATGCTCTTTGATGTTCTCAGTTGCTATGTCATGTTTATGTGCTCTGACAGTCTTTGAACTGTGGCTCACTGCAGACAATGGGAAGGGAGCCGCAGAGGTGTGGAAGGGACTTGGAAAGAGCCCCATTTTCTGCTCTGGAAACAGCAGCATTTCCCCACCATCCACACTGGTGGCCTGAGCCTTCAAAGCAAGAGAAGTTTTGACTGAAAAAGCTGCATGAGTAGGCCAAGGGTTGCAGTATCTCTCTGGGCTATGTCAACACTTGATCATTTTATCAAGCATTAGAGATTTTCTGAAACTTCCAGCAATTTGACAGGAAGAAAACTTCTGAAGCTTTGTTGAATTATTATTAGTGTTTTTTAAAATAAAATTCAACAAAAATAAAAATCCGCATTTCACCCAAGTGCTGATCACAATGACAGGAGCTGCTAGTAAAATAAATACATCCTTTCTGTAAGTTCTTCATAGCTATCCAAGAACATAAAGATGACAGGCGGCTGTTGTGAGGAAATCGGGAAGGAACACGCCGGGATCTGTTCCAGCTGAATACTAAAATACTGAATAAACACCTGAGGTCCCTGGTGATGCTGCCCAGAAGAGGCCCTCCTTCCTTCTGATCAGCACTATGAAAATCAGAGCCGTGTTCTGTAGATCACTTAGCACGGCTTAGTGCGTTACTTAATGGGCTTCAGGGCACAATGCAAAGTGTGTTAGTGCACATGGGTCTTTCATTAAAAACTACAGCTAGATCTTTATCTAGTCGTTCTTTCGAAGTTTGTTTTAAAAACTGCCCAGATTCAGCTGCAAAGCGGATGGATCCAAGCACCCACAAAGCTGTTATTACAGGGCCAGCAGCAGGTAGAGGAGTCGCAGTACTGGCACTGTCACACTGGATGCTGGAAACAGTGAGAAGCAAAAGCTTGCTATGTTGTGTGCATGGGGATGCTGGCACAAAGCACATGTGAAATTTGTCTTTTTTTTTCCTCCTCCTAGCATGTTTTTGCCATTCTGTGAATGCACAGAGGCTCTGCCCATTGGTGAGCAGCTCTCAGAGCATCCTGTGGGACTGGGAGTGAAGGGGAGATGTATTTGGTTCTGATTCTGGCATGGCCAACAATGCTGCCTTTCCTCCTATCCCTGAGGCCACCTGCCTTACACAGCACGCGAGAGAATGTTCCCACTCCTCCCCTAAAGACAACTTGGAGACCTGCAGGGGGACCAAGCACTCAATTCCCTTTTCTTCTCCTCCTTCCAAGCATGAAACCTAGCAGACCCCTTCAGTAAAGGCTCCCTGTCACAGGAAAGGGCTCTTTTGTATGCAAGTTGCAGAGTCTATTTTTCAAGATAACCTTTATTTCATGTACCTAGTGTTAGCTTTGCTGAAAGAGAGAAAAGCTGAGATAACTCCTTCACCTGTGGAACATTATTACGCTTACTGGAAAGAAAAAAGAAGAATGAATCGTTCTGGTGCATGATAATGGAGGTGGGACAAATCAGGCAGAAGCAGGTGCCAAATGGCACCTCTCTCTGTTTCTCCCCACCTGGCTGTCTTTGCAACCTCACTCTCTTTTCTCTGTCTTCTCATCTCCAACATGGGCTGACTATTCTCTCTCTCTCTTCTCTCATTACCTATAAATTCTCCATTTTTCTTATGCACAATATATCCTCCTCTGGGGCTCGTCAGCAAAAGCCCTGACCGACGGATCTATTATTTGCATTGTGTGTTGAGGTGGTGGCTGGGGTCCTGCCCTGCTGTGCTCGGTGCTGTACAACCAAAGCACAGAGTATTGCCTTCTGCTGCAAAGAGTTTCCAGCCTAAAAATTTTGTGGCTCGCGTTTGGCTGCAAATTGGTCTGCGGGAACATCTTGCCCCTGGGAAAAGGCTGTTCTTTGGGTAATAGGTAAAATGTGAGTGCTTCATCGGAGTACTCTAATTCCAATGACATTTCAAAGGCAAAATATTGAATCAATTTGAAATCAAAATGGATTTAAAATTTTTTATTATTTTGGCTGCTTTCTGCTCCATTTCCCACTTGTTTTCAGTTCTATATTAGAATCTTAATTTTATTCTGTTGCATATCTATATGTGATCCAGTACTGCAGAACGAAACAGAGCCTCAGTAATATAAAAATGAAGAATTTCAGTAGGTGGTGGCATAACTTCTGAGGAGACATACTTCAAAAGCATATTTTCTGACTTGGTCCTGTCTGAGACATAAACAAATGCTTAGTTGCTAAATTTCTCTGGAGACAGAATGCCTGTTTTCTCATCAAATTTAATGATGAGCCTTAAGAAATCTTGAGTTTGATCAGAAGGAACAAGGCACATTCAAACGCATCTTCTGAATTGGATACTGATATTGCAGTGTGACAGTGATGTATGGGAGAGGATCCCCTGTCCCTCTGTGCTCCATCCTCTCTGTGAACACGTGAGGGATGCCTTCTCCTTTTCCCAGGTTAACGCCTCATTGGAGAAATTATTTCAGTAGAGGAAAGATACTGCTTGCTGCAATTGCAACAGGCAGCAAACCCAACTGGACACCAGCTGTCTCATGTACCCCTGCCACAGTATATCTCCTCGCAAAGCTATCAGCCCAGGGATGCAGGAGGTGGCATGGACCACTGACTACATCTTGAAGGGAGGGAGGACATTCCAACCAGGATTAGGACTTTAAATGAAAACCAGAAATAAAATTAATGACCTGGGAAGAGCATCTTAGCGGTTACTTATCCCATCATCACAGAGCACAACCGCTGAGGGCTGTGGGTTTATGCTCTAATCAGGGCAATGTGTTTGCAGAGCTGGCAATTTCACATCGACTGGATCCTACTGGCAGGGGAGAAGTTCTGCAGCACATGCCTGGGTGAGCTCTGTGCACATGGAATAGCTCCCAAAGTTGCTACGCAGAGTCCATGCTGCACCATAAATTACAGGGTAGTTATTTCTTAGTTATTTAGCAGTTACAGTGTAATTAGTTCCACTTAATGTCAACTTTTGTCAATACGTCTTCCATTAGCCAGAAAATTATAGCTGGGTTTTAAAGCAATGGCGATACATGAGCTGGGAGTCAGAGAGGGGAGGAGGAGAGGTGCTGTGGGGAGGGGATGGGGCTGCTGGGTCAGCACTGCGTGGCCCCTTCGCATCTGCACTCCTGCAGCTCACACATCCTCGCATCCCCATGTGCACAAAGCGCACGTCTTTTCTCCTAGATCAATACTGCAGCCCAGACTGCAGAGAGGAATCAAACAGGTCCCTGGAGAAGTTTGCTTTGGCTGCTCAGAAGCAAACAAACAAGCAAGCAAGCAAGCAAATAAAACCCAATATCTGCCTTTAAATAGCATATGCTGCCTGTATTTTATGGAAGAGCTAATTAAGAAGTATGCTTTAGGTTTTGGGGATCCAAGCTTTTGTTCAAAGAGGGCTTCGTTTCCAGTTTGTGGCTGCTTTATTCTTGGTCATCACAGGAAGTCCCTCTGTTCCCACCCCCAGAAATTTTGAATAAAAAAAGATTCCTGACTGCTTTTTTCTTTTCCTTATGAAACTGTAGCCATCATAAAGGGATGGATATTTCTGGATGTCAGTCCGTACTCCAAAAAGCCCAGGGTACCAAGCTTTAAAAGCTCCAAGGTATAGTCTCCCATGTTGCAGTGCTCTGCGCAGTGAAGGATGAGGCAGGTTGCCCTTAAGGGTGCTATCCTTCCTTCTGAAACACCTTCCACTTTAGGGCATCAGAATTTGGGAGCAGTTTTAGTATAGAAGAGTCCCTTACCTGTTTCAAACTTCAAAACGACATGGAAGCCGACTGCACAATCTGATTATTGACTGAAGTGATAATGATGGAACGATTAGGAAATAGCAAAACAAATTCTGTTAAGATTACTTTGTAATGAAGCAGATCCATATAATTCTCCCTTTGTTTGTGGCACTAAACCAGGTCTCCTGTTATATGCCTAGAAGTAGAAAAGAGTCAGCATGTATTGTTTTTTTTTCTCTAATGACTTTCATAATTCCAGCCTCCAATAGTCCCCTCCATGTAATTTTCCTCTATGAGTGCGCTGTGTTGATTTCACACAGGGCCTGCATATGCTAAGTTTGGTCCTTGAAGAAGAATTAAGTATTCAGTTCAGGGAAAAAAAAAGTCAGACAGAAGGTAATGTTGGTATTAATGCATCCTCCAAACATATAATGAAGTTCCTTCGGTTGCCTTGCACCCCTCTGTGTCCACCAGGAGGCCAGGGACAATGGGGCTCCTCCTGCTATTATAAAATAAACAATAATAACAACAACAGCAATAAACATTTGCGCCACAGAATTTTTCCTGACAAATATGAATTTCAAAATTAATGTGCACAGCTATACAGCGGTGATTGCAACTTCCTACAAATACGGATAATAAGACCAGGGGCATATGACTCAACTGGCTCATTGCAAATGAAGCCCTGAGACCAACTACAAACTCTCAGAGACTTTATGCATACATAGACCAAAATCTCCAACTACGCTTGAGTAATGAAGTACTGTAAGAAAAAATAACGATCTGAAGAATTCCGTAAGCAAAAATAAAAGACAAATACCTCTGATAAATAATGCACTGAAAAATACTCACTCATCTGAGTCCACTTTGCACAGGTTTACATCCATATGGAGTATTTGTTCTCTCTGTGGGCAACCTCATCCCAAACACGTGGAATGAATACGTGCAGAGATTTGTGGCTGTTTCTCTTGAATATTTCAGACCATGGTAGATAATTCTGCCCCACAAAAATTACTTGCTTTAGCAATCCAGGAGAAAAGCAATTAGCTGTGTTAATAATTGGGTTCGTAAAATACTGTATAATCATCAGGAGTGGAACCTGTGGTGTTTTGACCACAGTTATCTGTTGGAAAACTGCACGGAGGTTACCTGAGTCTGCACATGGGGATAAAAATGTCAGGAGTACAGAAACGAAGCAAAGGGACTTTGCTGGGGCTGTAGGAAGGTGACAGGCCCAGAGCTCACCTGTAGAAGTCCTGCACCTCAAAACCACCTGGGTAAGCACATTTATTGCCCAGTGGGGGGATTGTTATGGGATACCACCGTTTCCTGCACAGAAGAACCTGATGCTTTCTCTCAACGCCTGTTATTTTTGCAGAGATGAGGCCTGACTGCCTGCCTGTCAGCGCTGCCCACTCCATCCGAAGCACATACAGACCTTCATTGGGTGAGAGAGGAGGAGAATTCGGGGAGCGAGGGAGCTAAGACAAGAACTCTGACAGGTGTTAACATGGGAAGGAAAAACCAGAAGGAACACCAGTGGCCCCAGGATAATTTCTGCTTCAGGGCAGGAGCTGGAAGGTCTTCAATGACGTCAGGAGAGCTTCTATTGGCATCAAGTATTTGTCATCTCATTTTGCCTCTCCTACACTTGTCCACGTCTACCAACATTGAACCTACGTCCAAGCTTTGCTGTTCCAAATCTGGAAGGTGTTGGCTGAGCAAGGGGAGGATGTACTGAGTCAGGAGCCCCATGCTGCATCCGTAACTTCTGGGGCTCTATGATGGAAATGAAAAACAGCTACCACCCACAAAAGCCATGTGGCAGATGCTGTGGAGTCGCAGCCCAGGCCCATCTGTGAGGCTGGTGGGTGTGGGATGCTCCTGGTCCCTGGAACTGCAGCTTGTCCATGAGGGGTCGGATGTGAATAGAGTGGCAATGAACTGGTTGTTGGTAAGGAGCTCTCTGGCTCCTCGCCGTTATCAGAAACACATTATGCTGTGTCCCCATACAAAACCCAACAAATTCAAGCCCTGCTGTTCTGCCAATCACGTAGTTGAGTTTTGCAAGGTGGCCGAACAAGAAATCTCTGGTAGCTGCAAATCTCTACTGTGGCCATAATTTGAGACTTTGTGAAAAGCAGAAAAGACCTTCCACCTCTGAATATATAAGAAGTTAGAAGAAAGAGAAAGAGAGAAACAGGAGAGAGTGAGATGCAATAGAGATCAGCAAGAATTGGGAGCAGAGACTGTGTGTTCTTAAAGAATCAACTATACGCATAGAAAAGGGAATTACCCAGGGGAGAGAAGTGTGTGTGCGGAGCTGTGAGAAATGTTATGGAAGAAAGATATTAAGGCGAAGCTACTGATATTTGAAATGTTATTTGAAGGGAAGTTTTAATCTGATAGGGCGCAGACAGAGAATTAATGGATTTTCAATGAGTTGCGTATCGCTTTGGGACAGTGTCAGGAACAAAGCGAAGTTCTGCTGCTGGAGGTCAATGCCACGTCCCCGGCACAGAGCATGCCGTCAGAGAAGAAATCAAAAAAGCAATTGAGAAATAAAGTCTGCTAAATTCCTTGGAGATGAGCAAGGGAGTCAAAAACAAAAACAAAGCCCGTAACTCCTATATCAGCTCTCCTTTTAATTACCCAGGAGTTCAGATTGGATAGCTAGAATCCAGAGTGGGGATGTAAGCCAAGGAAAACAGGTAACTGGGAGGCTTCTTACAACTCCTTCAGAGTAAGAATGGGTAACATTCACTATCCATTATCCTCTCAGCTGGGCCAGGCAGAGACCTGCATTTGTGCACCAGTAGGTGTGTGGGAGGCTACAGAGGAACAGGTTGGGCTGACAGCAGGAAGAACATGTTCTGGGGAGAACTTGTCATGATGTGAAGCCCAATTGGAACCAGTGATCTTGAACCTCTGAATCTCCCTTTTGTCGCCAGTGCCCTGCATGGCTTGGTTGTTGCTCTGGAGAGTAGAAGCCGTCATTTAGAAGATGCTGCTATTGAAGAGCAAGTGAGGAGCTGAGGAAAGAAAGAAGAAATGGAGCTAAAAAAGAGAAGGGGAACAATTGTGTTCTTAGAGTGGGTAACTCAGATGGCAGAGCAGGAAGATCCTTGTTTCGATAAACACCACTGTCTTAGGAATGAATTAAATTCCCTGAGCATTCTAGAAATCTTATCAGTTCTATAGCCCTTCTTTTTTTTTTTTTTCCTCTCATCTGTTTTAGTCAATCTTGATTTCTCCTTGTTTCTTCATCTCTATTTCTTACTCTGATCTTTTTATATGATCAGAAGCTGTAGATCTCTTGTGGTGTTTCCCAGAATCCCAGTTAAGGTCTCGTTGGCATCTAGCAGGCAGAAAGTGGTAGGGGTCATGAAGGCAATGAAGCATCAAGTTTAATCCCTCCTATCACTTAAGTTTTTCTGCAAAATGCACAGCATTTGGGTTGGATTTCTGTTTTTAGCCCCAGCATTTCCTTTCTCCAAGGGAAATAGGGCTTAGGTCAAAATCCCCAAGAGAAAATTATCACAGTTTGCTTCATTATGCTGGAGCCAGGCAGATGGACCGAACTGGGAGATTCTATGTAGGTACTTCTGAAAAGAAAAACTGCAGCAAGTCCAAGAATTTCAGAGAAAAAAGTCCACAGAAAAAGAGCTATTTTAGAAAAGCCCCATCAACCATGTATTCAACTGGCATTTGCAGTCAGCTATGAGACACTAATGCAGTCAGGCCTCCTTATTTCTTAATTCTTGTTTCATATATTGATGCCATCAGTAATATTATGCATAACCAATTAACAAGAAAAATGTCTCTCAGCAGCGAGTTGAATTCTTCATTTCATCTGATTCAATACCAAAGTATCCCAAGAATTCTTCTGAGGCTGAATTTCTTTCAGTGTATTATGGAAATACAGCACACCTTTTAATCACAGCAGACATCTCTATTAGGTGGCAGAGTGGAAAATGTCTTCTGTTCAAAGTGATGTGTTCTTACCTGACTGAAACCTGAGATAAAACTCCAGCTGTTATCATGGTTTCAGGAATCAGCAGATAATGTGTGCTTCTAAACCTTGAAACTGAGTCATGCATTATTCTTTGCATTTTGATTTTTTTACTCATTTCCCTGTAACTGAACTTCTCCACCCCCCAATTAACAATAGAAACCAATTACATCTAGAGAAGGATAGCATTATGACTAAAGCAATCTACTGGGACACTCCACTGGGGATTTTCTGTTGGTTTTGTAGAGGGTATTGACAGCCTTTGTGTCTGGGTCTAGGATAGGAAGGCATTATGCGTAGAGACTCAATGAAAGGTCCTGATGGCTTTCAGAGTAGCAAGTCAGTGTCTTGTCCTTAGAAGCTGAAATGTCAAGAGGTGGACTACAACAGCCTCTTGCCATCAATGTGCCCAAAAGAGACTATACCTTTTTCTTTTCTTCAGGATTGCCATTCATACCTCTGAATTAGATGCCTAAAGTGATGGGAAATGGGCAGGGGGCTTTATCCAATGACTCAACCACCAGCGTGCAGAACAGTCACCTAAGATTCCTGTGTCCTTTTACAGCCAGTGAAAAGACTAGCCAATTGGAAGCCAAATATAGCATCATTACTGAAATTAAGATACAGTATGAGCATTAATTATAATGTGTCACTGCTCCGTGGTTCCTCATATCATAGGATCGTAGAATGAGTGGCTTGGGTTGGAAGGGACCTCAAGAATTATCAAGCGGAAAACAATATTCCTGTTTTATTACCGTTTCTAATCAGAGTATACAGCCTTTCAAGGCAGGAATCTCATCTTTCATTTTGCCAACATGTAGCATCTTAACAGATTTGGGCCCAAAAGACACTCTCTCAGTATAAATGACCAATGAGCTCTTATCATATTACAGTAATACAAAGGAAAAGATGAAGCTTACGCTTAGATACAAATCCCAGTACTGCCCAAACAACTGCCTAGATTTAATGATGCAGAGTGTGGAACAGTTATATGTACACCATCCTATCTGCTCCTCTGCTGCCTGTTCCCATTTCAGTATGGAGATTGAATTTAAGTCATGGAGAAAGGTGGAACTGTTCTGCAGTGCAAAGAATGTATAAAGGCCCAAATCAGGTAATAATAGTAACTCCCATTCCGGAAACTTTTCAGAAAAACCCATTTACAAGTAGCTTTTTTTGAGCAATAAATATTTTCTGCTTTTTCTTTTATTTATTTATTTATTTATTTATTTTTAACTACAGTGAAATCTTTAACAAATAATCATTTTACACCGTACAGTTCATCAATAAAAGCAATAACATCAGGTCACGTAACAAATTAAATATGATTTGCAGTTGAAAGTAATCGTGCTTTCAGGCACCAGCTTCTTGTGACATTAAGGGCTCTGGCAAACAGTTTTAATATTTGTGGAACGAACAGAATTATTGACAAGCAGAGAGAGAACTAGACAGCAAGTGAACATCATATTAATTTTTCAGAGGCCGATATTGTTTTTCCTGCTGACATCGCAACAAACTTTCAGAGCTGGCTTTAACTGTGGATGGTTTGGGAGTGGTAGTGGATTTTTTCTTGATCTCTTTTTCTGCCATGTTTGTGTCTATTTGGAAGGGAGAAGGAAGGAGGGAAAAAAAACAGTGATGGCTCTCAGAAAGCAAGGGGAAAGGAAGGATAAGGGGAGGGGAAGAAAGAGAGGAGTAGAGAGAGGAGAGGAGGGAAGGGGAGGGGAGGGAAAGGGAAAAGGAAAGGGAAAGGGAAAGGAAAAGGGAAAGGGAAAGGGAAAGGGAAAGGGAAAGGGAAAGGGAAAGGGAAAGGAAATAGTGTGACTGGCCACTCTAGGCATGTGTTTTGTCTAAGGCAGAGGTAAAAATAGCTCCCTGACATTTTTCTTGTCTCAGATTTGAACTCAAAGCACCACACCCTTTCTCTGTATGTCTCATGCAATTTGTCAACCCAGAAAGATGAAAAAAGGGTGTTAAATAAAATAACCAGAGTGCCTTTCTGATGATGGGATATGGAGAGGTAGAAGAGAAAGTTTCTGTGCTGTAATAGTCAGTGACTGCTCAGATCAGAGGCATCTGATAGAAACTGTCACAGGAGATCCTCACAAAGAGCATCTGTCTAGAGAAGTCTGCATCCCTACCAGAAGAGCTGCCCAGAGCATTTCTGCACGTATTGTGGGCAGGATGGATTTGTGCTTGTCATCAGCATTTCTAAGGCAGTGGGTGAGATACCCAATCTTGCATGAATGTGAACAAACAAATCGTTGCAGGAAGCAACTCAGGAATATTCTGCCTCTTCCATCCCAGGGGGGGTTTCTCTTTACTTTTGAACCTTCTTCACAGTCCCAAAAACATGGGCAAAAGAAAAATGTGTAGCAGGTGAGTGAAAGAGACAGCACTGGGCAGGTCAGGGATACCTTCTTTGGTTCTTTTCTTTCTCTCTGCTCTCTCATAACTGTCCAAGCTCTGCAGGCACTAATTCTGCTGGCAAGGCAGGCAGTGCTGCAGTGAGCTTTGAAGCTTGGCAGCAGTGCTGTTTGGTGGGCCAGAAAACCATTCTTCTACAAGGGAGAATGTTTTGTTGGCCCCATCAAATAACACTCAGGTTGAGTTATTTCTTGAAGTGAGTCTTCATTGGCTGATTTTGGCATATGTCTCCTAATTTTCCTCGATGACAGTGGGTCTCTGTGAAAACCTGGTAAGTGAAGATGGCCCTGGCCATAGCATGCATTCAACCATGAAATGTGTCAGCTGCCTCATTCCAAAATACTCCAGAATGACCCAATTTCTCCAAATAAATGTCAGAGTGCAGAATAGTCAAAAGAGGAGTGGGTAGAGAGAGGAGCTGTTCATCTCAATCAGAATCAGACCCAGCTGCCCCATCTACTCTAACAAATGAAATCAAATCATAAGAGCAAGATTCTCCTTTTCCATGAAAGTTGATGGAAAATTTGGTCGTTGGTTCTCATCTCCTATCCTGGAGAGCTGATAAACTGATGAGTGTTGGCAACATTCAGATTTGGCTGTGTGATGTTCCTTACTGCTGTCCTGGGATATGGTATAAGCAGGACTGGACAGATCTCTGGGCAAAGCAAATCCAGTTGAAAATTAGAGTGGAACGGCCTCAAGGACAATAAATACAAGACCTCTTTTGAGATCTTGCTTACGAGGAAACTCTTCTGTTTCATCCATGTGGAAAAGGATTTGAAAGTGAGAGGTGTTAAAGCATCACAAAGGTATCAACAAATATCTGGAGCTCTGGGACAAAAGTGTGAGAAAGAGTCAAAGCTACACAGAACCACCAGCACAGGAGCACACTTTTCGTAATGAGCTGTTTTACAAAATGTGGAAAATGTTAGAATTTCAAGCATCAGCTGCAAGTCCTAATGGTGTATTAACAACCTAATATACCTTGGAAAATGTTGTTAGAGGCAAGTAGCAGAATAAATACAGGAGAAGCATGAAGTTGCTGTTACCTGAGGCAGAACCTATCTGCAAAGAGCTAGAGGGCTGAAAGAGGGACCCAGGTGAGGATTAATCATAGAATCATTTGAGTTGGAAGAAACCTTTAGAGATCATCTAGTCCAACTCCCCTCCTATGAACACCCACAGCTCTGTCAGGTCCTCATATCTCCAACAGCCTGACCTTGGCTGTCTGCAGGGATGGGGCACGCACCACCTCTCTGAACAACCTGTGCCAGTGCTTCAGTACAATTACTGTAAAAAACATTTTCCATTTACCCAATCTTCATCTCCCCTCTTTTAGTTTGAGACCATTTCCCCTTTTGCTATCACAACAGACCCTGTTAGAGAGTCTCTCCCCTTCTTTCTTACTGCCCCCCTTGATAGGGAAAGGCTGCTCTCAGCTCTCCCTGGAACGTTCTCTACTCCAGGCTGAACAGCCCCAGCTCTCACATCCTACATTGGATGTAGTGACCTTCTGGGGCTATCGTGACAGAACAAAGGCTTCAGAAGAGCTAGGCATTATTTAGAAAGCAGTTGAAAAGCTCAAAATATTAGCTGCGAGGAGAATCTTTACTATCTAGTCTCAAATGTTAATTGAGAGGACGGCAAATACCATCTTTGGATTACTTTGGATGGGCACTATATCCAAGAGGCCCCCATCTCCCTCTTTGCAACGAGTGTCTGTTGGACAAAGTCAAAAGGCTGGATTGTCACAGGTGAAAAGTGGAGAGAAAACTTAGTTGTGTGGTTTTATTTCTTATTGTTATTTTCTGTCACCAGACTTTTTCAAAGATGGTGATGACACTAGCCCTTAAAGCTTCTGTGATTCCTAGCAATACCTCGTCTAAGCATGTCTTTTTTTCCCCATGGGATCCACGTGGTACAGATGAGGACCTATGATGCAGAGGGAAAAGTACAAGCCAGGAAAATATGTGTTTTGCTGTCAGGTTCTGAAGTACATCTGAGAATCCCGCTAACTAGCTAGCTACCCATAAAGAGCTGAAGCCATCTGAGAAGTCAGTGGAAGATCAAGAACAGGAACTGATGGCATTGGGCATCTTCTTAATCTGAGATGCATTTTCTCTAACTGGCGAATGGAAAGGAGCTACAGTTTTCTTTTACAGAGTTTAGAATTAGAAACGGATTTGTTAAAGCTAAACAAAACAAAGCTCAATCCTTTGTGTTAAATCTTGCACAAGAAGTACTTCTGGGTTTCTTCCAGATTTAGATATATTGTTGTTAAAATAAATTAATATTTATTCTTATCTTCACACTTTGCCTTTTCATTTTAACCAAGTTGCTATTTTTGAGTTGAAAGCACACAAAAAAATGCAAATCCCAAATTTCAAAGGCACCTTCCACTTGGAGTTGGATCTATTTTCGTCCCTGTGACTATCTTGTGCAGCTCTAATTGTCATGCCCCACTCAAATCCACTGTGTGCTCCTCTCGCCAGCTTATTTTTGGATTATTGCTCATTGTGATCAGCCTTTTGTGTTCTTTTTGAAATGGACCAAATTCTGACATGAGATCCTGAGTCATGCATAAGGTGGATCTTATTTGTGTCTCAAAGAAATCTTCTTTGTTCCATTCCCATATACCTGGGCCAACACCTGGCAGAGTTTCCCCCATTTCCCAGGCAGACAAGAGAAAAAGAATCGAAAACCCAGCAAAGCATGGAGCAGCTCAAAACAATTCATTTTATTATTATTATAAATTGTCATTGGGAGTGCCAACTTTGTATTGTAGCTTCTGTGCTTATGCTTTTGGTCAAAAAACTACACACTGAAACTGTGTCCTGAAGAAAGAATTCTTTTGAAACCAGGGACTCAGGGGTGAAATATTTAATTTCTGCACAGCAGAAATACAGTCGAACATGAGTGGGGATTCAGTGAACAAAATGACTAGGTGATTGATTTTCTAAAGGTAAATTACATACTTTAAGCACTTTTAGGGAGTGATGGGGAGGGGGACGGGCACTTGATGGGGCAGAAAATCCAAATAATCCCATCTGCTGTAGAACTCAGTGTTTTCTGTATTGCTTCTGCACGTTTTTCCTTCTATTTTTGCTTTTTACCTGCTGCATTATCAATGGACATGAGCACCATTTGATATAATATCAAAAGGAGGAACGCATTTTTGCCAGATAATGCAGAAAAAAAGGTTGCAGACAGAACTTGCATCAGTCTCTGCATTAAATGTTGTGTGCCCTGCCTTTCTTTGAATAGGTCTTGATGAGTGTCTTTTTCCTCCAGACCTCGAGGTGCTGAACACAACGTGCCTGCTGTCAGTGCTGCTGCTTTGAGCTCCAACTCCCTAACAGAAAATTCTCCTGACTTTCATGCATAGATTTGCATAGGCAGGTGAACCAAGCAGGGGTTCCTGCATACCCACGTTTTATCCCACAAGACCAGCTGCCCAGTGAATCCACACGGAAGCATCTCCAGTGCATTTGTGTTTGCTGCCTGTGTTGGCCAACTGCTTCACAAACAGTTGAGCTATTTTAGTCTTGTGGCTGTAATCATTTGGCTCCCTTGGTACTATCCATCACCTGCAGATGAAAATGAAATGATTTTTAAGTCAGGCGACAATAATCCAGCCGTTGTCCAGGAATGTGCATGCATGTGGGAGTGCAGAGCGAAGAATGCCGCTGTAAATAAATCGTTAAGCACCCTAGAAATGTTGTGGTTGACCCTGGAGAGAGGGAGCATGCTTATAAGGGAAGTGGAGAAACACAGCAAAGTGTTCTTCAATTTTTCTACATCTAGAGACTGCATCCCTTTTAAGGATGAAATTTCCATGGCTCAAGGCACACTGATTCTGTCCCAGTTGCATACCCCATGGCATCACACGTGATGAATGTTTGGACTAAAGAGAAGCAATAGGACAGCAGCTCTCAGCCTGGTTGTTCAGGTTGTGCAAGATGAGGTTGTTATTCTAGATATGGGAATTTGTAATCCCAGAGGAAATCCTTAAGCCATGGTAAGGGACTAATTAATGAAGATACGCCCAGTGAGGTCACACCGGCCTGTGCTGCTGGTCCCAGGCACTGAGCATTATCAGAGGTCTGTGGTTGTGTGCTCCTAGGACAGCAGCTGTTGTCTAATGGTGAAAACCTGGAGCATTTCCCTGCTCCCAAAGCTGTCTGCCACCCGTGAAGGTTATTTTTGCCATCTTTCCACAACTCCACTTTTCTGCCGTGAAAGGAAAGAAATGAACAGGCTGTGCAGAAGATGGATGTGAGCACCTTGGGCTAAAGAAAGGGGTCACAAAGATTCAGTGTGCCTCTGCTGGAGCTGTGCTTGTTGTCCATCAGCACACATGGGAGGAGAAGCAGGGACCACAGTGGGATATCTGTTCAGGGGCACGTGGCTGGGGGTCAGTCCCCATATTTCCATCCTGAGAGCAAAGTAATATATGGCTGTCTCACTGACCAGCCTAAGCAGAGCTAACTGTGATTTATACTGAGAAGGAGAGGGGAGAATTGAGCACAACAAGCTGAATCCTAGAATAAAAAAAGGCCACTGGAGAGGGAGTCAGAGTGCATGGAGGAAAAGCTAACGCCATGGCCTCTGTGATTCTGTCTTTGCAGGTCCCTCAGGCAACATAACCATAAACAGCCTCTTCAAAAAAGTGTGAATATTATGCTCCTTTCTGACAGGTTTTTTCCCAATTTCCTTCTGTCTTTACAAGTAGCTGAAGAAAATAAATATTTAATGATCTATTTCAATATTTTAATGTAGGTTTCTTGGTTAAAACACCACAAATCTCTCCACGAAAGGAAGACAATAGAATTACTAAAGTAATGAGCATTGCAGCAAGTGGAAAGCGAGCTGGAAGGGAGAGGGGAAGGGAAAGAAGTAAGGCAAGGCTACAGAGCTCATAGGCATATCTTCATCAGGTAGGAGTCACCACTGCCCAGTGACTGCAGCACTGCCTCATTTCAAGTGCTCCTTCCCAGAGCTTACTGGGGAGCAAAGTCTCAACCAGTTTGCAGTTCCATCATTCACCAATTCTTTGTATATAAGCACAACAGAGCTTTCCTCCTCTTTGACTTCCCAGGGCCAGCTTTCTTTGGATAATATTTGTTCATTTGCACATTAAATCCTTTATGTGGTACTTTCATGAAGGCCATGTTTTCACTCATCTGCATTTGAGGTGGTTTTCTTGCACAGGACAGTGGTGCAGAGCACTCAGTGTAGTATCTTGATGGCACCCCTAGGAATCGTAGTGTCACCGGCTATCCTGAGTTGGAAAGGACCCATAAGGACCACCAAGCCCAACTCCCAGCCCCACACAGCACCACCCAAACTTGAATCCTACAGTTGCCCTTCTGCTCCCTGTAGGGAGCTGCAGGCTGCCGTGATGAGTTGCAGGATGCCATGATGAGCTTCAGGCCTCCCCTCATCCTCCTCACCTCTGGCCAGAACAAACCATGGGGCCTCAGACACTCCTCACACACTTTGCCCTCTAGACCCTTTGCCATCTTCATACCCTTCCTTTGTATGCAATATAATCATGTTATAGGCTCTGTGCAGAAACAAGCTGGGGCTGGAATCTTGGCCTGGTAGCTGCAGCAAATATTTTATCCTCCTTTCTCTGTCCTTACACCATGTGAGCTCAGCGGCAGTCTCTAGCCAACATAATTCTTTGTGAGTTACTTTCGTTAGCAAAACCTTTCACCCTATGAAGATGTTCTACTTAATTAGTAAAAGTTCAATTTTTTTTGTCACCGACAGAGCCCCATGCATCACCATGTCTGGAGAGTCATTAGCAGTAAAATTAATCAGGGAGGATAGCGGATGAATAGAGTCAGAGCCCTTTGTGTTCCTTCCCACATCTCTGCCTCCAACGTGAGAACCTTTTTAAGAAGGGGAATCCTAAAAGCATCTCCAGATATCCAGGAGAACAGTTTCTAGGGTGGCACTGAAATGGGGGATGTTCCTGAGCCTGGAGAGGAGGGGGGGACCTGAAAAACCAGGGGACGGCACAGCAGGAATCTGGCTAACATCACCCACCTCTGTCTGACCCATGGAACACTGCAGCTGGGGAACTCAGCTACATTGCTGGGTGGTTGGGATTTTCCTATCACTCACCTTTGGGCAGCCACTCCTCTTCTTCACTTTTTCACCGGCAAATTTTGTGTAAGTTGCAATGCAAAGGAAATGGGGCCAGGTTTAACACAAGGTTTAACCACATGCCCCAGCTTGAGGACTGTGTTCTACAAGAGGGTGTCTAAGGAAATCCAGGAGTGCAGGAGAAAGCAGAGGACTGAGTATAAAAGCCTGTGCTGCACCAAAGAAACCATGACACAGTGCTCAGCCCCAAGTGTTCCTGGCAGCATGCTCCCCCCTTGGGCATGTAGCTTGCTTCTGCAGAGCCAGAATGCCTTGAGAGCAGCCTGGTGACTGGGATGTAGAGGTGAAAGCCTTTCCTCCCATGCATTGCACTGTGTTTATATATAGCAGTGGGACTGTCAGGGGTTTTTCTGCAGCCCATTGTAGCTCAGTGTTGGATTTTGTCCCAGGTTTGTGCTTACTGCTGCTCAGGAGCAGCAATTTCCCCTAAGTTCACTTATTTCCAAGCGGGTCAGTAGACACCAGAAGACCAGATGACATGCTTGGGTTCACAGCATGGCCCTGCATGGGTTTGCAGGTCAGCTTCGTCCTGGCTGTTCTTTATCCTTACACCAGTTTGCTGCCTGGGTACAGAGTCTCAGTTTTCTGCTGGCAGATGGAGCCCATCTGTGACTACAAGCAGGTGGGGAGCGTTGCAAGAAGTTGTGCTGGGGATGTCAAATGCTTTGCAGGAATTTTTGAGCAGGTACATTAGCTTAAGAGGTTTTTTATAAAAAGAAACCAAATCTTGTGTCATTCCTGTGTCCTCAGCACAGGATACTGCACATATGTCTGTGTCACATTATTTCTTCCTGTTCTAGCACTTCTTAATTTTAGCAGGGAAGTGCTGGTTGCAAGTTGTGATGGAGATCACTCATATCATTGTTTATTGTTGTTGTTGTTGTTATTACTATTCCTGTTATCACAGGAGGCCTTACTGTAGCAAAGGGAAATTGTTACAGATAACGCAAACAAATGCAAGTAAATTATTAGCACCTACAATTTTGCATAGCTGCTTATGGGATATCCTTGAAAGCAAATTCCTTCATCTTGTGGTACTCTTCATTTTAATACAGAATGAGATCAGACAGGGGGAGTAAGCAAATATTTTGCCTGTGTAGAAATACGTCTTCCCACTTGGCAATCTTCCTCTTCGGAACGCATCTGAGAGTAGACATCCTGGGAGGGACTTGCCTGGTCTGCTGTGCTCTCTCCAGCTCTTGCCACTTCTTTGCTGCTGATGCTCCGAACACTGAAGCATTTTGGAGTCTTCTCTGACTAACAAGTGGCTCAAGGCCTCCAGCTCTGTCCTCACACTCCTGTCGAGTGTAGTTAAGTAAGTGTCTTCACAAATGGAAAGTGATTTCTCTGCCACAGCCCCTCTGGGTACGAGTCCCACCCAACCAGAATCACGAACGCCAGGGCCTTGTCCCTAGGAATGAAGCATGTGCATCTCAGTAAACAATTCTGTCCTTGGCATCTGATTGATTTATAAAGCTCATTTTCAGTGTGCTTGTGAAGGGGTAAAGTAGAAAAAATCGGAGCTTCCTGCTTTAAAACGCAGTCTGATCCCTTGCAGTAGAATATCCTTTAGGCACAACATGTCTACAAGGCTGCCATTTTTCTACCTTCTTCCCTGGGCAGAGCGAAGGGGTAAAACAAATGTTAGGATTCATGCAAACCAATATGGATTGTGCATTTTTTCCCCTTTGCCTTTCTTAGGGAAAATAAAAGGGAAAGAGAATTTCTCTTACGCTGAATGGAAAAGTTTTGTTTTCTGCCAAGCATAAAAATTCTTTTCATCGTCAGAAATCTTTAGGCTTTGGACAAATAAGTACAATTTGGATAACAGAAAACACTGTTTTCTTTTGAAAGGATTCTTCATTTCTAAAATGCCAGAGTGGGATATTATCTTTCTTATTTGCTCTTGTTTTCACATTAGCTATTTGAGGGAGTCAAAATAAATTGGTGCACTGAAATTACTTTTTCAGTGAACAAAAAATTGACCAGTAACACTATACTCAGCTGTAGTCATCAAGCTCTGTTCCAGGCTTTTCCTAAGCATCTTTTCCTCTTATTCCTTTTTTTTTATCAGGGACTGAAACCCCACCTTGTAGCCTATGTGGATTTTAGGCCACGGAATGGCTTGACAATGTCCATAGTGTACCAGACCCTGCTGGGTCCCATCTTTAACATACATAACAGGGGAACCATTAGCACTTGAAATGGTAGCACAGATCCTTTCTGCTGATTTAGATGGGAGAATAAAACGATACTGATTCAGGATTATGGCCAGGTGAAGACACCATCACACTATTTGCTTTTTACTTGATGTCCAGTACATCAGAACTGATTTATAAATGGGATTGGCGTAATTTACAGAAGAGATTTTGGGAATAGAATGGTCATGAACTGAATACTGGATTGGGACTTTGAGAAAGAAAAGGAGGGCATAGGTAATCAAAGTGAAAGGAAAGATGTAAGTTGGTTTGAATTCCACTGCAGCCAGAAAAAGAAGACTTCTCTTAAGAGTTGTCTTAGCTAGATTTATGTTGCGTTGCCCTTAATTTTTGTCAGCATAAATATCCAACCTTATGCTGCCAAGCTGAGTCCAGATGAACAGAAAGAAGGCTCAGGTCCTGAGCTTCCCCAGTGCTCTCACAATTTAGCCCCAGGGCTCAGTGTGCGTGTTTCACTGATCTAGAACACAACCCATAGCAGCTCTCTCCCTGGGTACCTGGGAGGATGGGAGCAGTGCATCTGGGCAAGTCACGAATTGTCTTCCCTAAGAGCAAAACTTAGCAATTTGTTTGATATTTACTTGGGGAGATGATGAGAACATTTTGACAGCGTGTATATCTCAGTAGAAAAAGTGAGGTTCATATATAGATATACATAAACCACAGTATTTGCTGTCTCTTCCTTACTCTCATCTTTTTGTTGCCAGTTCTGCTTTCTGGCAGAGGAAACCCACAGTACATTGCTAGGAGCAGACCTTGACAGCCTAAAAAAGCAGTGAAGTGACCACTGGGCTCTTAAAAACCAGCCAGTGCACCAGAGATTCATTTTGGCCCATTTAGCCTTTCCTTTCCCACCTCACCTTCTTTCTGCTGACACTATAAGCGTGTTAGGACAAGGTTTATCTTTTTGGTCATGAATCCACCATGCTCAGAGCAAAGCAGCCTAATATTGCAGACATAAGGGTACTCATGTAATATCAGTAAGGAGAGCAAAGGTGTTTCCTTTGCCCTCCTCCTGTCTGAAGCTGTGACAGGAGTAACAGGTGCTTTTGCAGACCAATTCATGCTGGTGTATTTTAAATGCTTGCCCTAAGAAATAAGCAGGCAAATACAAGAATCTGCTTGGCTAGTTAAGATCCAAGATGGGAAGCAAAATGTGTGCTAGTGAAACTTCCCCAGAAAAGCTAGAATAACTCAGCCAGTTACTCTAAACTCAGTTAAGAAAAGTCAGCAAAGGAAAATGTCTAAAGAAAAAGTCTCCCTTCACTCCATCTTCCAGCCCAGCATCATGCAGATCGAACAGAATGGGAGAGGCTTTTCCCAGTGTTTTCTAGCTTCATTGCAGCACCTGCCCCAGGCACAGGGTACTCAGGCGATTAGGTCCAATTTGTTATCAAGATGCATCAGACTTCCCCGTGGTCTCTTTAGTCTCCTAAATTCCAGGATGAAAAAACCTCTAAGTGCAATACTAGAACTGAAATGGCTCCAAGGCACTCAGGTTAGGATGTATGTGCTTTAAAAGCATCTGTTAAACTCTTTTCAGCAATAAAGCTTACTTCACACACTGTCTGCAATCCCCAGTTTCAGGGCTTTGGTACTTTGGTGTATGAAAAGAAGGAAGCCTGGAACATGCAGAAGGGAAGGTACTGCATACCACTGTGCATACCCTGAAACTTTTTGCATCTGATGGTCTTTCCACTCTTCTCCCTATACACTGATGTCTATGCAATACTCTGGGTCTGTGGCTCTCAAAGCAGCTCCATCCACTGCCTGCCCACAAAATACAGACCAGGCTTCCTGGGAGGATTTGTCGCTGCTGTGTTGATGCAGATGTTTTACCAAAGGCACACAGTGTCCTTTCTTGTCTGATGGACTGTTTGTCCATCCCACCTTTCCTTTTCCAGCTGCCTCTGTCCTCTTTGCAGCATCTGAGGACTTCAGAGCTGGGGAGAGCAGCTGACCACCAGCTCCTCATCTGAGTGCCATGAACAGGTCAGTGGGGCGATGGAATGTTACTGATGGTGTGGAGCACAGTCAGCCCAAAGGGAGATGTAAGGAACCCAAAAAACCTGTATCTTTGAATATTCTGGAGCTGAGCTCTCTTGGAAAGCTTTTCCTTCCACAAGCACTCATCTCATTGGGTATCACTTTCCAAGGCTCTCTGGGGATTTACCCTTCTCTGTTCCAAATATTTTCAATTGTCATGTTGAATTGTTTGTTCCCCCCCAAACAAACAAACCCACTCAAAATGGCTTATCTCATCTCATAATCTTTCTTTACAATTGTCACAATTCTCCCTGTTCTCCCTCATAATGCAAAAACTAAAGCAAACAAATAAATCTCATCTTAATTATACACAAGCGTAGGAACAGCACAAAGGACCCATTAACATAAGCAGCAAAAAGCACTGATCCCAACAAGTTTTCCCATGGTGTGTGATGCGGAGCATCTGCAGGGCTGCCTTGATGTGTCCCCCTCCCTATCCTCCTCTATTCCTTGCATCTCCTGACTGTCCCTACCCTTGGTTGTTCCTTGCATCTCAGTGGGGCCCCAGCTCTCAAGGCCACACTCAGCTCTCACCCTTCCCTCCTGAGCATCCCGTCCTGCAGTGTGCTTGGGATGCAGCGGACATCAGTTGGCTGCTGGGGAGCTGAATGCCAGTGGAGACGCTTCCAGGTGGAGGCTATGAGGGCTAATTCTGGGCTTTTTGATTTGAGACAGGATCTGAATTATTTCCAATTAGGAGATTGCAATGACAGCTACTCTGAACAAGGCCTTTTCTCACAGCTAGGAAACCTGCCTGCACTTTTAGCTGGATCTGGATACCTGCATTTCCACAGTGGGACTCTCAGCAGTGGTTTCTAATAACCTCTTTTTCTTTCACCCCTTGCTAAGCAATTCTTCCTCTCTCTCACACAACACTGCCTCTCACGGGGAATTTGGTGATAGAATCCTCATCTCTCCCCTACCAAAATCTGTTCATTTTCACTTTTCTCTGCGCAGGGTTTCATTTTCCTGCTGTGCTGCCCAGCTTCTCCATCACTCCTGCCTGCCCTGTGATGTATGGGCCTTCTCAGACAGCTTTGGTCTGACCCAGCCAGCCAAAATCAGAGGAAAATCTGGTTTTATATTGCCTGGGGAGAATTCATCACAGAAGGTATCTCATTTAGGGAAATTAAGAATGAAGGAGAGGGAGAACTAGAAATTTATTCTGGTTTAGTTTTAAAAATACATCTATCTACTGCTGTGTTAATGACCTGTGGTTTCTGTCTATTTTTCTTTTCCTGTCTAACCATATCACATATCTCAGAGGCAGATTTCAAGTGAAAGGAACATAGGGCTCACTGCTGGCTTGGAAATGCTGCTGTGGTAGAGGAGTGCATAGGACAAGGAAGAGGAGGCCAGGTCATGCTTTAATACATGGTGCTGTGCACAGACCTCTACTGTACCAGCACAAGGAGGCACACAGCTTAAAGTGTGCTGATGCTAAATCCACTGAAATCAACAAGCATTTTGCCAACCATTTTGGCCCATAGTGTTTTTTGCATGACCAAGGCTCTCATTGTGCTTTCCAAGAGAGAAAATCGTGGCTCAGGAGATTGTTCAGTGGGATGCAGAGTACTGGAATAATGCCATCTTTGGCTAACAGCATTGTGTTTGTATGGAGCACTTAGATACTCCAATAGATAAGTGCCTTGTAAATACAGATAAATAGATTAGATTAGACCTTGACAGTAGTTCATGCAAAAGGCATTTTTATGTGCAAAAATAGTAATATTGTAGAGAAATAGCTATTATTTGGGACCTTGGGCTAGAGCTTCCATAATTGATATTGTTGAAGGAAGGAGGAAGCTAATGGAGAAGAGCTGCTGTGACTGCCCTTTTGTCATTGACTGATTCTTCCAGCAACCAAAGCCACATTACCCAGCTCCCATTTAGGCCTCAATGTGAGTGGCTGCATTTTTCAAGAGAGCACAGCTTGATGGGCACAGAATCCTTCAGAAACTCTCCTTGCCTGTACTGCAGTGGCATAGACAAGGGAAAGAGAATGCTTTGAGAAATTTGCCCTCTCCTTTACATCTTGTCTTCTTGGAAATACAGAATGTTGCACAGCTCAGCAAGAGAACTGCCTCCAGCCAAGGGTCTGCACGGGGACACAGCCACAGTGGGGATGCCCCAGTGCCTGGGAGGCTCCTCCAGGGATGTAGATTTATGTCTTCCCGTGCTACCTAGGTCTGCTGTGCTGCAAATGAAGGAAGCGCTACGCCTTAATTAATCCATGCAAAAATAGAAGGTAGAAAAGCAGAAAATAAACATCTGAGTGATTTTGGAAAGCCCGAAACAAGCAGCAGTTTTGTTTCTCAAACAGATTACAATGAAGTAACAGCACTGGTCCCTCAGCACCACCTGTCCCCATTGCATTAGGTACTAAACCCAAGCGCTTAAAAGCCAGGAGATTAATAATTAAGAGCTTCATACATCTTTTATTGCTTATACAAAACATATAAAGGGTGAAATCCTGACCCACCCGAAGACGACGTCAAAGTTCTCCTTAACTTTAGATTAACTCAGATTTTACCTATTTTTACCCATTATCTGTTTTGACAAATACAATGAAACGTGTGTTGTAAGACACCTCAATAACCTCAACCGTAACCCAAGTGAGACACTTTTCTATCAGTATTTCTAGAATTCTATCAGCATTTCTAGAAATTCTGGAACAGAAAACAGCCTTTTGAAAAATCTGGAGCACACATACAAAATTAATGTTGATTAGCAAATGAACAGCGTTATTTTTTCCTCCCATAAAAATTTGCACGTAATTTGCTTATTACAAAGGCAGCATTAGCCCATAGTAGTGGCACTTGGAATTACTTGAACTGGCTAATCTTATTTTCCACTTATGAATATTCCTTAAAGAAAATGTTTGTACATCCAATTCAATGCAATAAAAATACCACATGAAGATGGAGGAAAGAGAGAGAAAACAATTCGCAGGTCGAGCAAAGGGCTGTTTGGCTGAAACAAAAAGTGCACTTTTTTGTACTCAGCTTAAAAATATATATTTATTATGTGGGCAGTATAGAGTTTCAGGAGTCCTTAATCATTCATTTTCTTGCTTTTAAGTGTGAGGGTTTTGCAAATGATGTGGTAAGTAAGTACATTGTTGTCACTTAGCAACCTTAACTCATTTCTGAAGTGAGTTGTTTGTTTCTATAATAAATGAGACGCTCAGATACCATGGTGATGTGCATGGGAGACCTTGTATGCTTAGACAGAGTGCTATCTTGATAAATATTATATTTGTTGGAAGTATAGGGCCCTCACAGCAGAGGAGTAGCTCTCTCATCCATAGCATGAAAACATCATCACTGGTGTTTGTGCTGCCTCATGAGGAGCACCTGGAAGCTGTCCTGAAGCAAGGCAGACAGAAAAGCTGGAATTTGGGCTTAAAAACATAGATGAAGGTCACCTCTACAATGTGCAAGGTCCAAACTGGCCAAGCATGGCCTTAGTGAGTTTGCAGTCAGCTCCCAGATGCGTTCATCACTGTCACAGGGCACAGCTCTGAGCTTTGCATCCAGCTCTGTGCTCTGAAAGGTCTCTTCCCCTCTTCTACCAGAATGTCCTGCTAGAGCTGTGCTGGGCCTTTCGTTGGCCCTTAGCCCCTCATCACACCAGGCCTGTATCAGGGGAAAGGAGGAGAAAGACAAACTTGCGTGGCGGAGAGAGAACTTACCCAGATCCATCTATCTGGATCACCAGCTCGGGAGTACATTGAAGCACAAGGGCTAACAACAGAAGTAAAAATATGTTTCAGGTAATTCGTTTGCATTCTAAGACTATCTTTACTATGTAAGGCTACAGCAAATCCCTGCACATCCCAAACTGCCCAGAGAGGTTATGATGCCCCATCCCTGGGGGTGTTCAAGGTCAGGTTGGATGGGTCCACGGGCAGCCTGGTCTAGTATCAGACATGGAGGTTGGTGGCCCTGCATGTGGCAGGGGGGCTGGAACTTGATGATCCTTGATGGTCGCTTCCAACTCAAGCCATTCTATGACTCTATGAATGTATGATTCTGTGACATAACCTATCCTACTTGAGTTCACCTGATTTTTCCTGTTTCTCTCTTCCCTTGCTATCTACTCCTTCCTCTTTGTATTTCCTGATCTTACACAAAATATATTTGTGTTGCTGCTAATGCTCCTTGAGTTTAAATTAATCTTTTAAAGAAAGATAAACCACATGAACTTCCTTTTGTTTTTAGAAATCCCATCCATATTCATAATCCACTAATCATGTTTGATAAATCAGAATTCATTGTGAAACATACTAACCCTTCATGTTGCTTCAGTTTTTAATCTTGTAGGAAAAGCAATCATTTGTGCAGTGCATTTGAAGGGGCTGGGCTGGGCTGTCTTCGGTGTCTCATTGAGTCAGCTTCCCTGTTTTACAACACTGCTTGTGCTGCTGAATCTAAGCTATCATCTGAAAACATAATTAAGTCTTCAGTACTTCAGTAGCAAGAGGAATCTTCGCAGTGGGGATCAAACACCCTCTTCTCAGTGATGCTGGCTTGAGAGTAGCAGAGCAGCTCTGGGCTTTCCCCTCATTGTTGTGGTACAACCACATTGAAACCTCAAGGTCGTATTCTTGCAAATCAGCAATGGTAAACATCTCACTTAGAGAAGGCGGAATCTTCACTTGAGCCTGGACCCCCTCTCATCCTTACCATCTGCTTCCCCCACTGCCTACTGCAAGACTGCACCATTTCCCCACTTCTGGGTTCCTTTAGGGCTGGGACAAGAGGCAAGGAGGCCTGGGGCAGGGCATGGATGAAGCACAGAACCTTGCACCTGGACCACCTCCTGGGGTGGTGTGAGGGGGCTGGGACCAGAGCTGCTCTGCTCCACACACAGTCTTGAGGTTCGGACTCCTGTGCTCCCCCAGAGAAATATAGCTGTTATTTGCTGGAACAGATTCTAAGCCTGCCACACTTAATAATTCAGCAGTGAACTTTAGAGCTGAACGCAGGTTGAAAAATAGCTTGCTTTAGTAAGTACAAAATCTCCATTTCTGCTGCCTTTGCTTCTCCCTCTGTCTCCCAGCCCTGGTCCTGCTGTTCCAGCCCTCCCCATTCCTATGCGGTGGAGCAAAAAGGAAAGGTGGGCAGGGAAGGAATTCATTTCCCTGCTGTGGAATGTTTATTGTTTCTTGCTCTCTGCTGTCCAAGGTCTCTGTCATTCTACATGATGTTTTATAACAGAAATGGTTCTTGTTGGCACCGGTGAGTTCATCTGCAGATACGGATTTACATTTCTTCCTCACTGACACAGCTGTAATTGGAGCTCCTGGGGGAGGAAACCCTGACAGTGACCTAAATAAACCCTTCTGGACCCCTTCAAAGCAGCAGGAACCTCAGAGGGTTTGCTGTGATCAGCCATTCCTGCAGTAACCAAGGGCAGCACAGCTGATGGCCCAATGCCTGATTCGACCTATAAGGCTGATGGGATCCTTTAAACGTAGAGAGGTTTTATTAGAAAGAATTAGTCATAGTATCGAGGGACTCTGTCATTCCTTGCTTGTTTAACTGTACTCAGAGTGTTTATCACTTCGTCATTAGCAGCTTACATTCCTGGATCTAGCCCTGTTGACAGCTCTTCGCTCAGGGGGGTTTTATTGCAATGAAGACCTCATTCTGGCTCTGGATCACAGAGTCACAGAGTGGCTTGGTTTGGAAGAGATGTTCAAAATCATCTAATTCCAGCCCTGCATGGCTCCCAAAAACCCCTGTGAGGGTTCTGAGCAGCTTGAGCTGCCCCAGCAGCACAGATCTGCTGCTATGCGATGCTCTCTCTGCAACATCTCTCCAGCTCATGCATTCCCAACATGCAGAGATCTCCCAGTGCTCCCATCCTCATGCCCCAGGTAATCACTGTGCTGGTGGTAAAATCTGCAGTCACAGAACAGGACTTCTGTGTGTTTTCCTCAGCTCACAATCAGCAGATGATTTAATTGCATGAGAAAATGTTCCCTTTAATCTCTTAGAATTAGTCATCTCTTCCTCACTCATCTCTCTATATTTTTGGTTAGAGAGACTGAAAATCTTAATATATCAGTGACATTTATAACACATGTTAATATTATAAAACGTCAGCGCTCTATTTGCAGAAATGAATACTGATGTGATGGGAGTGTTTTATTATGTCAATGACTTTTATTATAAATATGATAAAACTGTGTCATCCTTTTTTTTCTCCCTAAATAAAAAATAAAACCACGTTATCATTTATCTCAAGGTTACTGCTCTGCTACCTTTTTAATATGTTCAATGGTGCTGTTAAAAAAAAATACACCCTGCAATGGATTTTCACATTGTGTGGTCATTTGATGGATGTTATCATTTACCTGCATGTTTATTTAGGATTGGGGTGTGATAATGAGCATAGAAATCAGGCTAACATAGTGGCTTCCTACGGACACAAAGCCAGGAGATGAAACCTAGTTTTAAGTGAGTAATTAATTATTAGCAGGGAGTGAAAGGTGGCTTGGTATGATGTCCACATTGCTCTCTCCAGGGTTGCTGGTTGCTGACAGTACCGTGCTTCAATCCATCCCATCAGCTCTGTGTGAAGATGATGATGACCCCATCCTGCTGGTCCCTTGAAGACCTGACCCTCAGCTTCGTTGCCAGACCCACAGAGATCTAAAGGATCCCAAGCATCCCATTATTTGGGTCATTACACCATCCCGCCAATTAGTCCTCATTACCACAGCTAGTGTTTACTGTTGTGAAGAAGCTCAACTGCTCACAATTGGTAGATGCACTTCCAACCCCAATAATCAGGTGGCAGATTCATAAAAATCAAGATCTCATTGTAAGGATAATGATATTTCATGGAAAAAGATCAGAAATGAATGGGTGTTTGTATGCATTTCTGCTTTGTCTCTTTGGCTGTTTAGATTTCCTTACTAATATTTTTTTTCAAATTGCAGACCTATAATAATCATGTTTGCAAGAAATGAAGTAATATATGTGAAAGAGAAAGGGGGAATTGATTTGATCCATACAAAATATTGTGACTGCAAGGGCTGGAGTTTTTCAGAATCCCAAGAAATACCATGGAAGTCCCTCCCAAGTCAGAAGCAGCTGCCATAACAATTTGCCACATTTTTGGTCCCTGAGTTAACACACAGCTCAGCAAGGGACCTGCTCCCCTGGGGAGGAAGCAAAGGGAGGACAGAGATTGCTATGGTTCACAGTGTGAAAGTCTTGAGGATTTCATTTTTTTTCCCACATTTTTCTCCCCCTCACTTCTGTCTACATGCTTGTGCTTCTGCAAAGGGAAGCCCAGGATTGCAGTCCTTAACAGTAAGACATCTGTTTTGGTTATCGACTTGAAGGAGGTCAGAAATGGGCTGGGATGATGACTGTCACAAAACATCACACAGCAGATAATAAACCCAATGAGTGGGTGTTTTTCCATGGCAAGCATCTCAGGTCTGCAGAGAAACGCCCAGCCTGATTTTGCAAGAGATCATTCTGCTGCTGAGAGCTGGAAGAGCCATTGCACACAGTGGGGGGTCTGTGTGGGGTCACAAAGGGGAGCATGGAGAGGCTGCAGGGAATGAATGGGAGCCAGCAGCTGGAGCTCCTCAGGTGCCATTGAACCACGCGGCAGCACAGGGCAGGGAAGCTCCCTCGGCTGCTGCTCAAGTGCAAAATAGCTGCAAGCTGCCTGTGCTTGAGTGCTCGATAATTTGGTGCTTTGGGACAAGAGAAATAACTTGCTGCTGGTGTCCAGTGTGGAGATTTCCCCAGGGTGAAAAGCAGTGCCATCCCTGGGGCTGCATCCTATCCATGCCATGCCATCCCCACCCCCATCCCAGGCAACAGCAGGACTGCCAAAAGGCTGCTGGGGGCCATCAGGCTGTCACAGCAGCGTGTTTATGGTGGTTCCCCAGGGACTCCAGTCTGAAGTAGCAGAATCGTGCAGCCAGAGGAGGCTTCTGCCTCCCAGAAGTGAGCTACAACAGCACTTTAGCTGGAGACGGAACAGCTCTTTAAAAAGAAAATGCCGCGACTCCTCTTTTAAATGTTCCACTGGGCTCTCAAGGAGCTTTGCAGCCATCCATAAGGCTCTGGGCGCTGAAGGAGGCATAAATGAGCCCTGCTAAGTCACAGCAGTGCCCAGCTGGTCTTGTACCAGCAGCAGGAGAGGGCAAGGTGTTCTGTTGTTGCAAGTAGGACACGGTAATCAGCTCCTTTTGCAGTTTTCTTTGCTGTGTCTTTACTTTCTTCACTGTTTTCTTTACTTTCTTTCTCTGTTCTCCATCCTTAAGGGCAAAAGGGGACACCTCCCTCCCTGGGATACCAGTGGCTATGGGGGAACTTGTGATAAGGAAATCATGGCAGTGATTTACCCCTTGAGGAAATTCTCTATTGGAGAAATATAAATCAGAGTTTAATCAGGAGATTTCCTAATAAACTCTACAGGAAAGCCTGATCTCCTCCCATTTACACTTCTCTCAAACAAGCTGCTCCTGATTGTATTTTGCACCAATGAATTGTTCTCTCTGTGGACTTTTATAGGGGTCTTATTTGTGGTATTCAATGTATTTCGAATGAGCAAGGTCAATAGAAACATCCTTCTGTTTAGCATCTTGTTGCACACAGGGGTTTAAAGATCCGCAGGAAATAAGCATGGAAAGAAATCTGTATAGGTGGATTTTTAAGCTCTCAGAGTCTGCTGTCACTTGGGCTGCTGAGATGTTGTTCCAGATCTGCTGCAGATCCACAGCCATTCCCACCCCCCGATGAAAAAATGGTGTTGATGGAAATGAGGGAGGAAGGAATAGAATCTATATTTTTATTTATCTGCATGAATTGATAATTATAGATATCCATAGCTAGCTGCCTACCCACCTATCAGTGTGCTTTGCTGTCTTCCCAGGGACTTACAGCCATTGGGTGAGTGCCAGTTGTGCCCTGACCTTGGCTGGGTTTTTCTTGCATTTCTCCTGCAAGTGAGTTTTTATAGCTTCCATCTCCTCTAATCTCATGCTTCAGGAGCTGAGCACTGGAAGAAAGCTTGTGTGATGGAAGAAACTCCCTTCTGTGTGTGCTAGGACTGCAGAACACAGCCTGGATGGTGCTCAGGAGAGCAGAGCTGGTCACCCAGGGGATGCTTTAGTGAGCTCCAGAGGGAAAAGCCAGTGTGATGGTGCATGTAATGTCAGCACAGCAGTGGGCCCTGAGGCAGAAGTGTCTATGCTGGTATTTCTGTGGTGTATAGACAAGTCTGAGATTGAATGGCTAAAAGGGGAAAGCTAGGGTTAGGGGTGTGGGCTAAAAGTGAAGGTGAGATGTCAATGGAGTCCAAGAGTTGGACTCACTGATATTTATGGGTCCCTTCCAACTTGAGTTATTCTATGATTCTGTGATAATGGAGAAAAAACTGTTGCAATGAAGAAAAGAGTGTCAGGGGATTAAATGAGCAATTGGAGCTTCTGAGGGGCATGGAAGTAAAGGCAAAAGTGCCAATTTTGATTGACAAAATTGACAGGTAGGGAATATCTGGGGACTGAGAGGAGTGGCACTGAGGATTGCAAAGTAAGGAATGCTGCACAGAGAGGCTGAAGAGAGGCAGCAGCATCAGCCTGAGCAGAAGGTGGATGTAGGAGCAGAGCACTGGGATGTGGAATTGATTCATAGAGGAGGAGAGGCTGGGAGAGGTGGACAACCAGAGGCAAACACTGGCAAGGAGAATTCGCATGTGGAGGAGCAGCACCATGGGCACTGACTTGGTGATCTCTTCCTTTGAGCTTTTCAGTTTGCTCTGATTTTACCTCCATCTATTCCTTCCTCATCTACATTTCTGCGTTTCTTAAGAATGACTCATATAAAGAAAAAACAAAACAAAACAAAACAAAAGCAACAGATGCCTATTTCTGATCTGAAATGAATGTGCAAGCTGGATTTTCTGTTTGGGCTGGAAAATGCCTTTCTGAGCTCAGATGGCATGTAATTTGCTTATTCTTTCTCAGGACTCTTGCCTGTTTCTCTCTCCTCCTGTTTTTCATGATTGCTCCTAAGTGGAAGGCAAAGCCAATAATGACCAGGTTGGAGATGAACTTTCAAACCCACAACATTGGAGCAGGTTCAGAAGGAAACAAATGGAGGCAGCTCAGGTATAATTTAGGAAATGGCTGGAGACAGATGGGCGTTTGGAGCTGAAACAAGAATAGGAGAATTACAAACTTTGGGGTAGCAGGAGGTTGCAAAGAAGCTGGCTGTGCTGTCTGGGTGCCTTCAGCAGCCCAGTTGGGAGCTGGAGCACAGGTGGAACCCCTCCTGCTGCTCCCAGAGACATGACCTCAGCACTGTGGTGGCAGGAGGTGGCAATTAGTGGTGACAGCTTGATGAGCAGACCTCTGTGCCATGGTGATGAGGCTTAGCTCCTGAACAGCTCCAAATGAGCCTTTTAGAGACTATTAAACCAGCTGTGCAGTGTTTGCTGTTTCACAGGACCAGGAATGGCAAGCTCTGTGCCAGTTTTCAGTGCGAGGATGCGCATGTGGGCATGTATGTGTGTGTGCCAGGACTGGAAGAACTGCATGAACTAAAGCATTAGGATATTAAATGGAGACTGCTAAGGAGCTGAGAGGGCAGTGGAGGGCTGGGGCTGTCTTCTAACATCTGTCACACCACTGGAGGTGCTCAGCTTGTTTCATCTCAGGGCAATTCAGAAGAAAGGCAAGCATACATACCGTTACAATTTCCAGATGGATGCTGAAGAACATAGACAATAAATAAGATGCTGGTGACTTCTATCCCCTTGTATATACATATGTAGTGATTTGAGCCTGCCCTCATGTCCAGTGCTTTCACTCACATTGGAGAATTTACCTGATGAAGTATAGCTAAAGGACATCGACCTTCAACACTAAAGCAGATCACTCAGAGATGGAAAATAAAAATATCTTATTTCACCTGGATAAATTTTACTCAAGAAAGAATATATCTGGAGAAATCAAAGGCATGGAGTCAGTGTTTGACTCCTGGGGGCACTTCACCAGCCTGTAGTCTCTGCTATCCCATCCATCTATCTGCACCCCGGGGTGAGTTTGGGGAGCCACCCATCACTCAGCCAAGCTAAGCAAATCCAGACTGTCCCTGCTGGAAAAGGCTCATTCCTCTGTCTTGTCCTTGCCTCGCCTCTCCTGCCTGCTGGCACCAATATCTGCAGAGCAGCCAGGCCTCCAGCATCTCTTTCTTTTCGGGTTTGCACAGCCTTTTCCCTGGAATCCAGGGGACTTGTTTGTATTAACGTAATTGGCAAACACTTTGTTCAAATATTAGCAGTGGCAGCAAAACCACTGTGTGGGAGTAGTCAGGGGAAAGTGGTCCCTTCCCTCACAACAGTTAAAACTCGATGCTGCTGCCAGGCCCGCTGGGTGCTGAACATGGTCCAGAAAAGCCGTCTAGCTCTGGAGCTGGCTGAGCCACTCCAATCTTAGGCATTATTAATTTGACTGGGGATGAAATGACACAGAAAGCCACTTGAAGCATAGGGGGGTTCTGTAGGGCTGGAGGAAGGTTTGGTTCGGCAGCTTCAAAACCACAGGAAAATGTCCTGTCGGCTTTGCCACTCCGCTGTTGTTCTGAAAGATAGGAAGAAGGAGGTTTTCCACATGCTTGTTGAACAAGACTTCATGGGAAATGTTTGTAAGGGCAAAATTCCACAACACCTCTGAAATCAATGACATTTTGTCCAGGTACAAAGTGGATCAGTATTTTTATAATGATGACCTTCGCTGATATACTCTTTGTCTTAAAAAAAAAAAAAAAAAAAGGAAAGAAAATTGATCATAAAGCTGAGTTTACGCTTAAACTTATGGAGACATGAATAATTCAGTTCCTATATGACAATAAAAAGGATGGGAGGAAGGTCTTTTAAACTCTTTATTGATGAATTTAATGTAGTGGGACAATACTGAATCACTGACGTGATGGAGGGGCTGGGGCTGCCAGGTCTGATTTGGGCCTGGCCTATGGCTGACAGAAGTGAGAATTTCAGTCATTAAATATTCATCCCCCTGCTGAGACTGAGGAAAAGTGCCAATAGGATTGTGGAGATCTCCAACTTATTCTCCTGGTGTAAAATAGAGTGCCCAGGAGGATGCTGAGGAGAGCATCTGCAATACAAAGGATTAATAGGATGGAACTTGCATATCATTGCTCCCTATTCAAAATCCCGTGAATCCTTCACCCTCCTATCCAGTGTTATCAGCTTTGTTTGGTTTTTCAGGTAAATCTTCATTTCTTGGAAACATGAACTAACGGAGAGTCACATTTTTGTGTAAGAAAACATGCCATGTTTTCCTTCTGCAGATGCAGCTGGAAAAAAAAAAAATACCTCAGCATAGCCTGAAGATGTAAAAGAGAGAAGACACATAAACAAGAATTCAAAATGTATTTATAAAAACCTCATGCATTTTTTCAGCTACTCTCACACTGTTTGAACACGTAAAGCTGGGCACACTCAGGCTGCAGTCTGTATTTCCTATGATAGCTCTGCTGGAGCTGAGACGAGCTACATCAGCACACAATTTGGCCCATAATTTTCCCTCAAGATCGGCAATTTAAAAAATAATCTCTGAAGGCAATGGGTGTTTGAGCATCGTTAGCTCAGCTCACACTGCTGCTCTCCTGTGGTGCTCCATCCTGACCCAGGGCATGTGCTGCTTGCAGCCCTGACAGTATCACGGCCTGGAGCTGGGGGCCCCACTGGAGCACCCTGACTGTGTTTCCACTCAGCCCTGTCCTCTCATCTTCCCAAATTGCCACGAAGCATAAAAACCATTTGATGTTAATTCTATTTCAACAGCAACGCCTCATCCTCCCTTCTGCTGGAGGGAAACTGAGGCACAGAAGGGAAATGTATTTTGGCAAATGCACGGTAGTGGAAATGCTAATTCAGTGTCTTAGCAGGATTGAGCACCTGGTGGGAAGGCAGGGCCAGCCCAGGGGAGCTCAGGTGTATGCAATGCACCTGAGTGACTGGAAGGGCTGGAGTCAGGATCCACCCCTTCCCAGAGTACATTTAAGGGTTGGCAGTGGAGGTGAAGGCATTTTGCTGAAGGTACCTGTGTACCTGAGGTTTTTTGAAGGTGAATGGTTTCTTTCCTTTGTTTCTGCATCCACAACTGTTGTGCTTGAACAAATCCTTGTCTACTGGGGCCTTGCTGCTTTGCCGTTGTTGCTGTGCTTTCCATTCTCTTACAGAAAGTAAAAAGGGATGTCCAATAGCACTAGAGGTTTGAACCTCGAATGGTATATTGTAGTCAAGTAATTTTTCCTTAACACCAATGTTGTGCTTCCACCAAAAGTCTGTCCTTAAGTGAGAAGAGAGCAAACTCTCAGTTTTCTCAGGAAGCTGTTTCTTTTTAAGTAGAAGAACCCTGGAGCTTTTGGCATATTACTGCAAACGTTTTAAAACTGCTGATATTAATGGGGAGCTATGAGAAAACAAAAATCGTTAAAGGAAGCTTTTCTCTTTTAACATGCATAAACTCAGAGATTGATGTACTGGTATTTCTTCTATGGCACCATTTTGTTAATGAAATATTTGTTTGTTTACCTTTGCATATACCCAAGGACAGCTTCACAGCAGGGTTTCTGTTATTCCCCAGCAAGTAGAAAGTTTGTGGTTTTAAGGAAGTGCTTCTATTTAACATTTATAGCAGAATACAGATGTGATTCATAGGCAGAATTTTGCTCCAGTATGATATTTCAATGTATCAATAGGATTGATAGGATAGAAAGTTAAATATAAACTCAATTTTGTTGCAAAGTAGTTGAAGGATAGTGTGAAAATGCTAGAAATTTTAAGTTAAAATCCTCCGGATATGTCAATTTGTTTCAAGATAACGCTATTTTGGGGCATTACTCTCTCCCATGGGCTTCAGAGTCTTGTTCAAAAGAAAATTTGAAGTAATTTCTGCCACATTGATATTTTACAGCTGTTTTTTTTTTGTTTGTTTGTTTGGTTTGGTTTTTTTTTGTAGAAACCAAATATTTCCTTGTGAATGCTTTGATGATAAATTTCTAACCATCTCCCACAGTTCAATGAGTTGGATGTAATTCCTTGAATGGGCAAAGTTCCGTGGAAAGCCATGTCCCCATTGACACTTGGGAGGGCTTCTGAAGAGCAGTGGATTAACTTTCCTGAATGGAAATTAATTAGCCAGCCAAATTTGGCACCCATCACAGCCACATCTGTCTTGTCTGAATGTCACAGAGGTGTCTGTCTGTCTTACTGCTGAGTGCACAGCCAAGGAGGCAAAGCTAGGGAGAGGCATTTGGCAGCCCTTACCATGGCTTGGTGGTTGCCACCAGCCCTTTTAATCACATCTTTGCCCAAGGGCAATCTGTTCTCATTTTCTAATGCTTTTTTTTAAATGACTGGTACTTCCTTGCTTGTGTCCATATGTTGCATATGGTATCTGCAGTTCCCACAGGTGGCTGATAGTGGTATAAGTCTCACTTGGGCTGTTCCCCACTTGTGTTCTGGCTGATGAAGTAGGTAGTAGAGGTAGTAGCAACTCTTGTAGGTGGTATCCTGGAGGGGTGCAGGGAGGTGGGATGTGAGGAGCATCAGTTCCTGCCGTGTTTGGTCCATTTGGCCTGAAAATGGCATTGGCCTTCCCTTCCCCATCCTCAGACAACTAGTGAGAGCAGTGACACACATCACCAGCAGCTTGCCACTTACCTCTCGGTCTGTAAATACTGATCTGCTTGGGACAAACATAGGAACAGGAGATCTTCAGATGCAGCTGCAGAGATTGGACTGTTAGAGATGTTTCCAACAAATTCCTCCTAATATCCCTACAACCTCTCTTCTTTGCTTCCAGCCAACCGTGAAATAGCTGATTCAGCCACAAGGAACTGAACACATCTTACTTCCTCTTCTTTTTTTCCTTCCTGTAGTTGTATTTCATATGGAGTTTTGATGAGCTTTAGGTATATCTGTGCATTTATGATCCAAAGGTTATAAAAAACAATGGGATACCAATGGTACTACCAATAGGATAATACGTGGTGAGAAGGTATGAAGGAGAAAAGGAAGCAAGAGATAAAGAAAAGGGAATAATAAGAAAAGAAGGATGGAACTGAAAGGGAAATTAAAGGAAGGAAATGTAAAATCAAAAGGAAAGGAAAAGATCAAAGGAAAAAGGGCAGATGGAAGAGAGAAAAAAGAGAAGATGAATGGGTGGGATGGAGGAAGGCAAAAGAAGGGAAAAGCTGAGTAAGGAATGATGAAAGAACTCTAGTGATGGGTTTTGCAGGTGCATCTCAGCAGGTTGCCTCTGATCGGCTCTCTCAGGGACACAGCATGTTACCTGGACTAATTTATAAAGGAAATGAAAAGGAAATGGACTTGTTATAATGAACGCCATTAATTCACCTCTTCAGACTTCACTGTTTGAACAGAGAGTATCAGACTACTCAATTGTCATTTGTCTATTCCATGCTTCACTGTTGCCTGTTGGAAGTGACTGGTGAGCACATACGCCCCCGAATGGCTGCACAGCCACTAATTAGCATATATATTGTTTGTCCTGGTACAAATTTATAGCAAACAGCAATATTTTACACTCCAGTAAAGTTAATAAATGAGGCTTTAGGCTATAAAAATTTCATGTTCTTTTGTGCAAAGGTCAATTATAAATAGTTAAGCACATATTCATCCAAAACTCTGGGCTCCAGCACAGGAAGAATAAAATATATATTGGTCAATCCACGTGCCAGCTGGATCAATGCCTCTTGTGTAGCTGCTGAGACACCTCTCTCCAAATGGCCATTCAGCTGTAGAATGCTTTTGGCCATGAGATGAAGGAGGTCCTGCTGTAGCTTAGAGAAGGAAGCTGCTCTGCAGTGCTGGAGGTGTGCTAGGATCACACCGAGCCAGGCTAGGGGAGAATTTAGTGATCAAAGTTATCTTCTGTGAGAAGAAGTTCTGGTGTTAGGAAGTCAGATGCTTACACTTAGCAGCGCCTCTGATGATACAAAAAAACAGGATGAAGCTCAAACTAAGGGATGCAAAAGCCCACCAGACAGAAGGAAACCTGGGTTTAAAATTCTTTTATTTGCATTATGGAAACACAGAGCCACATTGAGCTCAACCTTATAAATATTCAGAAGAGAAGTGGCCTGTATCTTAAAGGGCATCATCTGCATATGAGTGATGAAAAGAGAGGTTCTGTGGTTATGTGAGTTGTTACTAATATTATTCCTTTATATTACAGTTTCAAAATTAAGCCTGCATATGTGAACATAGATTAAGACAGACGTGTCTCCTCAGGACTGAGAACTTCTAAGGCAAGGAATCAGTGATGTGTGGATATGTCTTATTCCATTACAGGTGGAGAGGAAACACATGGCCATTTCCTGCAACAGTCTTCTTGAGCTTGGAGGTATTAAATCACAAATTTTCTTGAGGGATCATGCCAAAACTGGTCTGTGACAGTGCGACAAGGAAATTCAATCAGAGGACACCTGAGATTAGAAAAAAGCGAGGGTAGAATGCAAGAGTTTGGCTGCTGGAGAGAGACATTGAAAAGCAGCATCTGAAGACTTGACACTGCAGGAGGTTAGGAATGAAGAGGGCTGTAGCCCAGATCACAGAGGAAGCAGTGTTAAACAAACTGTCATCTAGCATTTGTCATCAGTGTTAACCTGGTAACCAGGCAACTGAGAGAGATGTAAGAAGCTCACTGCATCATCCAGAGTGAAGGGATGCATTTGGCGGTGATGAGAGAGCTTAAGAGCTCTGTGATTCATGGGATCAGCAACTCATCACCAGGGCTTGTTGGACTGGCAACTCAGGACACACACACACAGAGACTTCAGAGGATATGAATGGTGAAGTAGGAAAAGATGGAAATGAAGAGGAGAAGTCAGCACAAATGGGAGCAGTAACAAAGATCTGAAACTTCAATTATTGCTATAACTCTCTCTGAGCAACTCCTGCAGTTGTACCAAATGCAGTATTTGCTTTGGTTTAATGCCTTCCCCTCAAGGGCTGTGCGTCCCATGTATTTCCATGAAGATTTATTTTCATCTACAGGGCATGTTCCTGCCAAGATATCACTCCTCCTCCACCCAGAGACCACATCAGGCACCATCAGCTTTAATGGGGGAAGGAGAGCCACAGGACAGCAGTGAACTTCCAAACAGGGGCAGCTGGGGATGGAGGAATAAAGCTGCTGAGGACAGTTGACAGCAAGAGGCTTGCTTGTTTCTATAAAGAAGGCACCTCCTGGTTGAACTGGTTTCCTTCAGGGAATGGTTTGAAAGCCTTGTACAAGAAAGGTGAAGTTTGCCAGGGAACAGAAAACCATGTAGAGAAGAGATGAAATCAGGAATACTTGATATGTGGAGAGACATAAAGGGGGAGATGCACACACCCTGTGAATTCATTCCCCTGCATTTTTTCTGGTAAATATTACGGGAGCTCTGCTGCAGCAGGCAATCCAGTGGAGAGTGGTAACAAGATTGGAAAGGTAAAGCAGCCACTCAAGGTCAGCAGAAGCCTTTGACTGCCAGCACCAGGATGGCTCAGCAAAGGTCACCACAAATGGACAGAGATGTCTTTTTTGCAAAAGGCTGTTTAGCATGTGAAACAGGTGGGCCTGAGTCGTCAGGAGAGATCCAAGGATGCACCTGGCACCCAGTGAGACAAGGAATGCTGATGTCTGCATTTGGTCAGAAGGAGACAAAGCTCAGCAAAGACAGTGCAGCTGTGACTGTCCTGTTGGCTTTGCTTCATTTACAGCGCCTGTTCATTACACCAGGTTTGCTTTGGGAACAGCCCTGCTTCTGTCCTGCTTCTGCATATGCTGGTTTGGCTGTGTTTTCCTCCAGACCTCAGTCCCAGGATTGAGAGGAACCTATTAACTGACTTCTTGCCTCAGAGGGGACCTAAGTCAGGTCCTAGGAGCTGGTTGCTGGTCCTGATCTTTCCACTATTTTCATCTTCATGTATCCAGTGGCCAGTTCTCATTCTCCTTCTTGTTGTGTAACACCTTTACTTTAAATCGAGCTTTGAAACAACTTCACTTTGTCTCAATTCATACAGGAAAGGAGGAAAAAGTCATTTCAGATATAGCTGCTAGAAACCTACATCCTCCATACTGCATATAGTTCAGGATTTGCCTTTCAAAGTTTTGGAATTACTAGTGCCAGAGGGAAAACAATTCAGAAGTTTGAGACACAGACCTTTGGTTACTCCCTCTAACTCAAGAGAGGTTCAATTTGTTAGACAGCAGTGTGCTAGTTACAGGCTCACTCAGAAAATGTCTACACAGCTGTTTTCAGACTCCTGGGATTTTAAAACATTTAAATAAAGTTTGCTGAAGGCTTTGAGTACAGCCTGGATTTTGCTGTATGAGAGCAAATGCTGCATTTCCCCACCTGAGAACAGAATGCAGTCTGGAGGTGCTGTGCTTGAGCAAAACTGGCAAACACTGTAACAGTACATCTTCACCTGGAAGTTAGCAGAAGTCCTGTCAGCCTGCAATCCAAGCAAAATGAGTGGAAATCTGATTGAAGAAACCCAGGGTAAATGGGTGTGGTTACATCTTGTTCTGGATGAGGGTGAATACTGATGGGGAAGAAAACCATGGGAGCATCCTTTAGTGAGACAAAGCCACGTGAGTGGTTTCTGATGTTAAAGGATGTGTCTTTAGACATGCTGCTGGTGCTGGGGATGAAACCCCTCTCCTGCTCGCAATGCTGAGCACTAGGTACAGAGGGGCAGCAAGCCTGGCACCCTGCCCCTATGCCCCCACCAGTTCATACCCGGCTCTGCTGCTGCCTTTCCCCCTCAGAATTGGGACTGTAGGCTCACAGAGGGCCTGGAAGGAGCCTGAGGTGTAAGAGAGGGATGTCCTGTGGCCTGCAGCAACTCCCATAGCTCTGACATGATGTCTGACCGGTTGGTAGATGTAGGTTGGCTGTCCACTCTCTCACCTGGCTATATTAATCCCTCAGGAGTTCAAAATCTCATATAGATTCACAAATTTGGAAGCTCAGTCTGGTCTCATCAAAGCTTTCAATGTTATTATCTCTGCTACTCAGAGGCAGATTCCAAACACCCTCAGGAATTCACCTTTAATAAACAGTGGTGGGGTGAGGGGGTGGGGAGCCCCTGTTATTATGTTTTCCCCTTGTTCCGTGCAGCTCTCATTTAAATACCAGAACCACAGGGGGCTGCTGGTGGTGATGGGGATCTTACTACAGTTCATTTCTCCTCCAAATTAAAATCAGCGCATTGAGTTCACCTTGCTGCGCTCACTTAAGTCCTTTTGCTGGAGCAGAGGATGGGCAGAGGTCCTCAGCAGTGACAAATATGGGAGGTGGGCACTGCTTGAGGAGATGAAGGATGAAATGTGCTAGTCCTAAGGCAGCTGGCAATAGGTACAGCCAACACAGCTCAGATGGAACACTGGTCAAACCCCTTCTGTAGTGGCAGCAGGCTGATGCAAGCTGGGTGTGCTCCTCTGCTGGGCTCCCACCATACTGTATGAGCAGCAGCAATGGTGTCCAAGTGTCTGCCCAGCCACATGGATGACAGCAGCAGCTGAAGGCAGTTTGCTTGTTGCAGCAGGATCCGGCCTCTCCAGGCAATGAGAGGAGATCGTGGGAGGAAGCCAGGCAGCAAAGCCCTGATCTGAGTCATCTGAGTGACTTGCAAAATTCATTTGACTAAGATTTGACTAAGCAGCTGAAGGGGCTTGGATGGCTGTTTTGTGGCTGTGGTTTCTTTCTTTCTTTTTTTTTCTTCTCTTTTTTCTTTTTCCTCCCAGCTCTGTAACGAACATTCGCCATGTTTCACTAGCCCAGCTTTTCAAACTGCACGTGCACCAATGCACACACACACAGATTGATGTTTTCCCCATCTTCACCCTTTCTCCTTCCACTCTCAATACATGAGTACATTTATCTTGCCTGTGTCCTTGAGCACACTAATGATCTGTGCTTATTCCCAAGTTCTTGTCACTGGCAGTGGCTGAGGAGCACAGCCCCAGTCTCTTCAGTAGTGGGGCTCTTCGCTTCTGTTCAGAAATCTGAATTACAGATGCTTCCCTTTGAAATCTCCTTTCACCTGTGAGTAGAGTCATGGGCTCCAGGGTTTGTTTTATATTTTACTATCTTATTCACATCCTATCTTTTTTGTCTTCAAAAGGTGCTTCTCACAATGCAGGGGGAGGATCTGTATCTTAGTGTAAGATGGAAGAAAGTGAATGTGGAACAATAGTTGACAAAATAAGCCTATAAGGGAAAATCTTCCTGCAGTTCTGTGTTTTATTGCAAGTTATTATGTACACCCCCTGCTCTGACATTATTTTATAATCTGATACACTGCCACTCAGTAGAAAACTGATGGACACCTCAGGTAGGTTCTCCACAAGGTCTAAGCAGTTGGTGACCCTGATGACTTGTATAGCTGCCCTTGTCTCCTGCCTGTATCTATACACTGCAGCACCTATTTACTTGGCCATGAGCAGGAGATCCCAGCTGAGAGGGAATTCAAGTGTGCGAAGCTATTTCTTGTCATCTCTACACAACCTCTTACATCAATTTAATTTCATGTTTTTATTGATCCATTTCGCGCTTCTGAAGTCAATTTTCAAAGCCAGTTAGGGGCAGGTGTGCTTCTGTGTTTTTGCTAAATGTCCATGCCCCATGGTGCTCCCAGAGAACACAACTGAGCAGCATCATCTTAGGTGCAGGGCTTCAGCTCCCAGCATCAGCTGCTGCACATCTCATCCCCAGAACCAAGAGAGGCAGGGAGGAAGAGGAAGGATTGGGACAGATCCAAGATAAAGGAAGAAAATAAGAGAGTAGCAAGAAAATGTGATCTGTCTTGATGAATCAGGATGAAAGGAAAAAAAAAAAGTAAGGTTGAAGAACAGGAGAGTAAGGATGGAGATAACATAAAGAGGGAGTGACGGAGATGGAAGTGCAAACATTTGTGGAAAGAAGTGAGAGCTGAGAAGAGAGCTGAAAACCACCTGAAGCATGGCAAACAGCAAATCCTTCCTGCTTTGCTTGGAATTGCTGGCTCCCCCTACCTCCTCCAAGCTCCCTGCTATCAGAAGCCTCCTTGGATTTCCAGTTTAACTCCTCCAGGGAGTATGTGCCTGGATGGCAGGACCATAAGCTTGCTAAATGAAACTCTTAATCACTGTCATTTTAGTCCTAAGAAAAAAGCAGGCAAAACAGTGGTATGCTTTTTGCAGACAAATGGAAGTCCAGAAGTGAACTCTTCCTTCATCTGATCACATCCCTCCTGAGAAATCTTGCTTGTCGAGATGTTAAGACTTTTTCATATTCAGCAAAGTGAAAATATTAGGAAAATGTTAGTCAAAAATATTTTAGTCTGTACGCAGAGTAAAAAATACTGGACGTTCCAGGATTTGAAACCTCCTTGGCTAAATATGTGACCCGTGGTATGCCCAAAATGACCCATGCCCAGGACACAGCTTGACAGGCAGAGCTGTCACCCACTGTCAATAAGGACTAGGACAAAGAGGGCTTCTGCCTGTCACCAGAGCTGGGTGTAGGTTAAGACCAGACTCCAGTTTCCATTTCAGTACTGATGCAGCCACACTCATGCTGGCATCAGTCAGGTGCCCCTATTATGGTCATCCAATTTACATGGTCAAAATAATGTTTGATGTATAAAGAAAATTGTGTGTGTCATCAGCAGACCTCACCCAATGTGAAGTATCATAGATGAACTTTAATGGTTATCACCTGATTTATTCTGCATGTGATAATGCCATAACACACTCAGGGTCCAGAGGGCAGAAGTAACCCATCTTGCTGCTCACTGTGAAGTTCTCAGCATTTAATGATCTTCAAGCTTGGCCCAGTGATCCTATGCTCTCCCAAGTGAACTATCTGCAGTTTTATTGTTATTCATCTGAGGTTTTGGACACACCATTTATAAAGATGTTTTCTTCTTGCTGCTAATTGTCCTGGGGTATTGCACTATGCAGAAAAAAAACCTTTCCTGGGAGAAAATGATCTTTGAAGAAACATCCAAAGTGAAATGGTGGAAAGCTCAGCAGCCACAGTGACGTTACTGGCATGCCGTGCCTAAAGAGAAGGTGAAAGAAAGCTGATGCCCACCTTTCATCCATGCAGGGGGCCTCCAAAGGTTTTCCCAGATTTGTGAAATAAAAGAAATGCAAAGAAGTGCCTTCATCCTGTGCTTCCCCCCCAAGCTGGTTTAAAATTGTGCATTCAGAAAGCAAGCCGAAATGTGTTCTGTTTAATAAATTCTCTTTGAAAGCTGGAAAGAGTTTGCAGCCAGCAGAGGAGGGAAGCTCCAGAACAGCCTTCCAGCAGGAGGAGTGGGTGGCAAGCAGCAGCCTGACTGGTTTTATGATGAAGCTAGATCAGTTTATGAGTGGGATTGTGTGGTGCCATTGCCTGAGATAGCAAGGGACTGGATGTAACGACCAAAATCTCTTCCCGTCATGTGTTCTTCAACTGCAGTGAAGTCACAGAATGGAATAGGCATGGTTCCTATTTTTCTGTTTTAGATACTTCAGCTCACGTCAGCTGAGAATCTGCCTGAAGCCAGGGCCAGCAACCTTTAATCCTTGCAATGTGTGATAGCCCTGCCCACACCTGGCTCCCTGGTAATACCAACGATGTCTTTATTCTGCAATGCCTTTTTCTATTGCAGAGATGTTAGCAACGGCCCATGTGGTGGTCACGTCCAAATATCTATTTTTCCCTTTGTCTGGGCAATAAAAGATGCCTTGAAAGAGCAAGGATGGTGGTGAGAGTGTCAGGTGGGGTCATGAGGCACAGGCTTTCCACAAAAGGGAGTCGAATAACAATGAGCAAATACCTCAAAATGCTTTCCAAAAATAACAGCCTAATTAATACAGCTGTTGTTTGTTCTGCTTTTGCACCTCCTTTTCCCACGCTCGGGAATGACTGCTGGGGAATACGACAGGGAACTCAACTTTGTTTCTAAGCTTCAGCCCTAACAACTGGCTTTGATAGGGAAATGTGTATGAGATCAGGGGGATGGACACACGGCATGTGAACTCTGGGCTGTGTCAGAGCCACTGCAATATGAGCACGGGATACAAAGTACTGACAATGCACTGCCTATTATGTATACATATCTGACAGAGGGACAGTGTGCCCCCAGTCAAAGTGCTAGATGGGCTGCAAACAGAACAGAAAAGACAACCTGCAGAAGCTTACAATTCAAGTAAGTTAAGACACAGAAAAATAATTCTAGGGGAAAAAGAAAAAAAAAAATTGGCAAATAAATCCAAAGGATTAATGATCTCAGTTGTAGGAGGATAATTCACAGAAAGGCAAAATGAGTCTAATAAATTAGAAAGAAGCAAAATTAGCCTAATAAACCTTTGGCTAGAAGTTAATCACTGCATTGCACAGGTACAATGTAACTTCCCTCTGGGTGATCCTGAGCATGGAGAGCGGCTCAGTGTGAGTGCACACATGCAGACGTGTCAGAGTTGGGGGGAAAGTGGGAATTAAGGGTCTGTTTCACTCCTTCACTTTTGCAACACATTGCTCATCAGCTAACAGATGTCTCACTGTGTGCCCAGCCCATTCCTGCTAGAAGACAGATATTGGGTTTGTACATCTCGCTATCAAGCCTGGTATGATTTCTGGCTTAGCAGGGCTTATGTCTCAGTTTCTGTGGACAGACAAAGTGGCATTTGTTCTGCTGCTGTTCCTCTAGAGGTCTTTGGAGATCCCCTGTGCATGCACTGCTGGTCTACATGGGCAGTGCTGGACCCAACCCTATGCACCTGAGGATATCAGAAGTAGGATCTCATTTATATCACCCCATAAATTAGATCTGTCCAAGCTGAACAGGAAAGCAAGCCCAGGTGCACATTTTATAGCTCAATTGTTGCGATGCGCAGCAGCTCAAGGGTACAAAAGGTCATGGTTTCTCTTATTGCTGTACATCCCTAAGGAGCTCCTTTACGTCTGACATGGGAATGGCACCAAAGTGTCCCTCCATCTGTCCCTGTGAAGGTACAGGTTAGGGTAGGGAACAAGCAAGTCAGCAGCAGGGCTCTGCAGCAGCAAAGCAGAGCGCTGGAGAAGGGAATGATGTCCCCAGAAGGCATTCTGCTCTTGCCAGCACTCATGGTAGCATGTTGTCTGTGCATCCCTGCTGCACAGAGGGAAGACTTGAAGCGCTGTCTAAACCTCCTCTTTTCCTAAACCTCAGCAGCTGCCCAAGGACACGAGTTCACTTAATTGCTGTATCAGTACATTCAGAGATACTCGCTATCTCACTATCAGCCCTAGTGAAACATGTATTATCCATTTGTCCTTGAGAGCAGCCATCCTCTTGCAAAGTGATTAAAGTAGTCTCGTGCTGGATGAACCATGCACTTTTTTTTCTTTCTGCCTTCTCCGAAAGATATCATCCTCCTCCACCTTCATCCCAGTCACGACAGAGCTTCCTCTTTGCAGTTTGTTGTGTTTGCACTCGCTTGTTTTCCTTCAGACAGTCTTTGAGACGTTGCATCCAGTGACCTCTGGCAAAGGAGTGGGAACAGCACACACTTTTATCCTGGCACTGGGGAGTAGCAGTGACAGATTGGTTAACTATTCTGCCTGTTACCAGGGGCTGAGAGTAGGGACAAGAGGTTTTATTACCCCAAAGTTACTTATGCATCTGAAAAGCACTTTGTAATCTCTTCTCTCTGGTGTTATTTAAAATATATATTTGGGTTTATTACTGTCTAGGAATGCAGAAAGTTTTGCCCAAATGGATGGAATGTTCTGGTGGGAAATAAACTTGCTATCATGACATGCTGGGATTTATATATTTTTTTAACAGCTAAATATACATGTTCCGTTGTGTATGGATGTATTCAGCTATGCCAGAAACGGGAACAGCAGACACATGCACAACCACACTTCCCAGCACGAAAATATCGAGCCATCCACCAGTGAAAAGAGATTGGGAGGTGTGGTGTTCACAGCCACCAGCACTTCTCACAGCCTTTGGGAGCGTTTTGGAAAGAAAGTACTTTATCCACTTGGATAAAGTCTTGGAGTGCCAAGACTGGAGTCTTGCAAGAGTGGAAGTAGCCCAGTAGGTGGAGGACTCTGGGTGATACTGGAAAGCACAAAGAGCAAATAGTGACAACTTTGGCTTCTGGACTGATTGTTTTGTTAACACCCCTCCTGTCCCACCACGGCACATCCACTTTTGTGGGGATGCCTGGCAGAATGGCATAGGAACAACACCAGGAGTGTTTAATGTGCGCAGAACCCAACACTGACTTCCTTGGCAAAGCCTTTGAGGTCTCCTGAGGAAAAGTACTCTTAGCAGCCAGGTGTTGCTTCCCATTGATTGAAAAAATCTAAGGAATAGTTATAACACTTGAGGATTTTTCTGTAAGTCTGCATAACTATTCCTAAAGGAACACCTTTATACTCAACCATCCATCTTCCATTCTCACTGTGCTAGCTGCTGTTGTTGTGAGGACGATCCATGCACAATTATGTCCCTCTTAGTTTGGTGCACTGTCAGACAACGTTTTCCCTGTTTCCATGTTGCTGCCACGTCCCGACCTCAAAGAAGCGATCTCAGTGTGTCCTCTTCATAAAACTACAGTTGTGTTCCCTCCTCTGCTTTCTTTTATTTTTTTTTATGGCTGATGTTATCTTCTATTATTTTAATTACATGCTTTAAGGATGCCTGCTGCACAGATCATTGATGGAGTTTGATGTTTGTTAATATCACGTTGCGTTATGGAAATCTGGTACATTAAGACCTTGGTGTCTTTCCAAATTATTCTGAAGATATAAAAAACTTAATAAGCAACCCACTTTAACTAATGCAGACTAATAGGTTGAGAAGAGAGGAGGTGAGCCTGAGAGCTTGATTGTTTGTGGGACTGTAAGTAAAATGATTCAAAGAGCCCTTGATTGAAATTTGTTCTTTAAGGTCACAATTTGGCATCAGAATTAGGGGTAGGACTGGTGGGGATAGTAGAAACCAGTTTGTGGTCAAATCAAGTCAACCTTCGTGCTTGCATTTAATTTTTCCCCAACCAGCAATTTGTCATTAAAAGCCAACACTTAGCTAAATCAGGTGCAGATGGTTGTTTTTATCAAATGAATGATGTTTTATCACTTTAAAAGCTTTTGTTTTTAGTCAAGTGAAGGAAGTGGGCAGCACTCCCTTGTTTTTGAAAGAAGAAGAGCATATGCTTTTTAATTTGAAATGTAGCACTAATAGCATTATCCACAGGGGATAGGCTGTGCTATTGTGGGTTGTGGATAATGCATTTATGCTCAAATATCCTTTATTCCCTTCTGAGTGAAAGAATTTAACAGCATATTGTATTACCGTGCCATAGAGAGTATAGTTTACTCTTAGAATGAATTTTTTGACAGTCTTAACTCTGTTTTTGTTTCTGTTTTGTTAATTATGAGGGAATTTCTTGATGAATTTGCAATGTTCTTTTAACACCGCACAGAAAAATGCATTCAACCTACCATGAACGATGAAAAAATACTGTAGAGGGGAGATCTGGAGATAATGCAGTCAAGAGCCAGAGACAGTTTCAAAAATAGCTTTTCTGACACATCCCTTTTTTGCATTTCTCGGTCTCTGCTCTCTTCTCAACACAAGTTGGTGCTCATGCTCACAATGGTGCCAAGCTGAGGATGCTGCGAAACGCAGAGAAGAAAGCTTGAGATGAGGAAACTCGGTCCATTAGTGACTTTCTGTAGCAAACTCATTTTCCCCGGGGCTGTAAGACAAATGGTTTAATAACCCAGAATGCTGTGCTCTTTGCTTCTGCAAAGTCGACTCTCTGCATTCAGCTATATACCCACAGGTATCTCCAACAACCTTCTGGGAAAATGCTGAACAAACGGAGATCGCGACTTGGAAGCCCGGGGCTGGCCTTGCATTGTTTGCTTTTTATTGTAAGGCTTATCTCACTGTGTCATATGGCTAAAAACTGGAGCCTTGCCTTCAAGATAGCAATGGGAAGGCAAGAAAGCTTGTGAGCATTTGTCTTCAGGTCAGTTTTATAAATGAATATACTGATGCAGACCTCAACAGAATGCAAGGGAGAAACTCTGAGCATGAAAAAGCAAGTACAAGTCCTGACTTCTTTTCTGTCACGTGGCTTTCTGGAAATGGAAAATGTGAACACTGCTCTCACGCGCTGTCATCAGAGAATTGGCTGTGCTCCAGGAATATTGTCAAGTGATGGACTGGTGCTTCCAGGCTGACACAGCAGGGATGGGCACAGCCAGCCCAGCTGCAGGCACATCTGGGAAATGCTGCTGAGTGCTGATCTCAGTTCCCATCTGCTCACAAGATCTTGGGATGTAGTGTCAGAGACACCAAGCCAAACTTGCTGGAGATGCTGGAATAGAGTTAGCTTACTCAGGATGGAAAGAAGGCATCACCGCCCATGTGCATGGTGTCCAGGTGGAATGGTGGAGAAGAGCAGGGAATGGGTTTTTGAAGACACTCTTGGCTCTGAGGGCTCTGAGGGCTCTATGCCCTACAGCACTGTAACAGAAATGCTAAGTCAGAGCCTGAAGCAGTGACTGAGCACCTGGTGGGAAGGCAGGGCCAACCAGGGGAGCTCAGCTGCATGCAGTGCACCTGAGTGACTGGAGGGGCTGGAGCCAGGATCCATCCCTTCCCAGACCTCATTTAAGGGTTGGCAGGGGAGGCAAGATTTTCTTGCTGGAGATCCTTGCCTACCTGTGGCCTTCCAAAGGTAAGAAATTTTTTTCCTTTGTTTTTGTGTCCATGGCTGCTGTGTTTGCACTTGTTCTCATTTGCTGCAGCCTAGGAGTTTGCCACCCTGCTCTTATTGCTGTACTTTCTATTATGTTATAACATTACAAGCAGGAAACAGAAAGTAGGGCTGCTGTCTCTTAGGAGAGTTCAGCTGAAAATGAAGCCTGAATGTGGGCTGACCTGCTGCTGGGTAGCAAGACCTTCACCTGCCTCAAGCATCCTACAAATGGAACAACAGTGGTGTGGTATCCATCCTAGTGCTGTTCTAGAAAGCATGCTAATATCTGTGTCTTCTTCAGGAAAGATCACTTGTACCTAGTTTTAGCCATTTAAAAGTTGAGGTGTTTAAGCTGGTGAGCCAGGTTTCATCTACAGGCTGTGGAGAGAAAGGGTGAGTCACCTCTACCAATGTGTCTAAAGTGGGTGGCATGATTCATCCTTCGAAAGCAACAGCCTCTCTTTCTATGGCTTAAATGAGTAGCTTCAGCTAAAAACCTAACTTTCTGGCAGAAAAAAAAAACCAGTTTCACTATTACCCAAATTTGCCCTGAGCTACTTTCAAAATTCAGAGCTACATATGTAAGAAAGTTTACCTCTTGGCCCTTTCAAAGGACTGTTCTGTTCTTCCTCCTGGGATCGGCAGATCTTTGTCCTTCAAAATGGTGCTGAGATGGTTTTCTCAAGTTTCATAGAGTCAGAGAAACTAAAGCCTATTGGGAGGATAAGTAGAAGTCACTTAGCCCATCCCCAAACCCCAGGCAGAAAGCTGCAGCTAAGTTTTGTTATCCTTAGTGCTTCGTCCTTTCAACAATATCTTCCAGAAGTCAGTGAGAAAATTCCAGTTGTCTTCAATGGGCTTTCATCCGAGCCTGCAGAGAGAGCAATAGAGAAAATTCAGTTGCAGAGACAAATCAACAGAGGGGAAAGGTAATAGCACAAGAGAACTAAGGGATGTAAACATGAGAGGGGGAGAGGGAAACCAGGAGAGCTGCTTTAAAGGCCTAGCAATGGAGGAACACAGAGGCAAGGCTCACTGGAGAGGAGATGTGGGCAGGGCGAGAGGGACAAGCTTGTACCCTTGAAAGAAGCCTCTCTCCAGTGCTGCAGTGTCACATCCATTTGAAAATGCCTAACTGCTCTTCAGTTTAATCATAGCTGCACTTTTGGGTATAAGATGAATAATTAAGCCTGGGAGTAGAATACAGCAAGTGTTAATAGAGCTAAAGGTACTGCAAAGCCCTTATAAAAAGCTGTGCTTGCAGTGCCGAGTGGCTGCTGTTCTCTGCGTCCCCAATCACAAAGTGAGGAGCATGAAAGTACTAAATTAAATGAAGTGCATCTGTATCTATTCTGCTTGATGTTTTTCCCTTCTGTGTTTTGTACTATTGCATGCTAAATAATACCCTGTCTTCCACAAAGGTTGAATGGTCTAATTCTACATCTTCCTCCCAAATCAAACAAGGTCAGACAACCTGCACATTGTAGAATTATAGATTTGGAAGGGACTCTTAAAGGCTGTCTTGTCCAACTCATGCAGTGAGCAGGGACACCCAGAGCTCCACCAGGCTGTCCAGAGCTGGATCCTTCATGCCTGCCCACAGGTACATTCTCTTACATTTTCATTTTAGACATTAACTTACATATGAGGGCTTAAAGAGATAAATGAGTATGAAGTGGTGGTGCTAGGGACTCATTTTTTTTCAGTGCCTTCAAGGTTGCTTCTATTGCTGTCCCAATTCAATCCATAAGCGGTGGTAATCAAGCAGTGTCTGAAAAGACACTGTCCCAGCTACATTGGCAGCACCTGGCTCTTGCAGAGGACAGTGTGCAAGGAGCTGGGTTCAATCCTGTGAGGAAGGATGAGATGGAGTGCCATGTTAAATAGCAAACACAAAGATCCTCTCGTAGGTCCTCGTTTTCCATATGCACCCAGTTAAACTAATGTGAACTAATCAAATTAGGATGGGAAGGAAGAGAAGTGGTTATTTTTAAGTACTTGAGAGATGCTTGGGAATGGGAGGTCACTCAGGTGAAGAGAGAGGTCAATAAATAGAAAGAAGGAAATTATTTTTACCCATAGCAGATAAGGTATTTTTAGAGCAATCACCTGAAAGATCCCTGAACTACGCAGAATGATGAGCACTGCTCACACAGCAGCAGTAATGGGAGCTACAACTGGCACGGATCCATGGTCCCCAGCTTATTTCAAGTGAGATTTCAGTGTAATGATATTTTTTTTTCCCTTTTTGCCCCTCTCCTGTGCTTTCTGCCATCGCTGGGGTTACCTCAATGATCTGACTCTCGTATGGGCATTTGTGGAATTTTTCCATTCTTGCTATGTGGATATTTCTTCTCTTCTTTGGCCTGTGTTTCATCCATTTATCTTGACTGCTCTGCTCTCACTTGTGTGAAATGGAAGAGACAAAAAGCTGAACCTCCACAGGCAGGTGGGAAAAGGGCTCCCTCCTGCAGGACTTGTGTGTGTTGGTGGTGGGAGGGAGAGATGTCACTGGGTTTTATTTTCACTTTTGGCCTTTTTGCACACTACCCCACGTGGTTTCACCAATTTTCAACATCACACTTTGTCAGCAAGAAGACAGGACCAGCGCCTTCATTTCTTGTAGTCAAATTTAGGGGAAGGCAAATGTCTTTAGATGAGGATAAACTTAGAACTTGCCTCCCACAAACATTCCTCAGGGATGTCATAGACAGGACCATGGGATGCACCAGCCTGAGTATGCAAAGAACAATATTTGATCTCCAGCCTTCTTAGAAGGGGCCAAATCCTTCAAGTGAGGAAGGTGTCTCAGTGTATCCCTCAACCTGAATTGGTATTTTTTTCCTCCCAGACGCCGGGCTTTTGAGTAATTCAGTACATTGATGTATTTCTGCTGTTTGGGGGAAGCAGCTGCTTGAGAGGCATTTTCCTATCTTGCATTATCTGCAACCTTGAGCTGGATGTCTTGCTGCATCCTCCCTGGCCACTCCATTGAAGATGGTGCTGCTTTGCCTTTGTGGTTTTCCCAAGTGAGGGCAGTGAAAGGGCATTTTTTCTTTCAAGGATCAGAGCAAAACACGGAAGATGCCAAATGATAAATATTTGACTTTTGAAGATGAAAAAAGGAAGAGCAGCATCAAGGGAATCAATCTCTTGGGATGTCCTGTGGTCTGAATGTACATTTTGTATCGCTGAGATAGGAGCTGGGGATGCAGAGTGTAAAAATGTGAGTTTTACAAGGAAAAAGAATCATCCAGGAGACCTCTGGGAAATCACAGGATGTGTGTACACCTTATGGTTTGTATAAAATTAAATGTTTTTTTCCTCTCAGAGATATTGATCCTTGTTCTTTTATTATCATGATTATGTTTTTTTTTCCACTTGCTTCGTTTTCCATATCCCTGTCTTTCAGATCCCTTGTTTGAGTTGGTCCTATTTATCTGAACCAGGTTGGTAATCCTCATTTCTTTTCTCTTTTGCTCTCAATAATTATAGGTCTCCTAGGAAAGCTGGCCTTTAGTAGAAATTTTGTTGAGGTTTTGAAAGATTTTATTAGAAAAGATTTGGATCCTGCACAATTATCAGTTCTGAAAGGTGCTTTGCCCACCTCCTCCAGTGGAAGTGCTATTGATCATCTCACAAAAGGATGGCATGCACTTACAGAGAGAAAAGTTGAGGTCTGGTTGTCTTTTCAACATCAATGATAAAACTGCATCTAATGTTCACCTCATTCACCTTAGCTCCACTGGTCTGCACTAATTAAGGTGGAGCAAGCCGTGCCAGTTAATAAAGAACACTGTAATTCAGCTTGTGCTAGTCCATGATTGCAACAAGAGGAAAAACCCAATAAATGATTGCAAAGATGGGCTTTGATTAATAGAGATAGCTGGGGCTTTTGTTCCCTGATTGTATGGCATAGACTGCAAAACCCTGCCACTATCAATGGCTTAGATGTAACACTCGAAATATCATCTCTCCCTTTAAAGCTGGGCTCTATCTTGTAAAATCCTGCTGTAAAATATTGCAGACGATTGTCATAATTCTTTTTTTTTTTTCCTCCAAAAGCACTGTTCTGCTTGGCCGGATGAGCTGCTGTTCTGCTCCAAGGCCTTGCACCCAGGGAAGTCGCATCCCATGAGAGAGATGACTTTTTGGAGCATCACCTCATTTCCTGTAAGCTAAACACCAGAGGAGTTTACAGAATATTTTGCTCATAGGTCTATTGTAGATGCCCAAAGGTGTATTAACTTTGGTTCCTTCTATCCAGGATAGCTCTTAATCACTATCAGAACAGACTTTACATACATCACAACCACAAATCCTGCTACATGTTCCCATCTCCTCTGTGCTGTGCCACCTATGGACCACAATCCTGGGAAATCATAGGAAGTATGTACACCTTATGGTTTGTATAAAACTAAACAATTTTTTTTCTCTTGCATACATTGATCCTTGATCTTTCACTTTTTTTTTTTTTTGTTTGCTATCTCTGACACCAGGTGCTGTGTGATGCCTTCAGCCTCAGCTATGGGGAATGTGATGCACACCAGTGCTGGCAGACTGGCTGGAAGACTGAGGTGTGGGACAAACACTTGGTGCAAACCCATGAGCTTCACACAGCCCAGCCTGATCTGAACCAGCACGTGTGGTGAGACACTGGAACAGGTTGCCCTGTGAGGTTGTGGATGCTCCCTACCTGGGAGCACTCAGGGCTAGGCTGGATGGGGCTGTGAGCAACCTGGTCTATGAAAGGTGTCCCTGCCTATAACAGGGGGATTGGAACTAGATGAGCGTAAATGTCCCTTCCAACCCAAACCACTCTATGATTATAGCTGTGTAGACAGGAGACAGAGCAATCATGGATCAATCCTTCCTCCCAGCAGCTCCCAGGCTCTCTCAGGAGCACTAAGAGTGGTCTGCGTGTACTCAGCAAGGCCAACTTTTCACACCCCATTAGCCCAGATGTGATGAACCTCACTTTCCACAGCCAATTCTGCTGATGGAGCTGACCAAGATTTTCTTATTCCCAGCTGAACAGTCTTCTCTTAAAGAAAAGCAAATTCAGCAAAATATATTTTTTGTTGACATTTTTTTTACAGGAAATTATTGAAACACTTCCATTTTAGCATTTGGCCAATTCTGTCTCATCTGGCATGAAGTAATCAAAATCCAGCAGAGAAGCCCTCACTGGAATTACCTCTTTCAATCATTTAAGTTCCCCTTCAAGAAGGCTGTCCTGAGATTCCCAAGCTGAAATAGAATGGGATGGGATGTTGCCTCTTACCCTACACTTTGACAGTGCTTTTCATTTAGCTTCGGGGCTTTCCTCCACAGCACACAAATATTGCTCCAGAAAGCTGCATTTCTAAGGAGGAAGGTTGTCTTGTACCAACTGAATCATAGACAGGATGGTTTGACTCAAGGCATGTAGGAATTAACAGTTGCCACAGCAGAGCTCCTCATGCAGCCAAGGCAATGCAGAGAGGAGTTGACGAAAGGAGACCTGTCTGGTTTTATAGTGACAGATTTCTTTGCATAATGCATTTTGGGTGAAGTTTCGGGTTTATTTTGTACTTATCTGATGTCAGAAGAGTACATATTAAGTCTTCAAGGAAAAAAAAAAAGGTTTTCTTGTAATCAGCTTATTGCAGCCTTCCATGTATAATAACACAGTTATATGGCAGTAAACCTGGAATCCTACTGGAGTTTGTTGTAAAGTGACAGATTCAGGTCAAAGCTGTTAATGAGCAGCCAGGCTGATGTGTTATGCATAATGAAGAAGAAAATGACATTATTGTTTTACAGGTGAGCTCGGAAAGTTAGGATATGCCAGGTCCATTAGAGCAACTGTGTATCTTGAAGTTTAATACCTTGCCTCTGGCCAGTACTTGATAGTTCAGAAAAACTTGGGCTATTTTATTGCTGATGACTAAAGGCACGCTGTAGATATGTGGTTTTTGGCTACTTGGCTTCCTCCTCCCTGGCAACAAGCCCTAGATGTCCCAGATGACTCTTCTGTAGGTGCAGACTTTGAAGGGTGCTGATATGGGGTGGGTGTGACCACTCAGACCCATATTTTCTTTTTTGCTCTGCCACAATGAGACCCAATGCAGCTGTTTCAATGTCTGTTCTGTCTTTCTTATCTGAAATGAATGCTTTTTGGGGAATGTGTTTCTCATGCCCCTCTTGTCTAGTTGGCTTTTTGTTCCCTAATGTTTCTTTGTACTTATTTTCATTAACTGGAGCCTATAATGAATGCACAAGTAATACTGGCCTGAAAAAAACAAACAAACAACAGAACATTGCTCATCCCATGAGGAATATCAAAGTAGTAAAAAAGCACTTTGGAAATGGGAAGAGATGCAAAAAGACAAAAGCAATCATTTCTGCTTCAGCATTTCCTGGGAAGAAAGGGCAGCAAGCAAATACCCTAACAAACGGATGACAGGCAGGTCCTCCTCCGTGAGAGTGACCCTTGAAAAATGATTGGGAACTTCAGCTGTTGTCGCATGCGTTCTCTTCTTAATTGGTGCTCTCCTGAGATGCTTCTTGAAACGAGGTCTCCTTTCTGCTAAGTCTCTAAAATGCCATCCGCTCTGGTGTCTTGGTGCATGACTGAGGTCCCCCAGTGCCACATCTGAGATATTCTCATTAAGAAGTAATGCAATTTGTGTCCATTTGGATACTTGCTGTGCTTTTCATCGACTGTTCTGGGTGTGGTGTAAGAGTTCATATCTGTCTAATGCCCACTGCCTGGGATGACTGAACCCAACCCAGGCACTGAAATTAATTCAGTAATTCAGGCTAGAAAGTTGCTTTGGGATCTCAGCACTCTGAGGCCTTTTTGTCCCTGAGAAGTGGGACTCCCATAGAACTCAACACCCACTACCAGTTATTGACATCTAGGGATCTGAGCCAGAAAAATATGTTGTCATGACCTTAACTCATGGTTTTGAATGGTCCTTTTGGCTTTCACATATATGCGTGCTCAGTATTGCAACCCTCAGTGCTCAGCACTATGCAGGACTGAGCCCCTCACTAATCCTTCTGAACCCAAGTCTATTGACTTTCAAAGCAAACCGCAAGGGCTTCTTATCTACATTTCCTGAGCAAGCTGCTTGCTTAGGCTGAGCCTTTTGCATTAGTCTTCACCAGAGTTGATTTTGAGCAGCGAACATGATTAGATTTTCATATCAAGAGAGACTGAAAGTATGGAGATGGTTGCCAAATATCCAGGAGTAAGTCAGGAGCGAACTCCCTTCTTTCTGTAGTTTGTGAAAGCACAGCAAGATCAGAATTAGTGCCTAATCCCAACCCAGACAATATCCAGGTTTTGTTTTCTCACTCTGGAATGAAACTTAACAGAACCCCGAGTCTGAGTGTCTTAAGAAGCATGAAAACCAGATCTCAGTTGTTAGCTGCATGACATTTGTATAATCTGATCCTGTCATCACATTGCAGAACAAGATTCAGCCCTAAATTACACCACAACCCAACTCAGACAAGCTGCATGTTGTCAAGAAGCCTGTCCCAGAAAACAGGCTGAAATAAGGATTGTTTTGCCTCTAGAATATTTCTGTTGCTGGCTTCTCTTTGCACCAAAATCAGGCAAAGGCAGTGCTTTCAGGCTTGACCTGAGCGTTTGGGGTGTTTTAAGATTAACACTAAATCCATGCCATGGTAGCACATTGTTGTGTATCTTTGTCGAGGTCACTATGAGTGCCTGTGAGAGTGGGGGCAGCAAAGCTGTCAGGGAAAATAAAAGCATATCTAGAATAGCACCTCCTGTCCTGATGTCTCTCCTGTTGATATAATGGTCTGATGGCTGACACTAAAAAATGATGAAATATTTCTATACACATGAATATACACATGCTTTTTTGTGTTTCCTGCTTCATGATATCAGGTCTCTTGACTTCCTTGAATTTAGCAGCAGCTCTTTGCTCTGCTCCTGACAGAATCTTTGAGCTCTCATGACTTCAGATCCCCTTGGCACACCCTGTCCTAAGAGACTGAGCACTCTGCAAAGCCATCAAAGCTGAACTCCTTTTTCCCGTTTAGACAAGTCTATGTTCTAGATGAGATGAATGACAGGTATTCAAAAGCAGGTGTGGCTCAGATAACTGAAAAGTGACGTTTACTTTCAGCTCCTATTTCCATCAGAAATACTGAATTTAAAATTATCTTTTTTTTTTTTTTTTTAGGCTACTTTTAGAATTTCAGCCAAAATAATTCAGTTGGCCATTTTCTACTGCAGGCTGTGGTGCCGGCAACTCCCAACACAGCTCACAGCAATGTATCACTGGCAAAATCTTTCTAACATAAGGTGTCTTGGTGATTTTCCTTTTTCATTTTGTTTCTTTGTTCAGCTAAATTTGTTTGCGTTTTTCCATGGCATTAAAATACTATTTTGAGCTGTACTTACATGGTGTGTTTTACATACGGAGATAATGGACTGGTATTGTTCATTATTGAGCCAAAACTGTGAAGAGGGAAGGGTCAGTGACAGGATTGGTTTGGGGAGTACGACAGTCCTCCTTGTGCAGTGAGGTCAGTAATCCAATTTCTTTTGCCCTACTGTTTCTCCTCAGGGTCATCTAACCAGATCCTTCTCCTCCGCAGGCTCTGCTGCAGTGATAATTTTTTTCTAGCAATAATATCTTTCGGAGTTCTCTAGGGGAGGGACCCATGGCCTGTTTTTTCTAGGTCTCTCCACGAGGTCAGATTTCTTTCCTGCCTGTGTTGTGAGGAAAGAAAGCACTGGAGGGCAATGGGAACCACCCAGTAGTTGCACTGCTCTGCTGCACACCACTAACAGTGAGGGCACAGAGTGGTGTGGCTGGATCCGTGAGCTTCGTGGAGATGCATCTAATGGCACGGAGTTGTTCCTGGTGGTCAGGATTGCTATTGGCAGTTTTGAACGTGAGGTTTGTTTTGTGCATCCTGAGAGCGCAGATTGCACTGAGTTGTTTTTTTCTTGTTACAAAAAAGGAAAATCATCTTGGCTTGAAGAGTGGACTTGTATCAAGCACCCATCTCATGCCAGGAAAAGTCACAAGTTGGAAATTCAAGATGGGGAGCTGAAATTTCTAACAAGTTCTCTTATAGAGCTTTTAGTCCTCGCTGTTTTTCAGGTTTATTTGATTTATAGAAAATTAATAATTCTGCTGACAATTCTGATGACACTCAGAGAAGTTAGTTTGTGCTTAGAAAAAAAGAAAGATTACTGGAAGAAGGTGCAGAGAAGATGGGAGGGACTTAGTTGATATGTGGTTTTGAGAAAGGATCTTGAACAAGGACCATGACTTGCCTGGGTCCAGCAGCTCCATTTCAAACCACTCAGGCTGGAAGGAATGTGGAAATGTCTTGTTTGTGACCTCCTTATGCCCTGTCTTATCTCCCTCATGCCTCTCCCCAGACACCTAACTGCTATCGCCTCCTGTGTCTCTGCTTTCAGACAAGAACCTGCAGCACCTGAGCCTTGTGATGCTTTCCCTTCAGCAAGGTTCATCGAGGAAAATGCTTTAGCTGGAGACAGGAGAGCACAGTCTGGGTTGCCGCTCAGCACTGACAGCTGAGCAGTCGGACTGGGGATCTTGCAGTGTGCTCTGGTGCAGGAGATGCCATCTGCCAAACGGCCTCCCGAGTGGTGTTTTAGCAAGTGGGCTAAAAAGAACATCCTGTGCACGGCAGCTGAAGTCCGTCACAGCTGTCACGGGAACTTGCATGCACAGCCTGGGCTGGAGGTGGATCTGGCTCTGCGGGGAGGCTGGGCATGTGGCCAAGAAACCTCCCTTCTTTGCCTATGTTTCCTTTAGGGGAAGGGAAATGCTGGCTTAGCACTGCCAGAAATTGCTCAGAGAAGCAGGATAGCACTGAAAAGCATTGGCATTCTTGGGTGCAGCTCACCCAGGCAGACACTGACACCTCTAACTGAGCTTGTCAGAGCCTCGTGGCCAGCCCTACCTTTTTTGAGGTCACAGTCATGAGTACCATTGTCCCCCAAAGCAGCACATGTTCTTGTCTGCAACAGCAAACAGGCTTTCTGAGAAGACAAAAATAAGAGCGGGAACAACATCCCTCCTTTGTTTATCCCTATCATCACCTCCACCTTAGTTCTTGTGCACCTATCTCAGATGCTTGCAGGATATGCCTGCTCCAGGACATGGCTGTTGGAGCTACACAGGGGAGCCTGGGGGTCAGTAGGGCCATGCCCTTAGCTTCTGAGGAGGGCAAAGCTGCCATGGTCCAGACTCTTCCTGATGATTTCATGTGAGAGCTAATTAATGGCCTCCCCACGTCTCCATAGCAACTCCATGCTGTGCTCTTCGCCCTGATCCAAATGGGCATTCTGTACACTTCTGAAGCCGTAGCATCAGCATATTAATAAGATTTGCTGACGTCCTTTGCTTTCTGCCACATTGGCTGAGAACTCTAAATTTGAATAACTTTTAAAAAGCACTTTTCTTAATCAGCTCCTCGTCCATTCTCTCATGTGACTTGAAGCAACGGATCCCAATCAAGTCTTCTGGATCTCGGGGCTAAAAGTAGGTGGAGTCTGCTCTACCTGCTGGTCTTTGCCATTCTCAGCCTTTAGGATATCCGCTGTCTGGCTTTTCTTTCTGTCTTTCTCTGTGTTTTTGTTTGTTTTTTTTTTTTTTTTTGGAAGCTCCAGCTTCCACAGAGTCCCTAACTGCAGCAGGTGACAAACATCTGCCACGAGTCAGTAGGACCACCCCAGTACTATCTGGGATGGAGCAACTCAGGGATTGCTCCTTATCTTCCGCTTGTATGGGAGAAGGGAGTTAAGCTCCATTCTCATCACCAGTCAGATGATGATTACCCACATCTAAAAGTCTGAGGATCCCTTTCTAATGCTGTACCAACATTTACCAGCCGTGCTGCTTAGTGATCCTAATGTAACAGGTGAAAATACTCTCTCAGTGCAATCCTCCTCTATTAATTACCCTCCAATCTTACATTGTCTTGTAAAATCTTTTTCTGGCTGGATGGAGGACTTGGACATGACTACCTCAAAAGACCATTAATACCACTGCAGCCCTGGTGTGCCCTCTCTGGTATCTCTTATCCCAGCCAGAAATATAGGAGATGACTGCATTGCTTGCAGATCAAATACCCAAAAACAAATTTGTGTAATTCTGGTTCTGCACCTGGTAGTCACAGGTCCTTCTTACCAGGTAAGGTTTGATGGGACTGAGCAGTGAAAGCAGACTGTGTGCTCTGAGGTGCTACGAACATTTCACATTTGAAAGGTAGGGCATGCAAATTTTCTCACTATGTAACCTGGACCCAGACATCTGTTTCTGTCATCAAAAGGAGAGGACAGTGTGGTCCAAGGCACAGTTGATCACATTATTTGGTTTTGCTTTTCCTTTTTGTCTCTGACACACATTTTGAGCTCAAAACATTGTCTCATTGCACAGTAGCTACATTTTCCTCTACCCTGAAGGACAAGAGAATTGATCCATGACATCTCATCTTCATTCCACCTCCAAATGTCATCCAGCCTTGCTGCAACAGCTTTACTGCACAGAAGCTCTACATCAGTGTTGTGATGTGCCATTATGCTTTGATGGCATGTCACCAGATCAGGAACTCATGAGGAACTTCCTATGCTGACGGTCTATCTGTGCTAAATTTCCTTCATATTCCTAGTCTGATTTTCAACACTCCAGCTTCATTATCCCAGCCACGGTGGAAATGCTTGTCTATGTCAGGTAACCCATCTCCAACCCCTCTGCTGCCTACCATGGCTTTGGTCATGTCTGGACAGCAGTGACTTAAAGTTCTGTTGGTTCCCAATGTCTTGTTTAAAGTTTCTGGTGTTGCTCTCCTTGCCAAAGCACAGTATGATCGGGGTTGATCATGCCCAGGCATCATTAGAAATACATGAGAGCAATCAATTTGATCTCTAACAGTCCCACGAACACCAGGCAAGATTTAGCTCATGTGTTGTTAGCTACCCACGAGATCTGAGATTTGATTGCAACTTCTCCGGCTGCTAGTCACTAGAGCTGGATACTTATCTCATAGGAAAGCAATTTATCAAATTAATTTCACTTTCACATTCACTATTCCCAGCCACGAACAGATCCCATCATTGAATGCAGACTGCATCTCTGGCTATAGGTTGCTCATAAGCAGTAGTCAGTATTTTTAGAGTAATAACTATAGTTCTTTTTCAGTGTCAGCTCCTCAGGTCATACATGTAAATTAAAGAGTATATTTGTATTCCCTGCTTGGATGGATGAAACTGCCAGGAACATTATTTTCACTCATAATTACTAATTTGACATTCATTTCCCATGAATACTCTTCACTATTTGCTTAAAACTATCTTCCATGCATACCATTGCCAATGAATTTTCCCTCATTGGAAAACTGACATGGAAATGTCACAGCTATAAAGAAACGTTATGTGCTGGGGAAAACACAAAGCCACAGGTTACTACCAGCTGAAATGGATGCATGTCCCTAGAAATGTGTTTGTTGAATTCACTCAGATCTTCCTCAGGCTCATGCAGATCCCCCATTTGGTGGACACACAAGGACTGATGTGTTCGTTTATGACTAGGATTCTGTTTTTTGTTTTCTCACTAACTAGACAGTTTCTTGTATGCCCTCAATCATTAGTTCCGCAGGAGAGTTCAGTGAATGTTTATTTTCCTTAAGGTATCCAACTCCTTCTCAGCTTTGATTTGCATCAACCAAAATCTCTCAAATTGAACAAAACCTGAAGCCAGACTTAATTGCCTAAGTCCCTGGAGTCGTATGAGTAACACCACAATGCATTTAGCTCTTTCCAGAAGAACTGATGTTATTCTAAGATTCCACAAATAAGATCAAAACCTGCACAATTTGGAACGTGGCTGAACCACCATGTTAAGTCGTGAGCCAGATCTGAATCTTGGGTGTTGGGCCAAGGCCTCCTGCTCAGCCCTGCTCTTCCACAGGATGCTCCTCCAGCTCTACAAGTCTGAAGGATGAGAGTTTTGTTTATTCCTTCTGAAAGGGCAGAACTCTCACTAGCAGTTTTGACAAAGAATTTTAACTAAGAATAGTGAAATTAAGAGAAATAACCCACTACTCTCCTCCCATTGTGTTCAGGTTTTATCACCAGCTCAGCTGATCCTACATTCATTCACTCTACCCTGTATTTAAAAAAAATATATCCAAACACACATGAACACACACTGCAAAACTTTACACAGCTTTTGGTTATTTCAGGTTTTTTGTCTGTCTGATAACTCAACCCTTTTAAATCTGTCTTTATCTTTGTAAACTGAGAGCAGATTTTTGTGAGTTCTGGAGATACTGTAATAAAATTTTTCTCATCTGCTTTCTGTTTGGTTTCGTATGTTTCTTTGTTTGTTTGTTTGGTGGACAAAGAATGTGAATGAAGGATATTCTTCATAGGTACAGAATCATAAGAAAATATAAGGGATTTTTCCTTCCCCAAAGAACTAAAATCACCCATGTACCCCTCAGCATCTCCAGATTTCCTTGGAAATACGTTTTCTTTACCTATGCTTTGGGTTTTTTTGCGGTGATGGCGGTTTCCCAGTGTTATCAGACATACCAGAACATAGGCTAAAAACCAAACTCAGATTTGCCATTAACTCCAGGTTTTCCAGTGTGAAATATAGTTTTGCCTTTCTCAATTTTATGGTATTCATACACCTTAAAGAGCAGTGACTCGGGAAGTTTTACAGAGGTTGAGCTCTGGCTTCACTGAAGGCAACAGCAGCCTGCTGGCAGGCATGGAGTGAAACGAAAGGAGACCTGACCCATCCTTCTCTTCAGCAAGAGCTGACACTACCTCTGGTGAGAAGTCTTCCAAAGTGAAAATGCCAAAGTGATGCCACCTCAGATCTGCATCCACCCTTCCACCTGCTGTGTCTTCTCCCCGATGAGGCCCTTGCTTTAATCTCAAAGGACTGCCATCACCTTCCGTCCTTCAGCAAAGCTCAGCATGGGCTGGGTGAATAACTCAACATAAAGCTGGCATAAATCTCAACAGGAGAAATATCTTTTATCTTTAACCATTTACTCCCACTAGGAATAATGGCAGTTCTTTTACATTTACATATAACTCTTTTTTGTTTGTTTGCTTTGAATTTTTTTTGTCTCTTTGTCTTGGCACCTGCATAGCAGAAATCTTTACAGTTCATTACAGAAATTTGCCCCTCTCTCTGCTCCTCCCTTTATTTATTTACCCTGCTGCCCCTGAGGACTAGCAAGCAACACCTCCAAGGTCAAGAGAGAGTAAGGTGTTACTCTTTTATGACGGATTATAGAAATAACAAACATGCCTGACAGTTTTATACAGCTGCTAGAACGGGTTTAGTTTTCAACAAATGAAGAATTTCCTCTTTTTTTTTCTCTTTTGTATATTAATTACATTTTACAAATTTTGTTTTTCCCCCTTCTTTGCCTTTTTCCCCCTTTTCTTTCTTTCTTTTTTTACTTGTTTTTTTTTTTCCCTTTTTTTTTTTTTTTTCCTCTTTTATTTTTTTACAGCAAAAGGATCAGTCACCAACGTGTCCCACTGAAAAGTCCGGGTTAGCAGAGTTTGGCTGTCATCTGGTCCGACTGTTTGAGGATCTCGGTGTTGTACAGGTCTAGAGCGTGGTTCACACGGATGATTTCACTGTTGGTGAGCTTCAGGCGGTGCTTGAGCATACAAGAGAACAGATCCAGCTGGGGCTTCCCCGGGGCCACAGGAGGTGCCAGTCTATTGATTCGGTCCCGAATATCCAGCAGCAAGAGCATGACGGAGGAGGAAGAATAGAACTGCCCACCTTGCGTGTACGACTGGTTGACCTGCTGCACGGCGCTGCGCAGAAGGTCAGCGTTGAAGCGCAGGCTGTAGCCGTACACCTGCACGTCCGAGATCTTGATGTAGAACTGGCGCTTGCTGGGGTCAGAAAGGTCCACGGGCCCTTGGCCCGTCTCGTTTCGCAGCAGGGAGGGCAGCCGTGTCCGGCTGCGTAGGTAGATGTGGACAGTCTCGAAAAAGGTTTTCCACCGGTTTCCCAGTAGCAGGGTCCAGTTGTAGCACTGGCTGTTTTGGAGGCGGATTTTCTCCCAGCGTGGGTAGCCGTACTCCCCAAAGGGCATGTTCCAGCCCTCGGAGTGACTCCCGCTGAACGGATTGACATAGACAAAGAACATAGGGTCCAGGCTGCTGTTGCGCATCTGGCAGATGCGCATGGAGATCCCAATCACCATGTGGATGAAGTCCATCCTGTTCTTGTTGCTCTTCAAGGTGAGGGACATGCGTTTGCGCCACCTGGGGTCAAAGAAGGTGTCCAGGCGGATCTCGTTGCTGATGAAGGTGGTATGCACGTACAAGCGAGAGTCCATTTTCTGCAGCAGGTACTTCAGTTCTAGGTCCTGGAAGTCCAAGTCCGTCTCGAAGCTGATGAATTGCTCACTCCGCTCTGAGTCTACGTTCTGAGGCTCGCAACGGCCCCGATAAAGCTTATAGCCCTTGTTGCACGAGCCACAGAGAGAGATATTGGCAAGGCTGCACATGGCACAGCTGTTGTTGCCCCCAATGATGCAAGGGATGGGACGCTGACACAAGCTGGTGCCACCGTGGCAAACACAGCTCCGCTGGCTTTCCAAAAAAGTGCCCCAAAACCCATTCTCATTGCAGTAGAGTAGGGACTGGACCCGGGTAAGCCATTCCTGTATTGTCCTGCAGGTAGGAAGAAGAGAGAATTAGCATCATAGAGCCTCACAGAATCTTTGGTGTTGGCATCTTTCTATGGTCATAGTGCTTTTAGGGATATAACTGGAGCAGAGCTTTCAGGGCATTGATATCCTACTACAACATTTGGGAACTATTCCAAGTTACTTCTAGGCTAAATCTTACATCTGGTGTTTATTCCTCCCACAGAGAACAAAAGCCCTCTAAGAAATAGCCATAAGTTAGCACTGATCATCTAAGGGCTCTCTCTTCATGCTGCTCTAAGAGCTGAGACTGGCTCAGCCTTCTGACAATGCTCCCATCAGCGTAGTGCTGAGAAAGTTCAACCATGGGAACAGAGCTGATAAAGCACTGCCAGAGGCTGAAGTGTTATCAGGTATTGCAGCATAACTCCTAGACTGGCGGGAGGCAGCCGCCCATCTCCATATCACAGGCAATTCCCTCCACTCCCCAAAAACAGATTCTGTAATGGGATGACACAAAGCCAATAGTAACCTCTGCTCGTGGTGCAGAGTGCAAAACCCAGCAGAAGAGTATGCAAGTCAGGGTGCACAGAGACCAAGCTGCTTGAATGGATTCTCCTTTAAAAAATCTGCTGCTAATTCATGTCCTCTTACAGCTTCTCATCCAGCCACACTTACCCATTCCCAGGTCCCACCACTCCCATCACTGCTCCATGAGCACCCTCATCTCTGCATCCCACAGCCCTGCATTGGCTCCTAATGAATGACACCATAACCCACGTTTGCTTTTCATATGACCGCCCTGCAAAGCTGCCTCGCTGCCCCTTCTCCCCCCTCTCTGGGAAATCTCAGCACAGCAGCTCCTTTCTCTGCAGCCTCCAGCAGAACGCCTCGTTCAGCCTCGTCCAGCTCCCTCCTCCCCCATCCCGCCTTCCCCTCAGCTAATGAATACTTCATTGTCTCTTCTGGGCAAAAAGTTCTTGGTAGCACTGCAGTGAGAGGACTGGCTAATGACAAATTAGGATTCAGTCCCTGTAGAACAGAAGGAGTGATTATGGACAGAGGCTCTCAGAGCTGGATTAGTGAAATTCATGGCACCTGCATCGCCTGACCTCCGAATAATCATTAAGCTGTAGGCTGTATCAAAGAAGGCATTAAATGATACAGCAGCAAAGAACAGCAAGATGATTAGGGGGAGGGAGTGAGAGGAGGGATGAGAGTGTAAAACAGAGGACAGCACTGGAAGGAAAGAAATAATCGAGGAGCAGAACTAGAAAGGGAAAAGGAGAGGAAAATGTGCAGGTAACAGGAAAAATAGGTAAGAAATGCAGAAGGCTTAGGGATGCTGAAAGGAGCAATAACTGAAAGACAGAGAAACTGCAGGAAAGAAAAGAAGCACAAAGAAAACTGAGAAAAACACAGTGAAGGGGAAAAAAATGAAGTGAATCATCACAAAAACTCAGAAACCTTGAGTACGGGAAGGGGCAATTTTCACATTCCTCCTGTGGTACAGGGCTGTCAGGGTTGCCTGCCTATGTTCAGAGCTAGCAGGAGCTCTCCTGCCAGTGGAAAAGCCTGGTCCCTAGAAAAAGGGCCCAGGACATTGCCTGGCTTCTAGGACGGTTCTGCTTGGAGCACTGCAAGTTTGAAGCTTTATGGTACAGATTTCATATGTTGATAATGACAGAGTTCTTGAGATGTGAGCTGTGCAGAAGGGATGCTATAAAAATTGGAGTAAGATGACCCCATCCTATCCAGCTGGTGTGTTCTGTCCTAGGGAAGAATAAAAAGGAAAAAAAGAGAGAAAAAAAAAAGAGCTCTCCTTCCTTCCTTATCTTTTACCAACTGTTGGTGGAGCAAAACAACAAAGGAGTTTTGGCTGATATTTTGCAATTGAAACTAGTAATTTTCCTGTTCCTCAGATCAACTTAGTGGAAGAAAGATGGAAGGAGATCTGCAGGAATTGTTCTGTGTGCACATCTTAGCGCTCAGCAAAGACACAAGTAGGACACAAGCGAAGAAAAGAACTACCCACCATCTGCTGATGGCAGCAATAAAGGATGTAATTAAATGAAAATGCAGAATCCAGGGCAGAGCTGGGCACGGACTACAAGCATGACAATGGGAAGCATGATAGAGAGAGAGAGAGGAAAAGCAGTAAAATTACCCCATTTTATCCTCCAGCTTGGTCAGGGTAAGCATATACACAGAATCAGTCAGAGCCCTTGGGCTGACAGGAGGCAACTCCTTGAAATACTGCCCTTGATGGCTCAGCTCATGTGAATGTAACCAAGACAAGACAGAAGGCAGCTGAAAAGAGCCACTGTTTGAGAGCTGAGAGTCAGCAGCAGAGTTGCCATTGACTTTTATTTTTATTATTTTCCCTTTCATTAAGCTGTCATCAATTTCTCTTTCTCTCCCTTAATAAGATTGCAAGAGTTATTTTGCTTAATGTTTGCTACCTCTGCTAATTTAAATATGAAGCACTAGAGTATTTGAAATCAATAAAAAACAAAACAGTCTACAAAGGTAACTGGAAGCAATTTCACATTCAACTTTAATATCCGATGCTCCAAACTTAAATGAAAATAATGACATCCAGGCAGAACTGCAAGCACTAAGTTGCAATGGTTCCTTGCAGTTGCGCACAGGAGTCATGCAGCCTGGCAATGCTGGGGACTAGGAGCCAGGTGGTTGTGTTTCACCATTTAAAACCTATTGCACAAGAACAACAAAACCAAACCACCATCCAGCAGAACAGATTCTTCTTTCTTTTTCCTTCTTCTTTTTTTTGTTTTCTCAATTGCAAAAACAAAGGTAAGAATTTAAGAAGTTCTCCTTTACAAGCTCAGCTTTCACTGTTCGCAGCAGCACTAGCTGCTGTGCAGATACCTTTGGGCTTTCTGTACACAGCAGTGAAACAGACATTGCTGTTTTCATTCTCAGCAGCTGGGAGGAGTATTTTAACTAATGACAATATGGCTGGAGCCCAGAACATGTATCAACCCCCTCCTTTGGTGTTATTTATGTTTTACATCCAGAATTTTAAAATAAAATATGACTGTAGGTGCCCATTCAATATTGAAGCTTTAACAACTGGGGAGTGGTTTCTTTTTTAAACCAACAAACTTGGCATCAAAGAGGTGCTTTAAGTAAAATATAAGCAAATATAGATATTTATATTTCTTTTTTTAGCTGTTACAAAAGGTTATGGAAAAGTTATCCTAATTGCAAAAATCCCTAATCTTCCTTTCTGTTGGAAACACCACCTCTTCCTTTCCCTGAGGGCAATGGACAGCAGTCCTATTTCTTTTTTTATGTTGCTTTTGAATATATAATGTGTATAAAAGAAGGAGAGAGGCTTGCTCTTAATAGAACCTTTCCATCCTTTCAAAGCCACGGGCATGCTCAATAAGCGTCTGTTGTTCTGTACGGTAACAATTAGGAAATTAGAGTATTTCCAAGCTGTGTGAAAAGAGCAATGACATGCATACCTCTTCCACCACAGAGCTGTCTACCGAGCCCCTCCCCTGCCTAGCTACAAATGCAGAATGACAAATAAGAAAAGAAATGATAATATGCCTGGTGGTGTTGACTTAAACAAATCAAGCACATCAGTCAGTTAAAAAAACCCAGCTGCCATCATCCATTTTGTCCTCCTTTCCCCAGATTCTATAATACAAGTTGGAGGCTCCCTTTCTGCCTGGCTGACTTTTTAAAATAGAAGAGAAATGCTAAAGACATATTTAGCTGAATGCTTGGAGCAGCGTGGATCTTTGCTCACTGCTGTTGTGGCACAACTCAAAATAAAGCCTGGACTTGCTTGTGACTCCTCCACCCATCGGCTGGTTTGTAGCAATGGGGCGAATTGACAGGAATGGGCCAACTCCAGGAAGTTCTCCAAAGTCTTCTTTTCATAAACACTTAATAGATATTTCTCCTCATCCTGGGTAACACCATCTAGTCTTTGTCCAGTGACATGAAAATTTTGGATAATTAAAGAGACCTGAAACCTTAGAAGAGTTTCCTCAGCTGCACCACAGTGGAAGGAAAACTTAGCATGCATAGCAGCCAGTGGGCAGGATGATAATAGGACACAAAAATCAGCTCATTTTCTCTTGAGTTTGAATATATATGCAATAAAGGAGCTAAAACCCAGTTCTACAAATGTTAACCTGGCCTGACTACTTCCAGAGATGCGTGGAAGAAAAGGGCACTTGGATTCTTTTTTTTTTTCCCCAAGATTTTCAGTGTTATTTCATTCCAGAAAATGTGGAAATAAACAGCAAGCAATATCTAATAAAAATGTACAGATACAATTCTGCAGAAGCGTTGAGAAGCAAACAAGCTTAGCCATAGGGCAGTGCTGAGAAGAGCCAGCGGGAGGTGACTATTGGACATCAATAGTTATTGTTGGCGTAATGGAAAATCTGCCCTCTGCACGTGTAACAACATCACAGGGCTTTTGGTCAGCACCCGTTTCAAAGTTTTCCACCAAACCTTTGTACCAGCACACCCGCAATCAATTCACTTTGGCTGCAGGTCCCCAAGCCCAGCCCTACCCCACCGCTCCCATCCCCACGAAGGCTGAAGGTTACCTTTCTCTAGGCAGCTGGTGGTTGGGGTTGTGCCGACATCGGACACTGAGGCCGAAGAGTTTGCGGGCAGTGCGCTGGATCTTCTGGCGCTGGGCTTCCAAGGAGCTCTGCAGCAGTTTGTAGCGGTTCTGCAGGTCCCAGTCGTTCCCCCAGTGCTGGTGGATGCTTGCAATGGTCAGGAAGTGGTTGCTAGGTAGCCTTTTCATGAAGGATTTGAACTCATCTGGAACGCACAGGGAAGTTGAGAAATAGAACTAGAGGACTATCATGAAGTTGCAAGGAGTTTCATGTGCAGGATGGAGAAGCAGCAATGATGTATGGGGTGCTAAGTGCTCTGCTAAGGGGAGCTGATGGCTGTTAACCCACTGGGATGCTATTGTGCCCCAGGAAACCCACCACTTCCATTGCTGCTATGGTATGGGAAGTGAAATCCACAAAATAATACAGTTAATGTGCACAAGGTGAAGAAAGACAAGACCACGTTCCCTGCAGCATGGGGGTATAGTCTGGGGACTGTGAAAAAAAGCAGGGAGCTGTAATCACCCTCAGCTAGAGTGCTCATTTCAGTTGTTTTTCAGATGCTCCTAAAATGCCATTTGTTGCTGGAAGTCAAATCACTTTGGCTGTATCATTAGGAAAAAAGGGGGAAGAAAGCTTCGGAAAATCCCCAATGGAATGGTTTGAATTGTTCTAAAATGTCCCGCTCTCTCTCTTTTTTTTTTTTTTTTTTTAAAGACACTTCTTTTTCTTCATTTCAAGTTAAATGAGTCACTCTATGCAACAATGTGAACAAAACAAAATATTTTGCAGGGCTAAAGTCAGAAAAAAAATGCACCAGTTTTAGCCAAAGGAAAAAATCTAACCAATCTAAAAATATGCTCTTAAATGTTATTTTGTGATCGTTTTATTTCTGTTTGATTTTGCTTGATAATAATAATAATAAAAAAACTTTATGTTAGATCTGGGTGTTGTTTTGTTTTTTTTCTCCCATCACAGAACAGAAAATCTGATCCTTTTTGTTTTTATGACCATTCCTGTTTATGATCCTTTTTTTCCAAACCAAGTAGGATAGTTTGCTTAGACTCTGATTGCCAGGCTGGGACATCCTCATGTGGATGAGACAGATGGTTCCAACATCCTCAGTAGAAAATAGCCCATTTTTTGATACTAGAAAACTGTTTGGCACACTGGGACCTTGAGAAACTTGAGGAGTGGGCCAACACAAACCTCGTAAAGTGCAATAAAGAAAAGCAGAAAGCTCTGCGCCAGGGCAGAACAGCCCCAACATCAGCACAAGCTTGAAAACAGCCAACAGCAGCTGGAATGGTCCCAGCTTTGTGGTGAGCACTGTGCTGAAGGTGGGTCAACAACATGTTCCCTCTGCCCTTGTAGCAAACTGCATACGGGGCTAAATCCAGTAGATAAGGGGAAGTAAATATTCCCTATTTCTTAGAACTGCTGAGGCTGCACATCCAGTTTTAGGGACATCCAATTAAAACTGGGTGTTGAGAAACTGGGGAGGACACAGCTGAGAGCTACAGAGGTGGTCAGGGGCCTCAGCACAGGTCCTGCCAGGTCAGGTGCAGGGATCTGCACTTCTTTAATCTGGTGAAGCAGAAGGCAAGGGGCAATCTAATGACACTTCTCAGAAGACAGTTACAAACATGAAGGAGAGAAAGTCTTCTTATTAGAGGTAGATGACATAACAAGGACACAATCTGCAGCTTGAGAAGTTCAAGCGACTTGTTGGAAAACTTCACTTAAAGGTAATGCAATGCTGGAATGGGCTGCCCAGAAATGACGAAGAATCTCCTGTTTTAGACCAGTGGACAAAACCACAGCTGAACTGATTATTGCCGGTGATGGTCACTGCTTCTAGCCACAAGTTGGATCAAACCCCCACCCCAACCCACAATGCATTCAGTGAAAAGACACAGCCCTCCTTTCCAGTAATGTTATCAATGCTATCTTTCTTCCTTTCATCATTATTTAAAAAATTTTATCTTCATCTCACTTTCAGAAGGAAAAGAGAAGGAAAAAAAAAAGCAAAAAAAGAAAGCTTGAAAAGGCAGACATCTAAAAAGAAGAAATAATCCATAGTGTTACATAGAATTATCAAAGCAGATAATTTAGAGCCTATTGTACAAAGCTCATATATGTGAATTCATAAGACTATATATATTTGCATAACAGTTTTCCTATTATTTAACAATCTGCAATTCATTCTTAACTGCTTAACAAAGAATATCTCTGCATTAGTTGGTGGGATCATTATATAGATGGTAAATGGATGATCATGTCTTACTTGTCACACAGTGAAACTGAGCACCTAATAAAAATAATTATCACCATTGTGCTATCATGATCCACGGGATATCTGCTTGTCTTCTTCCCCAAAAGATAACTGGGAGATGCTTTTTTAATCATCCCTCAGCTTTTCACTCCATCAGTAATGCTGCTTTCAGTGCCCTTCTCCTCCCCAAAAATGATTCTCTCCCGTGCAGTGGTCCTCTGAAACTATCATCATGTATAATTGCTTCTGTTGACCATGCTGATTACTTCTCATACCTTTCAGCAGTAAAAGCCTTGCATTTGCTTCCCGCCCCTTATAAATCAATTTCCTCAAAAGCCTGTTTGTGCAGAAGACCAAGCTTTTTTCCCTCCGATGATGAATGTGCTACATTTTTCATAGAGACGGGCAAGGGAGAAATTTCAGTGCAGTGTGCACATTTTGATACTGCAGTGCAACGTTGGGGGAAAAACAAATGAGCACAGAAATCTGGCAAACTAACAGCTGAACGGTGTTGTAAAAAGGGGGAAAAAACAAAGAAAAAGAAAAGACTATCCAGAAAGTAATTCTTCATTATTTATTTATATTATAGCCATCTCCAGAGGCCCCCCAGCCAAGCTTGTGCTAAGCCTTGTACTTTTCTGTATAAGAATAGTTCATTCTTAACCCAGAAGATGCCAATTCACCGATCAGGTTGTTTTCCTTTTCTCGCTGCTGTATTTCTTGTGGCAGAGGATATTGCTGACGATAGGGCTGGGACTACATCTCCCAGAATGCCCCACCTTCCTGCTGAGTCACCGCACCGCTGGCCATGACTCATCACTGCAGGCAGTGCAGGTCTGCAGTCCCACCTCTGGAGGAGCTGCTCTCCCAAATCACACCATCCATTTATTTCTCCCTGCATGATTTTTGCTTTTATTTTCTATTTTTTTTTTTTTTTTTTAATATTTGAATTGATGTAGGAATCCAACACAGATCAGAAACAGAATATAGATCTTTTAGGCTATCAGCATCTTCCTGCACAAATGTTATTTGCTTTCATGTGCCTTTCACCCCACTTTATTGAGAAAGCCTTCAGATGTCATTAGAGATTTTTCTTCTGCTGTTCATTATAAAGAAAATCCTCCAGTTATTGGGAATTTTTATTAAAACAAAGAAGCCAAACACTAATACTGTAGTCTTTTGTGACAGCAACTTTCATCTCAAAGAATGAGTTCATGCATGATGCAACAAAATGATGAACGAGATGCAGCAGCTTTAAACATAGAGATAATCACTCCATCTAGTCCTGAAAAGTCTCCAGTACTGGGTGGAATATGGCCACAGCGCAGCAGAGAATTGCACTGCAATGTGTCACTTTAACATGGCAAATGAAAAACATCCTTTCCTGTTGAAATCTCAAGGCATGGGAGACTGAATATAATTATCTACTGCAGTCTTTGCTTAGATCAATTGCAACAAGTGCCCAGTGCAATAGTAAAACAGTCACTGGGGGACTGTAATTCTTTGCTCTCCATAGGGCAAACCGTCAGTGTGTCTGGGTTAGAACCCCTGGAAAAGGATTTGATGAGTGGTGGCCAATGTATGGCTCTTGAGCAGTTTGTGTGGAATTCCCATACCAGAGGTAGCAACAAGTAACATGGGTTTTGTACAGTACTGAGCAAGCAGAGCTCAGTCTCTGCTTTACCCTGCTGTTCCCACTCCATCCATAAATCTGCAGAAATAACCTGAAAACCACTGAGCCCTTCAGCTAGTAGGCTGCTTCTGGAACTGCCCCGGACTGTGGATCCCCATAGTATGTGCCCTGCAGCAGCCATCTATCAGCCTTGGGCCACTGGCTGCTGCTCTGACTGTTCTCCCAAGCACAAGGCTGTTTTGTCTCGTGTTGCATGAGAAATGTAGCAGGCTTCATTATGGGTTTTGCCAGCATCACAGAATCAAAGAACACCTTGGGTTGGAAGGGATCTTAAAGATGGTCCAGTTCCAACCTCCTCAGCATCAATGCACTGACACTGACAGCACTGGGAGAAAGCAGAGGAGGAAGAGAAATGCTCACACCAACAGACATCAGTGCTGTAGGAAAGAGAAGTCATTTTCCCTTCTCTTTGTCTCAAATGAGGTGTCATCTGGCCTGTGCTCTCCCCGTGAATTGCCTTTCACCAAAGCAGAATAAATCATTCATGCAAATCTGAAAAGCAATTTCTGCATCATTCATATTGTGGAAGTTTCTCTGTAGGGCTATTAAAGAGAGGTTCTGAGCTGGTTTGGATTGAAAAATCAGATTTTTAATTTAAAAAAACCAAAAATCTTCCATGGAAAATATCTCTTACACATATTATTATGTGCAGTGTATGTGGTCTTACATGTACACACATAGAGTAAAAACAAGAATCCCTCACTATCAAGATCATACTTTGGGGCTCGAGATCATCTATTTTTTATACAAACCGTAACACTATACTGGAGAAGAAAATGATTCTCAACTAGTATAGTTTGTTTGAAAGAAATCAATTGGAGAACGTGTTTTGCTTGGTTACCTGAATTCTCCAGATCTTTATAGGCTTCTGTCCAGGTCTTGGCCATGTTGGCTAGAGTGTACTCCATGATCTGGATGTCGGTGATGGGGCAGTTGCACTGTGGGAACTCCTCTGCACATTGGCAGCCACACTGGCTGTTCCTACAGATGTACTCGCCCTCCCCATTGCACATGATGTAGCTCAAGGCAGACTGGACAAACTTCTCTTGTAGGTACTGGGGGAAGATGATCTGGAGACCTGGAAATGAAGCATGAATGCAGGGGGGTGGGGGGGGAAAGAGAAAAAAAAGGTCATTTCAGGCATCTGCTCTGCTTTCAAAACCTGTTTCATTAACAGCATGGGGAAGTGATACTGAGGAATTAAAAACTGTTGGGAGATTTCTCTCAGCGCTGTCATGGGTAAGGAAGATGGTTAGAAAATATACGCCTTGGGTGCAAGCAGTAGATGAGCTGAGATCAATTCCCCTCTTCCTCCCAGTCCTGGGTCCCACTATGTTGTGAAGCAGCAGAGAGCAAAGCATCCCTTACCCCATGTATTGGTTGTTGTGCTTTGCAGCCAAGCACTAGCTCAGAAGTGATGAGCATCATGCTGTTCTGGGAGAGACTAAATAGGTTTGGTACCACAGAAACAAAAACTATGCACCAAAAAAAAAGAAAAAGGAAAAAAAAAAAAAAAAAAAAAAAAAAGAAGAGAAGAGAAAGGAAAACAGAAGAATGGAAAATAATACGGGGAGGGATTTCTAAAAGGGCCTTGCAGAGTTAAGTGCCCAGCTCCCACAGCATAAATACAGGAGCCGGGTACCTGACTCTTTCCAGCTCACTCCCTGCTAGGAGGGCTACTTGCCAAATCCTATAAAAGTGCAAATGGATTTAGTGCCAGGGATTTCAGTGGTGCTCGGAAGGTTTACATTAGCTGAGAGATCAATCCCCAGCTCTCTTTCTCTGCAGCGAGTGTTTGTGCATCCATCCATCTGTGCAGGCACACGTGTGGGCGGATGCCTGCTTGGGTACCCGAGGACGTGATGGCAGTTTCCCTGCGTGCCCTGTGTACAACACATACGCCTTTGCAGCCTCTCCTCCTCCAGCCGCCATCTCTGGGCTCCCTGCAGACAGCCCTGGGGCTTTTGAGGACTCACAGCTGTTTCTCTGCGCCGGGGCTGTCAGCATCACTCAGGGTGCGTGAGGCAGGGCGGAGGCCCGCGGGCTCATCCCTTGTAAATGGCCCAGGGATGGCAGAGTGGCAGAGAGGAGTTTATGGCTCGAACAGCAGCGCTGAACTCCAGCGCAACGAAGGCGCGCGGGTCAATTACCCATCTGTTTGTGTTTCTGCAGCGCTGAATTACCGTATCCGTTGCTGACAGCTCATTGGAGTGGAATGAAAATAAGGCAATAATTCAGAGGGTGAGAGCGTGCAGGAAGGGCAGGAAGGGCCACGCTGCCGTCCAGGAGTTCAGGCTCACCTCTGTGCTGGGTCTTGTTCACCTCAGGCCCCTGAGCACCACACAGCCCACTGCCCTCTGGTTCCACACAGACGCCTCAGCCTTGGCAGGGTCCCCCAGGCCCAGCAGCATCAGGGGGCAAGGGGAACCACGGGGACATCCCTTCTCCCCCTGCTGCTCACCATGCCCGGTGGCAGCCCTGTCTGACCCGATTTGCAGCTGGGCTCAGAGCGGTGGCAGCTGCCAGGCGGGATGAGCATGGGGCACAGCTCAGCTTGTGACATGAGGCAGGGCTTCGGGCTGGACCTTAGGAGGGGAGGGAACATGCACGAGGCTGGGCAGATTACAGCATCTCTGTAAACATCATAGAGCTAGTCTGGGGAGGATCAGGGCAACAGCAGCATTTTGAGGTTTCTTTGCTCTTTCCTGAGATGTATCTGAATTAAAAACGTAGCTTTCCTCCTCTTGACTGCAAGAAGGGCTGACGTTCAGACTCTTTTAGGGATTTATCTGAAGCAGCCACCACAGAAGGATGATCTCTTTTCAAACCATCACACTGACATTAGGGATGGTTCGTTCTGCCAGGCTCCAACACCGAGGAATGGAAAGAAAGCACTGAGCTGCTGGAGAACTGAGACCTACAGAAGAAGGTTGGAGAGCCCGAAGGCTGCTGCACTCCCTGAGCTCTCACGCTCACCGAAGATGGGGCCAGGCTCCTCGCTGTGCACTGACCCTGTTTATGCATGGTCCAAGTCCTGTGAATAAATCTTTCCACTTTCTGCTTCACGGAGGAGCAACCTGCCCTGGCCTCAACCTTTGAATATGAAGCCCAAAAGCCCACAGGCTCTTCAGCTCACTGTGTTTTCTGTTTGAATTTTAAGTCAGCTAACAGCACCAACATGCTGTCTGGTTCCAGCTACGAATGGCACAGGCTTTGCAGACTTTTTCTGGAGTGGAAAGGTGTGAAAACAAGCCAGTAAAGATGCAGGGAAACCACTTTCCATTGGAAAAGACATATGCAGTGTGTCCCAGCACGTGCAGAAACATGAATAACTTGTAATCTTCAAAATAAAACTCATGGTCACATCCCACACTGCAAGTATTTGATTTTTGTTTGTGAAATCTGTAGTCTCTGAAAAATGTTTCCAAGATAACCTTCTTTTATAAGAAATAATTTCATATTCCCACAGCAGTGTAAATGACCCTTTGCTTAAGTGAGAGTCAGACTCAGCAAAGCACCTGTATAAATACTTCAGTGGGGCAAGGAGTTCTGCTGAAATCTGTGTAGATAATTGTAGCACTTAAGAAGAAGCACATAATTACGTGTTTAGGCCTGGAACACGTGTAACACACAAATCCAACCACCCACTGAATCATGCATGTACCTACTCCAAACTCAGCACTCAAGGAAATGCACGACAGAAATTACATGTTATTCAGAGATCTTCAAGACAAAAGTTTCCTTGCAGAAAAACCCTCTGCCAGCCCCAGCCCTAACAAAACAACTCACGGTGCTGTATCATTCCCTAGGTATTATCTTTGACTCCTACAAACATGCAAATAAGTTGCTATTTATTCCCTCATTGTCATCTACTGATTAATCCTGTCTCAGCAGCCAAGCAGGGAGTTGGCCTTAAAGACTGGGATCATGAACCAATATCATGAGGTGAACACCTCAGTGCAAGCCAGGTGCACAAGGAATTGGCTCTTTCCTTCATGGCAGCCTTGGGAGCTGACAGTGCAGGAAGAAGGCACGTCTGCTGGTGACTACTGATAGGGAAAATGTCTTGGTTTTGAAGATACCATTGGTCAGAAGGGGGAATTCTGAAGTGTAAAGTTCCTCTTTAAAAATAAAGAGGAGCACAGATTTGGTATAGGTTTGGCTTTGAAGACTGCAGGCAGAATATGAAGTGTCTGACAAGGGAACATGTCCTTAATTCACCTAGAAAATCTATTAGAGAGAGATGTTTGGCTTTGGACTGCATACAAAAGGCTTCCTGCATTAAAAGAGGTAAATTTCCCCTGCTCTAAATTAGAGCTATTTGAAACATTTTCCATAGAAGAGTTCTCTGTTGAAAATGCAGTTTCACTGAAGCATTTTGTGAGAACATGTTGACTCAAAAAGCACTTTTGACAGGGAAAGGTCTAAGTGTGTTTTTCATACTTCCTTCATTTTGTTTCACTGAAAAGCTGAAATGTTTTCGTTGTCATTACAGCTCTGCCCATCTTGGTGAAGACTTTAATATTAATTGTGACGTGAATTTTAATATTCCATTACCATATTTGATGTAACAAACTACCCAGTGTGCAATATCTCCTGATTTATGTTGCAATGTTTAAAACAGCACAGGGATTTTATCTTGTTGAAACAGTGCCATGTTGCAATATAGACAGAGATGGTCAGACCGCCCAAGAAGCCGCCTCTGGAATTTTAATTCTGCACTTTTCTGACTGTTGCTTTTTTGCACTCTGATTTTCCAGTTTCAGCCCATCAGTGTTTGGCAGGAAGCAGAAATTCCCGTTTTCCCACTCATTGCTGTAGAGGTCCATGTTACCACAGGTGTTGGGCCTCGCACTATGTGTGCTGTCCAGTCCTTCCCTACACCTCCAGGCTGGCTGACCTCCCCAAACCCTGCACAAACAGGTCTGGAGGTAGCAGTGGGCCCAGCCACCGAGCCCAAATTGCACATCTTTGAACACACGACTCTTACATATGGCTGCAACGAGGGACAGAGATGTTCCCTGTCATGAAGATGCTGCTCTTTTATTGAGCCAACCTCAGAGCCAGAGCAAAGGTAGTGACATGGATTTCTGTCAGCAGCTCTTGCTTGGCCGCTAATCAGATCGGAGGAGACTCGGTCATGATCCCTTACCCACAGTCCTGTGACTAATTCCTAATGAGGCCTCTCAGAGCAGAGGAAGGATCCTGGGTAATTACCCCAAGAGCCGCTCTCCAGATTAGAAAGAAAACATTCAGGTGTAGCTTTAAAGATCGCTCTGTCCTATTAAGAACAGCTTTCACCTTCCCTCCTTCCATCACTGTCTCCCTTGGGATTGGATCTGACCCCTGGTTTTGCTGTGATTTGGTTTGCTTGTTCCATGAAACCCAATTCTTGTTGACCATGAGCTCCTGCTGCCACATCCCTCTGTCTGCTGCCTTGTCCTCCTTACCTGCCCTCTCTCTTCTAAAATTCCCCATTTCTTCCCTCTCCTTCTCCCTTCCAGCTATCTTGCTTTTTCTCTTTCTTTTAGGATCAGACAGCAACAGATATCTGCTGATTTACTTACTTACCCACTGTCTGCCCATGAACCAAGCTGTCAGTCTATTTAGCTCTTTACTTACTTAGCTGATGTGTCATTCTTCGGTTTTCATTACCAACAATCATCACCACAGTATACAAAAAGCCTCAAATTGCTTATTGTTAATTAGGTTAAGTATCAAAATTCAGTGATTTCAAGAATTGCAAGAAAAGTGAAAGCAACCTGCCTATTATTTTTAAGGGCAAATAATAACAACAATAATAATATGACTCAGTAAATTAAACCCAGTTTCTTTGAAACCAAGATTAAAATAGCACTTGCCAAATTACACTTAAAGCTGATGTAATGTAGCCCATTCATCTGAAAAATTAGAGTTTGTGCAAGTACAAAGATTCCAGAAATAAAAACATCTGGGCAAATGAGCAATTAAATCCCACATTTCCTTAGTTTATAAAAAAATGGAAATAAACTTGGGAAATTATGCACCCATTGAATTTTCTCCTTCTACCAAAGTTGACTTCTTGATAACCAGCATGTTTTATTTTATTTATTAATTTATTAATTCAGTTGTGACTTCTGACTGTAGACTTCTGAGCTAGCTCCCCAGCTGGGACTGAAGCCACGGCTTCCAGCCTTCAAATAAAACATCTGTGATTTTTCCCCAAGATTATGTTCTTTAGAAAGTCCCAAAAATTGATCTGCACTGCTTTTCTGCAAATAATCAGTTTGGGAGGGTGTGTGGGAACTGCTGAATCACAGCCTGAACCTCTGATTGATCACCTGAGGCGAGCAATGCGTCAGCCATGGGAGCACAGGTGAAGGCAATTCTCCTGTGCTGCTGGAAGGGGTGAAGCCTGGCTGCACCTCTCCTGGACCTATTTAAGAGCTGCCAGTGGGGAAGGATCTCTTTCTGGATATCCCTCCTTTGGAGTTTTACAGTGAGCCCAGGACACAGGTAAGTCATTCTATCTGTTCTCTTTTGGTGTAATAACCTGCTTAGCCAAACTCTCTGGTATATTTCACAATTGTAACATCTGTACATTTATTGATTATACAGAGGGACAAAGTGAGATGTGGGCAGTATGTCCCAACAATATTAATGGAAAAAGGTGACATTTATTTGTATTGCTGTATGCATAATCCACAGAAATCTGTCAAAATTTAGTATAGGAGGGACACCCAGTTTCTTTGCTCAGGCCCAATCTGCAGCTTCTTCTACCTTTAGCTTAGCCCTAATCCTGTATGGAACTTGAACTGCAGAAGGCGATCACAGCAAACAGGGAAAATAAAAGGTCAGCCTGTTCTCATTGCATCCCCACTCCGTGCCCTGATTGCCCCTCTCCCTTCTTCCTGTGTCCTACCTTGCAGGTGGAGTTTGCTTTCAGTGCTTTGCAGAAGGACAGAACTCACAGAGTCCAGATTGTCGTAGCTGTTACAGCCCAGGGGGCCAGTCCGAGTTTCTGTTACCTGCAGAGGATGTAGAAAAGAGAGAACAGAGTGTTGCCTTTGGTTCCAGCACCACGTCTTCTCCAGGCAGGTTCAGACTTTGTGATACATTGACCCATTGCCACCAGCTGATGCAATCCAAAATCCATCTTATGTGATTGAGAAAATATGTTCCTCACTGGACAGACGTGGCTAATGCTTGAGGCACCCATGAGCTGGAAAGAACAGAGTGACTTGTGCCTGCTTTCTTTATGGAACAGCATGTTATCCTGGGCTTGGAAGGAGGAGGATCTCCAGTGGAGAACACCAGAAGCCAGTAGAGAAATTATTCCCTGGCATCTCTTAATGGACAACAAGATGCAAGATGGATTGCCAGCCTGCAATGTCACCTAGTGCTCCCACAGCATATGCGCACACCATCCTCGTTCTAAGGATAGAAAGGAGGCACAGATGACCTGCAGTGCTGCTTCTGTGGCTGTTGCTGTTGGTTTCCAGCCATTGAGGAGAGCTGCCCTTCCTGAATTCACATAGGGTGATTATCTGCTGTCACTGTTTCAATATCTCAATCCGATTTCCCATCCAGGAGGGAACAGACTCAGCCATGAGACACCACAGAACAATAATAAGAGCTGAAACCTTTCAGAAATGGCTAACAATGACAACTCCATCCACATTCACCTTCCCTGGAGTGAACTCCGCAACAATAAAATCCCTCCCCGCTATAGGATGATTGCTTTCAGAGAAGGCAGCCTTTGTCTGCAGAGCCATTTTCCCTATTTTGTATGCTCTGAGCAGCTCTCCCTCCTTCCTGCTCCAACCCCCAAGCTGTCTCTCAGTCCATTTCATTCCAGATGCCTCAGTAATGCCACACCTTTTCTTGCAGTGAGTTCATCAGAGAGATGTTTATCAGTCCTCTAGCCACCAGGGGAAAATATTCTTGGGTTGCATGGGTGTCCACTCCACAGACCTGCCTTTCCTTTCCCATCTTCATTGCTAATCTGGGTTATCTCTTCCCTCTCTTCCTTCCAGGAGTCACTGCCATGCATAGTGGAAATCTCATAGCCTATGTAACCATCACACTGAATTCCCACCTCTTTCCAGACATTACTTGTCTCAGGAGTTCACGTTCAGAATTTCTGCTTCCTGCCAAACCCCTGCATTAGTGGTTTGGGAATATGTAGCTGGACACAGTACCTTGATTGCTCCCGTAGAGATCTGGATCTCATGGAGTCTCCTCATGGTGCCATCACGGTCTACAAAGTAGGAGGAAGCGAGCTGGTGCAAAGCTTCCACGCTCTGAGTAGCGTTTCCTGACTTCCTGTCGAGCCGACTTTTGTCCATGTACATGGTTAGGGCCTCTTCTCCTGCAGTGAGAAGAAAAAGAGCTTCCAGTGGGGCCAGGAGGCTGCCAGGTAGGGCAGACAAGATATTCCAGGTCCTGGTGTAGAATATCCTTATAGGTCCCTTCCAACTTGGGATGTTCTATGATCTATGATATTCTGTTTTACACCTCTAGGAAGAATATCTTAACACATAAAACACTTATTAGATGGATCCACCTTTCCTCATTAGTATTAAGGAGCTAGAATCTCCTTCTCTATTCAACCAATGCATCCACTATACTCATAGATCAGCTCTGCTTAGTTCAGTAGGTGATGCTTTGAATGTCTATCAGTCAGCAGAGCTTCAGCACAACTGCTGGAAAGGATTCAGACCACTCGGCCAATGTGAGGAACGCTTTTCTCTGTAGGATTGCATCTAGAATGATGCACACCTGGCAGGAGCAGAGGCTATTTTATGCAATTCTCTACACTGGTTTCTAGTAGAAATAAACGATTTAAGTTGCATATAGGTGGGTACAGAAGACAAACTAATACTGCATGTACCTGTTTAGCTTCCAGTGGCCAAGAAAATGGGTAAGGACAGAGAGGGAGTGAAGGGGAGCAATCAGAGGGAAGATCAAATGAGAAAGTTAAGCTAAGCCAAGTCTCCTTTCTGCTTTGCCTCCTGTCCTGTTGTCTCTTTTGGTGAATTTAAGTAGAGATAGAGATAACGTGGGGTAAGGGATAGCAGGTGACTTTGAGTCAGTAAGCGCAGGCAGTTTGGTAGCGAGGCAGTTAGATCTGATAGCACCAGGCATCCTGAATGTTAGCAGAAACATGAATCTAAAAGAAACATGAAAAGGACACAAAGCCGAGAAGTTATATTTACTTCAAAGTTCAATTTGTGCTTCATGAGCTAAATGAAAATCCATCAGAAGCATAGAATACCATCCTTGTCTCCTCGATGTGTGAAGCTCTGATTTTAATAAATGAAAAGAATAGATGCTGAAGGTAGGAATGTGCATTTCTACATAGCTCTCTTATGGAGGTTTGATAAATGAGCCACTGATGAATTCATTGCCCCTGGAAATGATGGCCTGGTCAAAAGAAAAAAAACCACATTGCTACTTCTTAGGCCAAGAAATATTTTGCTCTCCAGAAGTTCTGCAGGTTTTTCTTAGTCTACAAGTGCTTACTTTCCTTAAAAGCGGTGACTAGCTGAAATAGTTTGATTTGCCCCAAAAAATTTGTTTTAATTACATAAAAAAAATAAAAAACCAAAATAACAAAAACCACAAAACCTTGTAATCCCTCTCCTTTCCCTGGACATGTTCCAGACCTCATCTGGAAACCAAATGTCTGAATTAAAAAAGATTCTGGCTGGAAATCAAACTTTTTTATTGGATTTTTTTTTTTTTTTTTTCCTAGCAACTGATACATCAAGGATTGAGATTTTGGCTTTGAGGTGAAATGTGGCAATTTCTGATGGAACGAAGATACTTGCCATCAAAATAATGGATTGGTTGCAATTGGCTTCATGAGAACGAAGTGGAGAAGTTTGGCATGTAACGCTCACTCTTTCATACTCTTACATGTTATCTTCTGACCACACTTGTGGCAGAAACAGCACCATCATTATTGACTCCCAAGAAAATATCTTCCCTGGAAAATGACCAGGCTCTGATTTCCCTTCTCACTTTAAACATCATCACGCATTGAGCAACGCGTGGAGCCCTTGGCAGGGATCAAGGCTCTGTCGCATCCATGCAAACAGCAGAAAGTTCCTGTCCTGGAGGACTTAAATCCAAGTATCCAATGAAACACAACAGGTGCATATAGCAAACACTCAGGAAAGCACACAGCGATGAGGTGACAGTGATTAGTGTGAGAAGCAGCAGTCACAGAGTGCCAGGTGCCTCCTTGCTGTCAGCGCATTTCCAGGTCTCATTGTCAAGGCGGATTTTCACAGGGGGGTTGAAGGAAGGTCAGGCTTTGTGAATTTTCATCAGGCAGCTTGTTTGCCACTGGAAGGACAGCCTCATGGGAGAGGTTTGGGGGAGCAAAGTGGTGTGCTTTGGGGCAGAAGTATTTCTCAGCTATTTAGCTGTGTGGAGATGCTGCAGACATTAATAGGGCTTCACCTCCACTGCACATGGCTGCAAATGGAAAGGGAAGACCTGGAGTGATGCTCCTCAGCTGCAGCTCTCTGAGGAACCTGCGGGATTCAGGCAGCACCAACACTGGGGTTTCACCAGGAAGTGGAAAAAGCAGCTGTTTGTGGAGAAAAAACTCTGATTCCTCCTTCTGATAGCTGAAGCACAACACTCAGGAGCTAAGATATATTAGCTAGAGAAACGCTGCGACTGGAGATGCATTGGACAGAGAGCAAACTGGCTTGAACTACTCAGGCACTGACACCAATTTCAGAGTCAGAATCAGCCTTGGACCCCCCAGACAGCATGGAGTAGGCAACGAGCCACTGCAACAGCTCCTAGACATCAGAAAGGAGAACCCAATGCTTTGAGATGCTGCAGATGAAAGGTTTTACTGCAGAAGTAATCTCTTTTGCTCCCTGAGTTGTCTGAGTTCCTCCATTGGGAGGAAGAAAGAAGGTGAGGAAAGTAAAGCCCTTGAGATTTGATGCTTTTCCTGAAGGACAAATTCAGTCCCTAGGAGGGAAAGGTGCTGAGCAGAGATAACACAGCTGGAAACCTATTCTTTGCACATGTGTGCAGACCAGGAAAAGCGCAGCATCCCCATGGAGAGTGCACGTGAACAAGCAACCCTTAGATCAAGAGAGGTTAATAGACTTTTGCTGCATTATTAAGTCTTAATTTCTCGTTTATTAAGTGGATGCTATGTTCAAAGTTGTCTTTCCTTCAGGGCTTTCCCTGCAAATTGGCTCTCAGCTCTGTGTGCTCCATCCTGGAGCATGGATGCCCTCGAAACGACCCTTCACCAGTTCCTTTGTCAGAACTAAACTAGAGTACAGCTGGATTTTAGACTCTACAAGGATCTGGATGCTCCATGAAAGGCATGGAGCCTGTTCCTTCTGTGGCCAGGTGTGAAACTCTCTGTGTTTGCCCTGGGCTGGCCTGATCCATCACCCAGCCTCCTGGGGTCAGTGCAACAGATAGCACTGAAAAGCAACAAAATTTCTTTTGCATTTGTCATTCATTTGCAACATAAGACATCAGGCCATGTTGCAAACCCCTGCAATCCAAAGCAGGAGTCCTGGAACTTATTTATTTTAGGACATCTCCCGGAGGTTTTAGGAGGGTCAGTGCATGTCTGGTTTTATGCCCCAGAGGTCTTGTTTATCCCACAGACTGTGCTAAGAGTGTGCCCTCCCTGCATAATGTGTGCTCAGCCTCATCTGTATCTTCTGTAGGGTTGCCACTGCCAACATAAATTCTTTTTTTCCCCCAATGTTGCTCACTGTGCTCTGGGCTGATAGAGCAGTTTGCTCTCCTCTCCAATACCAGTTCTCGTTGCAAGTCTCTGCATATTTAAAATTGTTGTGTTGTAAAATCAGGAGAAGAAACAAGCCACTGTGAATAATTCACAACCTCACCCAGGCAAAATTAAAAATATATTTCAACATCAAAGGTCTTTCTTATTTCAGATTTCCAGGGATGTGAACAGGGAGACAAGAAAAAAAAGGCATGTCAATGGAAAGGAAAGTGAGCCCCAGTAGAAAACTCTCAACACCTTTCTAGTTTCCTACTTGGCTGCTTTGGGCTCAATAAAACACAGTCCTAAAAATTATTTCCTCAATGAAGAGGTTTTTATCCTTACAGCAAGTTCTTCAGGGCCTGATGCAGGCACCGCTCATGCACTTCAGTGCATGGAGACCTTCTCCCTCACATTTCTTGCTGATGGAGCAGCCAGTTTGAGCGGCTGGGCAGAAGGAGCAGCCTGAGGTTCTTTGAAGGATGCACGCTGCACAAGAGGTCATTTGCCTTCAGTGGAACTGTGCCAATTTACTTACCACCTCATTTGTGCATGAATCACATGCACACATCTAATCTCATCTACATCTCATCTGAGCATCTGCAGAATGCTTTGGGAATAGGCAGACGGCCAAAAATTCCTCAAAGTTCACTACAAACTTCACAGTGTGGCAAGGGTGGAGGTCAAGAGCAACAGCAACAAACTCTACTGAAATTAAAACCATTTACCAGTGCAGCAACCTTATGGATACATGTTCTCAGAGGAAAGGAATTTAAATGCATGCCCTAAAACAGTAAAGAATGATAAAAATGGTATAATGAAAAAAGAAATCATCATGAATTTTTAAGAGGAGATGCTGATTTTCACCCCTCATATTCTCAGTACTCAAAATGTTAATGCAGCAGCAACAGCAGTGCACTCACATGGTTAGTGGCCATACAGTTCTCTGCCTTCTGTCACCACTAGACAAATTCTGCCTGCACATGCAAACCTCTCTGCAGTCCTTGTCCACTTTACATTTTAGTCGTGATTTTCCAGCAGTCGAGTCCACGTTGCTGCTTTCCCTTCTGCATTCAGCCCAGACCTCCCTGGCCGCCTCTTCCTCTGCTGCATCCACTCCCCGCCCAACTCCTTCTCCTGGAGCTCATTACAATTCCTCCAGTTCCAGCTAGAAGGCATGTCTTCCCTCTGCATTTTGTTTCATACTGCAAAAATAGGAATCAGCCCACTCTATTGCCAAATTAAGGACAGGGGCAGAGGAGCGGCAGACAGACTCCTGCTAAATGAAGCATGTTTATCTTGCTGCACACCAGCACGCACTCTGTTGTCAGAGGAGCGCAGGTGCACACGTATCACAGATGCTGAACGTACACGCCTTGCTCTGTGAATTCATTTGCAAAGGTTTTGGGGGATTTTTAATCCTAATGATGAGACAGTCTTGGGCTGGGGGTCTCCACGTGGCATGGCCAATGGCCTATGGGTGTTGCCCAGAGCCTTTCCAACCCATACCGACACCGCTGCAAGAGAAGAGCCCGGACTGTCCACCTACCTCCCAGGGTGGCAGAGATGAGGATGTGGGTGCCGTACTTTTTGATGATGGTATCGATGAACTGCTGCGTGGTGGGTCTCCGGCCCAGGAGGCGGATGCTCCTCTGGAACTCAGGCATCAGGGGCAGTGGGTTGTGGAGCAGGTCCCTTCGCTCAATGGCTGTGTTCCTCACCTTCCAACGGGCAAACTCCCTACGTGACAAGACAGGAACACAAGAGGAGTGAGGCGCTGAGTCCGGAGGGGCAAGCAGAACCCCTGAGGGCAGGGAAGGAGGATGGTGAAGGAGATGATGATCCCACTGGACAGCCCCGCATGGATACACACACAGGGCTACAGGGCTAGACAGAAAGGGAGGGGAGGAGAAGACAAATGAGACATTACTGCAGGGCAACAACACACTTCGGGGATTGAGGTCTGGGCTGGTGAAGAGATGGCCTTGGAATCTCCAGAGGTGTCCTGCAGCGTGCTGCATTTCCCTACAAAGAGAGCAGGCTGGCCCTTACACCCCCACATACTTTGGGGTATTACATCTCTCCCTAAAGCAGCAAATTCTGGTCTCTGTCACCAAATCATAGAATCACAGAATGGCTTAGCTTAAAAATCATCCAGTTCCAACCTCTGTTGAGAGTTAATTGGCCCCCACCAGCTCAGACTGCGTAGGGCTCCATCCATGGACATGGGATGGGGCACCCACTGCTCTGGGCAGCAGTGCCAGCACCTCACTGCCTCTGAGTGAAAAAGAACAGGTCAGTTCGATATACTTGAGACCAACCATTTCTACATCCTCCTGTCCTCACATTCACAACCCATCCTGGTATTTAGAGCTACTGCTCTTACAAAACAGATGGAAGGAAATGCATTGTCTTCATCTGAAGGAAATGCATTGTCTCCAAACATCTTTCAGTAACAGGAAGTACAGCAAAAGAACAGCTCGAAAAACAGCATATTTACTAAACCATCTAAAAGGATCAATTCAAATGTAAGCAGGAGGACTGGATGAAAATGAAAGTTTTGTTCATTTTTCTGTTTTTTTTTTTTTTAAGTAGGAATTGATTTTCAAATCCCATCTTTTAAACCGATAGCAAATGGTAAAAAAAAATAAAGTTAAATGTTTGCAGGAGCATCTCTTCATTGCAAGTATCCACTTTGAAATAACACAAAGGCAAGTGTCTTGAGAAAACCTTACACACCTGTGAACTAAAAACCAGGCCTCTGAAATACATCACCAGCTGAGCACCTGCAAGATGAGAAACCTGATAATGCCCTTTGAAAAATATTGAGCAAGGCCTTCTTAAAAAGGAAAGAATATTATTTATAACCACTCTCCTACAATGCACCTGCGCTATCTTAACCCATCTCCCAGATAATCAAGTCACAGACTTCTCTGTCCCTTTTCATTCAATTATTCCTGTAAATGGGATTTAAGACAAAGATGCATTTAAATAATAGGAATGACAATACCTGGCACTGGCACGGCACTTTCTATCATTGTTTGTCAACCAGCACCTGCAGTCCCACTCTGCTGGAGGAGAACCTGACACGCAGGCAGATCTGGAGGTACCATCAGCGAGCTGCAAAGCCAGCACAGCTTTCTGCTCAGAGGTTGACTCTACACCCAGCCAATTTTATGTGTATTAGGTTCTTTCACTTAACGCAATTATGCATGTATTTATTTTGATTGCATACCATCACAACACCCCAGGCTGCCTAACAGCAGTTGCATTCATTAAAATAGCAAAGTGGTGGCTTTTTACTTCAAAATGTCTCCTTCCATCTGAGCTAATGCCCCCTCTGTAGCTCCTAGGCTTTCACAAGCCAAGTAAATAGCCCAAAGCAGAACACCCCTCTGATAACATTCTAGAACTCAGTAATGTCAAAACTTGAAATCTGCAGAAGTGCAGGTTTTTCCCAGAAAAATATCTGCCAAAAGGCCAAAAAAAGAGGGGGAAAAAAGGAAGGGAAAGGGGCAGGGACAGAGCAAACCTGTACCTAACATCATGAGTGGAGAAAACACAGAATATTGGCTCAAAAACTGTCTATAGAAACAAGTACGTTAGCCATGAAGTTATTGCATGGAGCATCGCATTCTTCTACTTTATAAAAAGCTCCAGTACTTGGTTTCTGTGGAAGAGACACATCTGGGGGTCCCACAATTGCTTTCAGTGATAAGTAGAACCTTAAAAGTAAAGAGAGCTTCTGTCTGACACTGCAGGGTGAGGGTGCTCTCATCATTCATGATCCCAAACCTGGCTCTAGAAAGAAACCCCCTCTGCACGAAGTAGGAACGGTCCCTTCAGGACAGAGCAATTCTCACTGATGGAGCAGTTACATTGCATGGGAAGATGCAGATCTGGATGCTAAAAGACAGGCAAAGCTTTATAATAAATAGAAATTCCCATGTTCCTACCATAAAGACTGTAAGTGTAGGAAAAATGCCATCTGTGCTTCCTCTCCAAAGAGACCATTTTTAGACCCTGTAAAATCAAATGTACTTTTGCTCTCAGATTGCTGCTTCCTGGAAGTGCTATCAGTAAAGTCAGGAGATACTTAAACCCTCCATGGCTAGGATGTTTTCAGAAAGGGAAGTGAGAATACTTCATGTAGCCACAAAAAAATGACAGAAATTTTGCTTTTCACACTCTCAAAATATCTATTTCAAAGCAAAAAAAACAATGCAGCTGAAGCATACAGCTGTTCAAGTAGGGACTTACTGATATATCAACACCCAAACCCAAGGATAGCCCCTAAGAAGCCCAAGGAAAGTGGATGGAGATGGACTGGGCAAACAGCTACAGTTAAGTTCGTGTAATAGAATGCAGTAGGCAGTACAGATGGAAGAAGACAGGAGAAGAAAAAGACAATTTGGTAAGCAATGTTTTCAGGGGAAAAGAAGAGTTCTTGTGTTGTTTTTTCTTTTTTTTAATATCAGACCCCACGTAATCTCTTGACAGCAGTGGCAGGAGGCAGAAGGGGGAGAAATCGCTGCCATATCAACAACCCTGCCTGCTACCAAGGGACAATTCCAGCCCCCGTTCAAAGAGCAGAGAAGTCCTGAGCAGCACCCACATCCACACTGCAGCATCATACTGAAGGGGAGGTTTTCTACCTCGTTCTTTCACATGCAGACCCTTTCCAGCACTCCCTGCTCTCAGGGCATACCATGGAGGTGAAAGCCCAGTTCTGTTATCCTCTCCTGTTGCCTAGATGTGTGGCTTTCATAGCTGATGAGAAAAGCTGAGCAAATATGTTATGATGAATAATTTATGCAACTCAACTAACTTAGATGTTTATCTTCAGCACATGGAATATCTAACAGCCAGCTGCAATTCCCTCTAATTTATGCATTATTTGGATTTACTTAGTGACATTCTTTAAGCTGCATTTTTTAGGCTACAGCATAGTATTTGTATTTTCTCCTTGTGTATTGTTGCTTGGTTGGGACTGGTCAGTCAAATGATGCAGTATTGTCTAGCTTCCCCATTAGTAACCACAAATACCTTTCCACGTTTTAAACTTGGCTTTCTCAGTACCAGAATATTTTATATACAAAGCAATACTCTGAATACTAGCAATCTTCCATATAAACCATAGAACTCCATGCTGTAGGATGCACTTGAGGACAAGATTATGGTACAATTTTGGAAAACAGACTTGACATTAATGAATATGGCCGGTGAGATGAGTGAGAATTATTGAAGTGACTGAAAAAAAAGGTTTACAGGGAGCGATTTACTTCCAGCCTTGGGGGATAATCCAACCAGTGACTCCTGAAATCTGTGAAGAAACACCTCCAAGAACAGGTTTTCTATTAACTTTCAATGTCAGACTTAATTGCATTTTCTACAGAAGCAGCTGCTGTTGGCCAAAGCAGAATCCATGCTACCTGGCCAGGCAAACAAGCTCTCGTCTGATTATCATCACAGAATCCTTGAGTCTCTGAATCCTTGGAGGACTCATCAAGGCCTCAGCTTTATGGATGCTGTGTGCAGAGAGGCACTGAAATTCTTCCTTCCAGAAATCCTTCTCAGATGCCATTTCACTGATCATTGCTTCTCAGCAGCATCAGTGCCACTGCCCGGAAAGCGCAGGTGAGGTTCCATGGGTCTCGAGGCATTTTATGAAAGAGAAAAATCGTTCTGTTGTTTGCTAGCTTTCCAAGTGAAGAAGTTGCAAAGAGTTGGCCAGTATTGTGATGGTACCTCCTGATGATGGTTGGGATTAATACAGTCTTGTGACCCTCGGGGGAAATCCCTGGCCAGGACCTGAACTTCTGCCAGTGGGAAAGCTTTTATAGGCTTCAGAAAGGAGATAAACCTCTTAACAAGGAGGAGAAAGGATCTGTATCCCTGATGTAGAGACGGGATAAGGAGGAACTATGAGCTAACGTCTGAGTAGTGGAGGAGAGGCACTTGTTTATGTTCTAACGTCTCGCCAGTGTAGACAGCCCTTGCTAATGGGGAGAGTACGCAGGAAAATGCCTACCAGGTCAGTGGAGAGCAGTCTGCTCCCTTAATATCTGGTGAAAGCACTGAAGAGTCTACTCTTAATGGCTGGAAGGGGTAGTGTCTCACTGCTAGTACCTAAAGGAGGGGAGAGGAAAGCAAGGGATGAAGTACATGCAGTAGCCTCAGGGAGGAAGATGTGCATATTTCAGCCCTTCCCCTTTGTCAAGTAAGGGGATGCATTTGATTTGTATATGGCTGTATCTGGGAAAATACTTTCCTCCCCCCCCTCCCCCCCTTCCTACAGTCTGTGTTAATGAGCTAGCCATCAAGGCCATGCATGTCAGACAGACAGAGTCACTGGAGAGGCCCTGGCGCTCATTAGCACTATGACCCCTCCAGGGAAACACACACAAAAAAGGGGGGAAAATGCTGAAGAGACAAGTCAAAAGCCTAGAATGGGAACAACACCCAGACCCCCACTGCAGCAGCAGAGAGGATAGTAGAATCCAAGGGCAGGAACAGGGAGAGAAGGCTGAAAAGAGAGGCCGTCGGAGCAAATTAAATTCCCCGTCTTCAAACAGCCAAGGCAACCAAAGGACGTAAGTGAAGAAATAAGTTCAGTACAGACCTCAGGGATCGTTGCTTGAAACCAAAAAGAAATTAAATGCATTAAACAATGAACGAGACAGAGTCTGTTCAAAAAAAAAAAAAAAAAAAAAAAAACAGAATAGAGGAAACTGAACAAAGTCCGTAACTATCACAATATCATCCCAATGCCTTCTGTTCCTGTGATGCTGCATATGTCAGTGGGAATTGGGCAGAGAAAGGGCACCATCTCCCTCCTGCTCAGTGGTTCTTTATCTGTGTTGTAGAACATAGCTCAAAAGCTCCAATGGTCATAGAATCACAGAATCATATAATCATGAAGGTTGGAAAGACTTATCAAGCTCAACCACCAGCCCATTCTCTCCATACCCACTAATAAAATAGTTATTTTGTGTGCAATCTACCCACTTCTTGAACACCACCACTTCCTGGGCATCCTGTTCCAATACCTCAAGCCTTTTCTTTGATGATATTTTTCCTAATTTCCAACCTGAACCTTTGCTGGCATAACTTAAAACCATTACCTCTCACCTCTCTGGTGAGCAGACAGAGCCTTTCCAAATGAGGCAGCACTCTCTTCAGTAATAGCAAGTAGTAAACATTGCTTAATGCCCTCCACCTGCCCTGCTACACATACATTGATGTCAGTAGGATGCCAGGTAAGAGATAGAGAGCTCCCAGAGCCTTCTTGTCCTCCTGGGTTTTGGTGTATGCACATCTCCCTAGGCTCATGTTTACCCCTTGCTATCACCCAAGTACCTCACAATCATTCAGGCTGACGTTTTGGGGCAACCCTATGTTGCAGAGAAGTGTTATTAGCTGTTTGCAGCCAGAACACAGGCAGTATTCAGACTTTGTCCAGGTAAAACAGAAGCTTTTTGATAGCATCAGGAACTGAGCCCAGTGTCCTCTAAAAATCCTCCTGGATGCTCCTACAACAGAGCTGGGATTTCTGTTTGTTTGCTCTGTTTGTTTTTCCTTTTCTCAATCTAATTGTCCCAGCCAGGGGCTGCACAAAGTACCAGTTATCTCCAGTCCCCAGGGCGATTGCTCGTCCAGGCTGCTGTGAGCCCGACTGCAAACAATGCCATGGAGGCAGGGCAGAGCAGGACTGCAGCACTGTAATGCTTATCTTTTACCACCAGATCTGGCTTAATGCAAGCCTGTGCTGGCTATCTGTGGTCATGGTGGGCATGGTGATGTTTTATTTCCAGTCTATGCCCTCAAAACGCCAGACAGCCCCAGGCTGAGCATTGCAATATTCCTTCAGCAGTTCCCTCTGCAGTCTGGCCCCTTCTCTATCTAGGCCAGCATGAAGAAGTCATCCTTCAAAGCTGAGCTTTTCAAAGGCCCTACAAGAATTAGTTTCCTGTGAGGGCTTGGCACTCATCCCCCCTAATCTGTTTAAGAAAACTCTAGTCCATAGATTCAAACCAGTTCCAAATTAGACAGAGGATGAAGACTTGCCATAAAAGAAAGAGGGGAAAAAAAAATCTAAGGAAGTATGAAAAAGGAATAATTTAAGCTGAAAATCTTGTGCATAACATTGTGCATAATAACCAGGCCAGCAGACAGGCTGCCATATGACAGCCAGCAGGTGAATAAGATAAAGAAATTTGATATTGATCTATTGATTAATGCCGTGCTGTCCATGCCAGTTTTATTTCTTTAGGAGTGTACAACTGCACAGGACTGAACCCAAGGCAAAGTCCATCAGTGCCGGGCTGACTCCAGATACCCATCTAGAAGAAATAGAGTGCTTTGAATGACTGACACCTTCATGTTCCTCAGGACAGTGCAAGAACCTTCTGCTGTTTTTCCTTGGTCTATACTTTGGCCATATGATCTGGGCTGAGGTGTCTGAGACCTCAGTATCTCCCTCTGTTCTAGGCAATCACTTCAGCCTGCTCCAAACAGAGTTTTGTCTTTTGTCTCTCTGTTATTTTTCTAAAATTAAAAAAAAAAATAAAATTCTTCAGGGGCTGAAAATATTGCTTTTCTTTTCTTTTCTTTTCTTTTTTGTTAGAAGGAGAGAGAGATGAATAATAAGTCCAGAATGACATGAAGTTTGCAAGAAACAATAAGAAAGAAAATTACTTCAAAGTTAGGTGGATTTCGTGTGACCTTGAAAGTATCTGGGTAAACAGATTGTTCCAGCAGTGAATTAAAATCCAATCAGACAAACATGACTCTGAGCCTTGTGTTCCCTGTCAGGATGTGACTATACCTGGATCTCTCAGGAGACAGCAAGTAATTGTTGGGTGCTGGAAAGATCGATTTATTTAAAAGAAGGTGAAACAGGAATAAATGTATTACTAGAGACTCAAAGCAGAGTGATTCAGCATAGGTGAGTATGAGTTTAAAGACGGGTCATTCATTTTGCTCATTAAGTTGGCTCAGTATTAAATTTCAGCATATCCAAGATGTGGCCGTGATTCCAGTTTCAATATCCAAACAGCTACCATGGCAGACAAGCATAAGCAAGGACAGTAGTACTATCCCATCCACTGAATGAGGTCACTCCCAAGTTAGATATTTCTGCACTCTCAGCTAGCATATAGCAACTTCCAAACTGCTTCAGCACAGAGTAAACTCACCAGTCACTCTCGTCTGTTATCTATTGATCCATTCTCATATTCCACATGAGTCAGCTGGTCCAATTCCCTTCCATCACACCCATCAGGTTACAGTGCAACTGCCTGTGGGACATTTGTTCCACTCAACTTTCACCATAATGCACTTTGTGCAGAATTCATTGCAAGCAGCACAAACCTCAGGCATTAGAGATGCCCTTTCCAACACCAGCCTACTTAAGCTTCCTCCACCCTGGAGACTTGCTTGTAAGTAGTTCCCATTACTGTTAACACCATTTCAGCTGTTTTCAGCATTGTGCTGACGGCACTTCTTTTGAGCCACTACAATTTACATAGCAGTTGATACTGGCTGCTAGAAGCTGGAGTGACATCTCTATGAGAGCTTCCAGCGTTGTTAGCACCGCTGCAGCTTAACAAACATTAGCAACAATAGGAAGAGGTCTGTTCTGTTGCTGTTCTCTTCCTAAAAGCCTGCCTGAACCAGACGTGGTTTGTTAAGCTACCGAAGAAGCTGTTCTAATGGGCTGCCAGGTCCTGTGCTCCAAGCACTGAAACAGACAATACAGAGACACCCATTCCTTCACTGTGAATTACGATAACAATCACAGGAGATGAAGCCAGAGCTACTCTCCATTAAAATATCTGTGGTCGCCTAGAGAAGCTTGTCTACCAACCAGGCACACTGAATTCTGCTGTTAAGACTACGATGACTCTGAGTTTGTTTTTTTCACAGTGTGTTCTCCTGGGTTTATGTTTCTGTCCTAAGACCCAGAAATCAAGAGAAAGCAGATGCTGCGAAGTCAAGGAGCTGCCACAAACACACTGTTTTGACCAGCAGTGTGAAGCAACAGATGGAAACATCTGAGTCACCAGTGGAGTTCTGAATGGTCTTGAGGAAACTTGGGATAATTAATGCAAAATTAGCTTCTCTTTCTTCCAATTCTCTTCTTCTTCCTGTATGTTCCTTTCCTCAGCATATTATAAAGGGCTGAAAGAAAGGTAAAGCATAGGATGGTGAGAGACCTCACTAAGTTTGAACATGGGAGAAAAATGAAAATTAGTCAGCCTGGTAAGAAACAACAATAATAATGAGATAACTTCATGTTGAAGTGTTTGTTTGGGCTCCAGTAGGACAGAGGTTTAAAATCCACAGGAAACCCTCCTTCTATGGCTAAATAGTACTTGAAAACATTTAACTCCACTATTTCTTAAAGCAAGTTTCAAATGGAAGAAAGGCAGACATTCTCATTTATAGAGCAGACAGAAAATCCCCCCGGGAAGGACTGCTCTGTGCCGTGCCCTGGTGAGCTCTCCCTGTCCCACGTATCCTCTCACCAGGCCAGGTCTGCCCCGCCACAAAACTCACCATTGCTCACCAGTATTCTGATGAGCACAGCGGTATGAATCAAAGACTGCAACAAGAACACAGTTTGGAACAAGTTGTTTCATTAAATTGCACTTGCTTCATTTCCTGAAGATACCGATGTTTGGACTTCTGGTGATATTTTCCCCTAATTTTAGCTACAGAAAGCTGATAACCTCAGCTTGCAACACCACAGCCCCAAGCTTCGCTCTCTACTTATCGTGATTCACAGTAAACTCAGATGAAAAAAAAGCGTGATAAATGTGTTCTTGAACTTTAATTTCTCATGTTACAGGCACGGGTACCTGACTACTGCACTACTGGCAACCGAAGCACGGCATTTGTCAATACTGGGAAAGCAAGCACCAGAAATTTAGCCTTGATTGCCCTTTTTCTCAAAAAGCACAGAATTTTCTCCAACGCAGCGTGAAACCATGTTTCAGAATTTGAACTGTTGTTAGAAAATGGAGCCATCACCCCCCTCCGGTCAGTGGTGCTACGCTTTTGGCAAAGCTTCAAATTCGCCGTGCCAGGAGGAGAAAAAAAAAATGTGTTGTTTAAACACAGAACCCCTCCTCCCTCCTACACCCAGCTGTGCCCCCCAGCATGTCCCAGCAGAGCCATCTGGGCACTGTGACCGTGCCTGAGGACTTAGCCAGAGCAGCGATGGCAAAGCTGTCCCCTCGCCCACCCCTCAACCCTGAGTCATTCTCAGCTGATGGAGGAGATGCTGCAGTGGGTGCTGCTGGGTGAGTTGGATGGCTAACGCCAGCCTGTTGGCAACACCATCTGTTTGCATCAGGGACCTCGTACTGCAGGCTGGGTGAGGGTTTAGTCCAGGTTAAATGAAGGGAAGGGGCTCTACCCTGGGGAATGGCCTTCAGGTGGAAGACAGTGCTCCTGGGGTTTCCTCTGGGGGCTCTGCTTGGGCTGGGTGTAGGTGCACAGCAAATTGTCACCTGCAGAGATGCTGTAGGGTGGGGAGAATGGTCACGTGTGCCCCTAAAAGCACACCCAGACCCAGCACCTGGTCACCAGCCTTAGCAGAACACAGAAGATGGGAGGGCTCAGCAGCTGGCTTCCTTCAGCAACCCCCTGTGCAGAAAGCACTCACAAAGATGTGGGGAATGAGAACAGAAGGGAGCAAAATCTGTTCTGCCATCATAGAACAACACCACCTTCTGCTCCCACACCAATCTTTGCTACTTTATTCCTATGATGTTGTAAAAGTTGGTTGGGATTTCAGGGTAAATGGTAGCTCCTGCTCACAGTTCCTCGGGACACTCATGACTAATTCTCCATCCCAAGCTTCATGGCTCAACATCTGCTTGCTTTCCGAGCTGTGCTTTTACATCCAGACTCATTGCCAAGGCTTCCAGTTTCAACAGTGACATCCAGAAAGCCAGGATATATACAGTGGCTATTTGCAGAGACTGCCTCCTCTCACAGAGTTCACAGGACTCACAGAATGCAGACGGTAACTGGGCCTGAAGTTACCAGTAAAGGCTGAGAAATTAGGCTGCAGAGAATGACTGCAGCAAAATTCAAGCCATCCATAATCAGAGACATTTGTGTTTTGTTCAAGACTTTAAAAAAAAAAGTCCCTAAAAGCCTGTGACATTTCAGAATTACAGAAAAATTAAAGAAATTTTCTCTAGGAAAAAGGTGACCCATTTCCTCAGACTACATCCCTCTTTAGCAAAAAAATAAAAAAAACACCCAGAAACCTGAACACAAGCAGTGAGAAAGCCTTGAACATTCCCCAGTCACTCCAAAATCTCATTTCAACCAAAATCAGTTTTGATGTATTTAATTTTCATTTCTAGTCATGCCATTTCAATCTCAGACATGTTTTGATGGAGGAAATAAAAAGGCTACAATAAAATAAAAATTCACAAACTCGTGAAGAAAGGCAATCTTTTTGCATGCTGCAAAGTGGCCTGCAATAAAAAGACAACCGTGCCTTTCGTGCAACGTTTCATAAAGGAGAAGCTTTATTTTTGTCATGTCCTATCCAGGGAACAGGGTTGAGTGAAATACCTTTGTTTTCTGGGATCTGTTTGTGATGCTCAGACAAATTTGGTTATTCAGGCATGTGCTTAGCAATTTCCCAATCTCGTCATGTTTCCTTTAACTGTTACCTGTGACTGATGTATGGATCTCAAAGCCCTTTTAAACAAATGTGTCAATGCAGACAGCAGAACCAAGGCAGCAAGAGACGAGCAACTCTTCCAAGGAAGAGATGCACCATGAAGCACAGCCATGAACAAAATTAACCCAGGTCTGGGGCCAGACTAAAGCATTTCAGCAGAAAGAACTGAAGTAGCAACCTGCATACCCAGCCTCATATTGGTGATGGAGAACAGAAGGGCAGGAGGCAAATGTCTTCAGAAAACACCACTGCAGGTGGGACAGGAACAGGTTGCCCAGAGGGGTGGTGGTGCCCCATCCCTGCAGACAGCCCAACTCGGGCTGTTGGGGCTCTGAGCACTGATGGAGCTGTGGGTGTCCCTGTGCATTGCAGGAAGTGAGACTCTATGGCCTTTAATGACTCCTTCCAAGTCAAACAAATTTGTGATTCCCAAATCCTGGAGAGGACACTGGGGCCATGTGCAAGCAGTGGAGAAGTATGTGCTACAGCCAACAGGGAGCTGGTGGATTTGTTTGTAGTAAAAGTGAGAGGGATCAAATGCACACCTATGACATTTATCTTCTAGATGGTAATAAGACTCCAGTGCTGTAAAATCAATCTAATGAAATGCAAACCACTTCCTTTGGGAAAGTGATGCTGATTGCCAACTCTGTTGTCTCCCAGTCAGTAAAGAAGAGCATGCAGGTTGGTCTGAGAGAGGAGGCTGCAGACCTGCATGGCCTCCAGCTCACCCACGTTGCTTCATGCTGTCTGAATTCCTGCCTCTTTATGACTATACCAGAACCATATGATCCAGGAGGCTGGTTTAGTGTAAAAAAGGAGCCCCAGACTGTTTCCTCAGCCAACTGAACCTTTGGTACATCCAAAATAGCTGGGAGGGTTTGTTCTACCAACTCTGTAGGTAGAAAAACTACAGGGATGGGAGAGAGTTCAGCGTAAGGGCAGTAATCCAAATTGCTAACTGCCCTGCAATGCGTGCAGAGCTGCTTGTGTGCCTGCCTGCAGGAATCACTTAATTCTGCTGCAGAGCAACATACACATGCATGCTAAAGTCCACATTTCACATTCAGGTCCTGGGGAACCTAAGAGAAAAACTCCTGGACCTCAGTGCAGGAAGCATCCAGCCCGAAATGCAAAAGCAATCTCAAGGTCCAGCAGGGCTCTGCTCTGCTGCATCAGAATCTGGGGCTTGGGAAAGGCCCTGAATACGGCTCTGCCTTTTTTAAGGCAGACTCAGCATTCAGTGTACGTAAGGAGGAAAGAGAAGTCCGCTGTGTGGGGAGTTGTTTTAGTTTTTCAAGGTTACTAGGGAGTGAAATTGAGAGTGAAGGGGTTGTTCTTCAGTAAGGGCTCTTATGCCTCAGATTTTCATTTTGGCTTGGCAGGTCTTTGCTTTGTGCCTTTGTCATGGCTCAGGAATCCTTTGCTGAGGCTGGGTGGGAGCTTCTGCGAGGTCAGCTCTTCCCCTCTCACCCGCACCACTCTTTCATGGTAAGCTTTTTTTGGTTGAGTTGAAGTCAGGATGTCTCCAAGGCAAGGCACTGGAAACCCAGTCTGGGGGTGATCAGAAGCTGAAAAGACCTCCCCTCATGGCTAAAAAAAGTAAAAGCATCAGCTTGCAGCCTGCATGTCAGCTAAAGCCATAGCTATGGCTGAATAAGGGTTTATGTGCTATTGCACCTCTGAGCCTCTGCTCACAAATAATGAAGCGGACCCCAGGATTCTGAGGCATATGCATATGTATATATTTACCTACTGAACAAAACAGCAATCTCTGCAATGCTTTTTATTTGCCTGCTGTGTTTTGAGATTTAAAGACTCATCTTTTCTGGCTTTTCTTTGCAATCCTAAAAGACAGCCTATTCTTAATTTTTAAATGGGAGCTGTGAGTTATACAATTACGTGACTCAATCCTGGAAGTGCTCAAAGAAGAGGGAGGAAAAAACTAATATGAATCCCCTCCCAAGTCTTATAAAGATTGGAAAAAATAAAATCTGTGAGATCTAGAAGGGAACTGGGACCCTAGTCTCCTGCTCTCAGAAGGATATCAATCCCAGATATCTGTACAGACTGGGTAAAGAACTCTTTGAGAGCAGTCCTGAGGAGAAGGCCTTTGGGGTCCTAAAAAAGAGGAGACAAAAAGCTGCACATGAGCCAGCAATGTGTGCTTGAAGCACAGAAGACAAACAGTATCCTGCTTTGCATCAACAGAGAGGTGGCAGTGGGCAGGGAGGGGATTGTCCCTTTCTGTGCTGCCCTTGTGAGGCCCCACCTGGAGTGCTGAGCCAGGTCTGGGTCCCCCAGCACAAGGTAGACGTAGAGCTGTTGCAGAGGGCACAGAGGAGGGCCACGAGGATGCTCAGGAGCTGCAGCACCTCTGCTGTGGAGAGAGCTGAGGGCTGGGGGTATTCAGCCTGGAGAAGAGAAGGGAGGGAAACCTCATTGTGGCCTTCCAGTACTTAAAGGAGCTTTTAAACAGGATTGACTTTTTACATGGGCAAAGAGCGATAGGACAAGGGAGAATGGCTCTACACTTGGTCACTCTGAAAGTAATGCCTCCTATTTATTCCCATAAAAAACACAACAGCTACAAAGAGCTAACATGATCTGATAGAGCAAAGTCTCTGCTACAAAATGCTGTCTTTCTACATAGTCACCACCATTAGCTGTGCATTTTCGCCATTGATAAACAAGAGCCTGCATGCCATACTTATCAAAATCTGCACTAGTGGAGGTGACCACTGTGCACCTCTATGAACGCATCACCCACAGCCTCTCTGTGCTGGTATCTACTGTTTGGTCTCCATCAGTGTTCAGCAAATATCAATGAATGTCAATGGGTGCCATTTTTTTGCACGGAGGAATTGAGTGGCACCCCTTTGCTCCATCCATACTTCCATGTCAGAGACCATTCTGTCACACAACCCCTCTGCTGCCATCCGTCACACAGCAACAAAATGGAACACTGGTGGGAAGATTCAGCCTCTGTTGCCATCCCATCAACATTCATGATTACCTACCAAGCCCCAGCTGCTTGCTACTCTGCTTGCTGCTTCCCAGCTAAAATCGGCAGTCTCCACAATGAGGTGCCTCCATCCAGCCCCTGTTCTGGGATGGATGCACCCATTGGCTCCCAGTGGGAGCTGCTCTGGGCACCCACTCCCCACACTTTCCCACCACCCTGCCCCACTGTCCCCATGCCAGGGAGGCCAGAGGAGGGCTGGATGTAGAGCCTCAATCTTCCTGAGCACTGAACCGTTGCAGGCCACTCGCTCATCAGCAGCACCGAGTTTCTCTGACTGATTGTTTTCTGATTCTGTTTGGCATTTTATCCCAGCTGCATAGAAAACTTATTATGAAATCACGTTGGTGTTACTTAGATGGTACGTGTGAGTCACTGCAGCAGGAGGGCACTGAGGTGGCATGGCTGAGCTGACGGCCAGGCCCAGGGTTTGTGGAGATGCAAACAGGAGCCCCTCAGCCAGCCCCAGGTTGTCCTGGGGGCTGTTGCACTTCTGACTAGCTCCCCGCACCACAAATTACTGTTCTAAATGCAGATTAGTTTTACACTAGGTGACTGCAGGAGTCCCTGCTGCCATTAAAAATCTGTTATTCTTTCCCTTGCACAGCCCCAGGCTAGAGCTTGCCATCCAGTCACACCTGAATCAAGACCAACAGCCTGTGGTAGAGCTAGAGAGGATTATTATTCAGGTTTTTGGATATTGCTTAGGTTCAGGGAGCAGCCAGCAGCTTGGAGATGCACTGTGCAAAGAGATGGTGTGTACTGACCTGTAGGATTGGGGCTGGGATTCTGCCTGGCAGAGAACAAGGTGGGAGGCTGGGGCTCACAGGATCATTTTTGTTCTAGAAGACTCAAGTTAAACCTCTTCTTATCAAGCTTTTTTACTCTCTCTGCTGCTATTTATGATTTATTTTCCATAACCATTCTATTTAATGCTGCAGCATGGTTGGGGAGATGGTTTCTGTGGCAGCTGTAGAAAGCAATGGCATCATATCATTTACTGTGGAGCTGACAAGAAATGGAAAGCTCACACTAGTTACATAGATTCTTACTTTGTTGCCCAAAAGTCAGGAGCACAGTGTGAAATGGCCATGATTCTGTGGAGAAACTGGCAAGGAGATGCTATGGGGACTTCCAGCTAAAGCAAGCTCCCCGGGGAACTGGTCATACCAATGAGCTCGCCAGAATTTGAGAAGCATCTGGACAAAGCTGTCAGACTTACGGTTTGAAAATTGGGTAGTCCTATGTGGAGCCAGGAGTTGGACTCAATCATAGAACCATAGATCACCAAGGTTGGAAAAGACCTATGAGATCATCCAGTCCAACTGTCCACCTATCACCATTTCTCACTAAACCATGTCCCTCAACACAACATCTAAATGTTCCTGGAACACCTCCAGGGTCAGTGACTCCACTACTTCCCTGGGCAGCCCTTCCTGTCTCCCTGGTCAGACATTCCAGTGTCTGACCACTCTTTCGCAGAAGTAGTATTTCCTAATGCCCAACCAGAATCTCCCCTGGAGCAACTTGAGGCCATTCCCTCTAGTCCTACAGCTCATTAGGCCTCAGGGGTCCCTTCCAACAAGGGTATTCTACCATTCTAAGATACTCTTGCTGAGAACTGCTCTCCTTGCACTGATTTGAGCATCACTTTTCTACAAAAGGACCACATGTCCCCTCCTGGAGGAGCACCTGGGATGTTGCATTGCCATGGCACAGACCGGGATGATGGTCTCCATCCAGGGTGCAGCATGCCTTGAGAGCTCATGGCCCCACCACCTCACCTCTGCTGGGAACACCGAGCTCTGCAGGAGTCAGACAACTCCCAGCAAAGCACGATGAGTCTGCGAGGCTTCTTCCTACACTGGGATTTTTTATCATGCGCACGCCACGCTGCAGCTGGTTCTGGGAAGGTCTCTGCCCACACACTAAATAAATTCTGGTGCGGTGCGCTGCTTCTCTATGGAAACCGTACCCTGCATTTCTCTCTATAGGATTTTTCTCATTTCAGGCTCCATAATAAATTAACGAGAAGATGTTTTCTTTACACCAACCATAGGAGAGACTCTTTTCTGTACTCGATTAATCTTTAGTGATCTATATTAAATATTTATCTGAAGAAACGAGGCCTGTATTGCTGCAACATTTTCTATTATGAGACTTTATCATATCAAAAGATATTTTCCTGGCGCTGACTCCTTCGCATGTACCCAGACAGAATTTCCAATGGAAGGGCACTCTTTGTTTCTTTCTCTCCCAGTGACCTTTTCCCTCCATAACAAGCTGCTGATATGTTAGAATTTACTGGGTTATAAACATTTTTTATCGAGCAGGAGGAAGCTGGGTGATTTGGCACCAGCTTTCCTAATAAAACCCAAGGGAGAGGCTGCGATGTTTGACACCAATAAAGGCATGGAAGAAGAAGCTGCCTTCTGGGATGCTGGTCACGAATGCCAGCGGGAGGCAGTGACTGTTGGTCACACAACTCTGCTCTGCTGAGGCTCTGCTGGAAGGAGGCCAGCTCGCTGGCACGGGCGAGGAGCTGGGAGGAACCTGGTAAAGGGCTCCTCTGTTCCTTCCCAGCAGTACAAAAATCACATGAGAAGGGGCAGTGGGGGACAGGGATTCCTCAACACTCTTTTCCTGCAACTGGGAGGTGAAGAGACACTGAAGAGTTGAGATGTGGAAGAAGGAATGGGGACTTTCATGTTGGGGTCAGGCACTGGTCCTACAGGAGTGTAGAGAACTCAGATCAAGGTTCGATCTTGAATCAGTGGCTGAATTTTTCCTGCCCAAGATAGACTTGGCAAAGGTATAGATAAGCAGAACTATAGGAAACCCAGCCACAGGACTCTGCTTGTGGGGCCAGGAGCTGAACAGCAATGCAGCAAAAACCAGGTTCGCCAGGAGCTCACAGCCTAATACATCTCCACCTCCCAAGGGAGCCGTGATTTAAACTGGTCAATAACTAACCCATTCCTCCAAAGCTTGAATAAATCATCTGCTGACTAGATATAAACACATTATAAATGCTTCGCTCTGATAATATATGAGTGAGCTGTTATTTTGACAAATAGCTGGTGAATAATATATTTGATGAACTGCATAATATTTTACTAATGATTAATTTATTCATTTGAAACAAACAAACAAAACTCAGTCTTATCCTCAGCTATTAAAAACAACCCTAAGTAAGGGCTGCAAACAGCTTTGAGATCCCTGGATGGCCTGTATTTTCTACTATTCCCTTTATAATTGTGTATTTCTAGTGATTTATTACCAGGCATAACAAATCCATGTCTTATGCTATGGACAGTCTCATTTAAGGTAGCGATCCTGCTCAAAAGTTCCTGATTTTATAATGCCCACTAAAACCTGAAGGAATGTGGCACTTAGATAGTTAAGCACCATTAAAAAAAGGTACTCAAATGCCTTTTTAAAGTGGGGACCAAACTTCTCTGAGGCATCATCTGCTTCTTCTGCATGGAGACAGAAGCGCTGTGCTTGGGGCTCAGTAGGGGCTCAGTGGGGGCTCAGTATATACTCAGTAGGGCTGGTTACTCCAAGATGATGGTCTGCAAGGTTTACTGAGTATTGCCCTGGATGTAGTTCTCCCTCACTCTTAATCCCATTCAGAAATATAATTTCTGTGAGTTCACAGAGAAGATAAAGGACCAAAGAGCAAGAGCGCTTCCTCAGAGCCGCTCTGCAGAGGCGGGCTGATTGATTACAGATTGGATGCTGCTCCAACTTCTCTTCCTAAATGAAAAATTGAGAGCTTTTAAAAATTGAATAAAATATGCCATGCTAAGAAGGATTTCCTGTGGCACGAGCACAATAGGAGGTAGTCGTGGGTTGCTCAATATTTCTGAGCGCATTGGCTAATCCGTTACTCCTCAGTCCCTTTGCACTGTCCCCATGGCACCTGATGGTAACTCATCTGTAATTGGGATGGACTTCAGCTTTGTGTCCCCAGACAAAGCCTAAATCGCTCATGTTCAGGAGAGATCTGACTGCAGTTGTGGCTGGAGCCATCCAGGAGATTACACTTTCTCGCTGCTACTTTCATGGCTGCAGGATCTGGCATCGCTCCATTCTGGAAGGATCTGGAACAGCTTGTGATGTTTTCACCAGACAGAATTTTGTCAAAATGGCTCATTTCTTAGATCTCTCTTTTGCTGTAGTCACTAGTGACCCGAGAGGTTGCGACTTCACAAATGCACTGAAGCCAATTCATCAGCCTCAAACACTTTGTGCCAACAAAACAAAACATGTTGACAAAACCTCACTTTGAGGAAAATATTTCCTTCCCCGAGGCAATATTACTACACCTAAAACACAAAGGCTTTGTCATCCTGCCATTTGCCTTCCCTCCTCCTTCTAGAAGCACAGTCTCTCTTTTACTTTCAGCATGCAATCCCTGCCACTGTGAGAAATAATCCCACCCCAGTGGTACAAACACTTGCAAGACTTTGACAGATTGCTGAGCAGCTTCCATAGCAGACAGCAGGCAGCAGCTGCGCTTACAGCATCTTTACCTTTGATGCTGACCCACAGTCGTGCAGGAGACAGCCACCAATGGAGCTGATATGCTTAAGTGGGGAGATGAAGCACTATGTTTTTTCTAAAGGCATGGTGAAAATATCTCAGTCCCCAGGAGTGAAAACAATACACTTGCTTTTATGCCTCTTCTGCAGAAGAAAAATCAGTCCAAATACAGTTGGCAATTATCTTGTAAGCTTATTATATATAGTAGCATTCAGCCTCTTCCACGCTCTTTATTCCTCCTTTGTTGTATGCTAGAAGGGCTAGTAGGACTTATTCTGTCCCCTACTACTGAGCCATTTCACAGAAGAATATCTTCAGATTTCCTTTAATCCACCACAGCCACACAAGATGCTCATCACCCCAACATCCGAGTGTACCTCAAACACTACAGCTCCCATCTGTGAGGCTCTGGGCACATCTACAAGCACGGTGTGTTTGCTCCCTCCCTACCTCTCCAGTGGGCATGACCCAGAAACTGAATGTGCTCAGTCTGGGTAAACACAGCTGGGAAATGTGAGCCCGCTGCTCAGTGGTGACAGTGGCAGTCCCCCTTCATCTCATCACAGGAGTAGCCCTGTCTTGATGCATGTGTGTGCAAATATTCCAGGAATAAAGTGCCCCAGGGTGATGCATGTGCTTGAAGGAAACATTAGAGCAGGTTGTTGCAACACCCTTTTAATTAAGCTCATCTGAGATTATCACACAATTAGCATTGCTAGCATCCACATGTGTCTGTTCAGCGTGCCATCCTGTAGTAGGACAGAAGGCTCCAGAATGTATTTCTCTTTGTGTTTGCAATGCTTTGCTCCATGACTTGTTTTCCCTGCTAACGCAGCCTGACAAGATTTACAATTATGAATCGCCCCACAAAACTACCTTCAAACTCAAATTTAATAACCTAAGTATTATGAAGATCAATATTATGGCTATTCTCATTCATACGATTAGCACTAATATCATTCTGGGAAATATTTATGCTGCCGTAGCGACTAGAGAGCTGGATTAAGAGCAGGTCCCCAGCATCCATACAGAAGACAAGGCACTGTTCTCTCCGGCTGTGTCCTCAAGTGCAATACTCAATCTTGGAGTCTCCACGGGTTCAGATATTTTATGTAAGTTAGCTAACAAGATAACAAACCAGCCTTACAATCCCTACAGCCATATTGCTAACTGTTTGAAAATCATGAGTCAGCCTCCAAAAAAGAATTAAGGGATTGGTTTTAAAATTCATGAGACTTTTAAAATCTGATAAACTTCAGGTTTGCTTTTTCTTTCTTTCTTTTTTTTTGCCTTCTGCTTTCTGAGTATGTAGGAGTCATATTATCAAGTTTCCCTCTGCAATTATGAGGGCTGTAAACTTACTTTAAAAATTGAGTTGAGACTCTTACATAATCACAGGACTCTGAAAGTGTGGGATTTGAAGAGACACTAAATAGTCTTCAGATACAGCTTCACCATGTGATGCAGCAACACTCGGCTGCTGGAGTACGGCACAGATTTCAAATACCCAATTCTTCCCTGAAACAGTCGGGAGTCTTTTTGGGCAGGAGAGGGAAAGTCGGAGATTTTTGCAGGGTGAGAAAAACAGGAAGGGATGTCAAGTGCAAGGAGAAAAACCTCGTCTCATATGGACTGATCTTTAACTAGAGATGAAGGTAGCAGCCTTCTTGCCTTATTATCTTCTTGTCTTCTTATTCTCTTAGTCATGCAGCACACAGTTTGCCCTGTGTACCAAGCTCTCTTATTAGTGTTAGCCAGGCTGCGCAGCTGCACTCCCTGGGGAGAGCCCCAGACGTTTGGAAGGGAGTAAAAAGTAATGTTCTTGCTGTTTTTTTGCTCAAGAGCTGGAAGCTAACACTGAAATATTTACTGCTGCATATGCCATAGGCGGGTTTTCCTTTGCTGAAAGGAATAGAATCAGTGTAGAAGAAAGGAGAGCAAGGTTGGGCAGGGGCACGTGCACAGTGGAAACAACTTCTGGGATACAGTGACATATAGTGCTGGGATTTACCCTGTCCTTCTTCCACCTTGGCTAGCTGTGGGGTGGCAGGGTCTATCTGTGGATATGTGCCTGTGTTCTCACTTATGCTGAATCCTCTGAGTGCCCCACAGTGCTCTGCTATTGAAATCAGTGCTCAGACTCATCCTTGTGCTCCGAGCAACCTGCCAGAGGCTACTAGTCCATGCATCCCTTGCTGGCAGTTTCTAAAGGAGCATTTTTATGGCAGAAATTACAAGATCTCTAGTTATATCAGCACAGGGGTCAGTGTCAGGAAGCTAGCCAGATCTATCAGTAAGTCAGAGAGGCCCAAACTATGAGCTACAGTTGAGTAGCTCTTCTGCTGCTTTTTGTGTAACTTATCCATGGAAACAACAGACTGTTGCAGTACCAAGCACATCAGAGCTTCTGGACTTTGGGGACAGCAGGTGTGCTCTTCTCCTTCACCCAACAGAGCCAGCAGAAGCACAGGGCAGCCAGCAGCCTGGTGCAATTCTGCCATCAACCAGCTTTTGTAGGAACCCTCATTTCTGGAAGCAAATGCTTTCATGGCCAGCAGAAGCACAAGCAGGCTGACCTGGATGGGAATCAGATGTAATAATTTTCCCTCCCAGCTGCTCTCCCTCTGCTGAGAGCCGGCTGCACATTGAAGCAGATGTTGCTCGCACTTGGGTCATGTTTCCAAGCTTTCCTTTGCAGTCGTAAGGGCTAGAGACTCTTCCCTCCCTCCCCACGCTCATTTCTTAATTAAAGCTTAAATTCTGATGTCGTCACATGACTGCGGGAGCAGGGCCCCAGGCAGGCTGTTAGTGCTCTGTGCAGTCAGCAGGGCTGTGATTTAGATGCACAGCAGATACTTGGGAGAATCCCATCCCTTTGCTGCCCTCAGCTTGGATCCTTCTGGAGCCAGAGCTGAGGGCTGACCTCTCAGGGCAGGTGGGAGGCTTTCCTTGTGCAGAATACAGGATTGTCAGGGTGGAACTTGGAGAGCACCATGGGTGTGAAATGCAGCCTGGCTGTCCAAGATGTGGAGCTGCCAGGCTTAGCATTGGCTCACCGCATCTCTACGGCACACAGTGGGCATGGGGCAGGAAGGCATCACCTAAACCCCATTCCCTATGAATCTAAACCCTGCCTCCACCCCACTACCCAGGAGAGGAGTAGGGGTCACCTGCCCTGGGCTCTCTGGGCCAGATCAGGCTGCACTCAGAGCAGCCACATCATGGACTTGGTTGGATGCTGCTGGGAGAGGAGGGCCTTGCACAAATGGCTGGCCTGAGCCCTCCTTTGTCCCTGCACCAGGCAAAGCTGATTCTTGGATTTGTTTTTGGAGGTGTCCTTGGGTTCTGTAGCTGCATTTAGTTGTTTAACACAGGAAGCCAGCCTGCGTGGCTCTGCCTGCCCCAGTGGGACATGTCTTGTTCCATTTACAGAGGCTGGTGGGTGGCAATCAGCAAAAAAGAAAGGAAAAAGGGAAAAGAAACCATACTTTGTGGAACCCATGGGAAACATTAGAGGGATCCAGAAATAGAAAAACCCCTATAATAGGTACAGTCATGCCATCTCCCAGTGCTACTGGTGCCAGAACAAAATTATCCCATGCATCTAACAGGATTTTTTCTTTTTGCTATTTTTTTAATGTAACATCTCCTCCGCTGAAATAAGCATCTGCCTGATGTAAAAGCAGAATTAATAATCTGATCAAAAAAAGAAAGAAAAAAAAAAAAAAGAAGAAGAAAAAGAAGAAGAAGAAAAAAAGAAAAAAAGAAAAGGAGCAAAGGTTTCTCCTTGGCTTGTTAGCCTTCAAAATGTGTTCCCAAGCCACTGGACTGTCATCTGTGAGATGAGCATGTAGAGTGAGTGCTGAGGCAGCAAGCTGGAGCAGCCTTGGGGGCCATCTGGGGGGAGCCCTCCTGCCATCACCTCCAAGCAGAAGGGAGAACCCTGCACAAGGTCCCCAAGGGGCAGGACGCACCCTGCCAGCCCAGCAGGGCACAGATCTATTTGGAAGCCTCAATGACTCAAACTGTTTGTCCATGCTGACTCTGTGGTTGGTTGGGAGGATGGCTACAGTGTTTGACTCTGGGTTCCTAAGGGAAGTTTTGGTGCTTGTGTTTGCCACTCTGTAGAACTATGATAAAACTCAGCTGATTCAATGAAGAGTTTCCTGCAGTCAGCAAGCAGGGCAGCCAGTTAGTGCTGTGCCCTGCTTGTTGTGCAGCTCCTGTGCATGCTTTCCTGCAGAACTCCTCCGTCCTCACTACCAGCACCCTATCAGGACGCAGACTCATCAACTAACAGTGCTCCTACACCATTTCCCACAGCTGTGAGCTGTCAAGCTGAGATGAGGGTCTACCCTTCCACAAAGCTTGCTGGGATGTTCTCTGCCCAGATCTTAGCAGCTCTGATCATACCAAAGGTTGGTGCAATTTATCCTTCCATTTGCCCTGTGTTCTGAAGAATATCAAAGGTGCAAAAAAGATGCATCCTTCTGTTGACTCCTACAGCTGCCAAGGATGCTTGCGAGCCCTCGCCATCTGAATCTGCCCGCAGCCAGCACAGCTGCTCCTGCAGCCCTGCTTCCAGGGCTCAGCACCACACAGCTCAGCCCAAGCCATCCCCTGCCACCCTCCTCCTGCCTCTCTCCTTCTTATGCAAATCTATGAAAAGCTTTCAGTACTGCAAGGAGGCACATTATGCAGGGAACGCCAGCGACAACGCGTGTCCCTGAATGGCATGAAGGATGAAGGCTGTGGTTAAAAGGAGATGCTGTGAGATGGGATGGGCAGGTTTACCCCCAGCTCTGAAGGGCTCACATCTGCCAAGCTGCTGCGTTAGAGCCGGTGAGACAGGAATGTAAATCGTGGCTCTCTTGTGAAGTTGCATCAACTTGTAGTAATGTCATTTTCAGATTAACATTTACACTGAAGAGAACACTGGAAGGCTTCATTGTTTACATGCACTATGGAAATAGATTTAAATTTTTTGGTTTACACACATTTATTTACAAGGCATTCGCTGATTACAAACCAATGTACATCACTCGTTTACATGCATAATGTAAATTATGGAGATTTTGTATTTTTTGCCATGCAGCACCGTACAGATTCCCATTGCTCATTCCACACAGAGGCAAGAGCCTCCTTTCATCTCAGCTCCCTCTGTCCTTCAATTGCTGCACTGCTTCTCCTAAAAAAAAAACACCTTGCCTCTGACTGGAAAACATAAAAGTTGATGTCCCCTTTAAACAGATAGCATAAAAAACTAATAGGAAAACCTTGTCAGCAGAACTTCAGCATGACTAAAAAAGCCAAAGCAAAGATTAAAAAGCCTAACGGTGCCTATCAATTTGTACCAGCACAGAGCATCACCTTAATGCTGTTTGAGAAGAACCTTCACGGTGCTTTTTGTGATGCTGCAGGCATCCAGACAACTGGAACGGGACTGAAAGCTTGCCAGGTTATGTGTGGGAGAGAGGAACTGTGACTGCAACTGTGTTGGATGCTTCGTCTCAGTCCATAGCACTTGGGTCTCAGCATCCAGCTGAGTTTTGAGCAAATGTGAGCCTTCCCATAGCAAAGCTGTCATTCTACAGCTGTGCGTTGGCTGTGCCTCCCTTGGCGAGCTGTGCCTGGGGGAAAAATGCATATATATATATACACATATATATATGTATGTAGGTATGTGTGTGTGTTTCTTTACTTTAGGATGCCAAAAGCTGAATGCAAGGGAAGGCAATGCTGGACCCTGGGAAATTGTTGGACTCAAGGTCTCACAGAGAACAATAAATATAGCCAGACTGTCTTGGTTTCTTTTTCCTCATTGTTAGTTTCAAGGACTGAAGGACCACTTGCAAATTCAACACAATTTAAATAAGAACCCTGACAAGCAAAGAGCTCAACAAAACGCACTCTGAATCAAGGTGTTTCCCTTTTGACATTTCTTAAGTGGCAGTAGTTGGCTTTGTGCTGGGAGGTGAGCTGTTATGCTTTAAGAAATGGGAAAAAAGAAATACTGTTTTTCACTGGATTAAAAGATAAATAAAGCAAACAGCAAAGCTTAAACATACCACTGAGCCTAAAATGAAATGTTTTGATTTTTTCATTTTACTGGAAATCTGAACAAACATCGGTTTCAGATCAGCCCATTTTTAATGTTATTTTTCTTCTATACAACCAGTGAACCACAAAATCAATTATTTGTACATCTCTAGTGACCAGCAGATTAAATTCAATCCAATAGAGAAACAGCACACGGAGTCAATGAGGAGTGGAGAGATGGAAGAAAAAAAATGGACTGAAACAAAATGGACTGAAACAATGGTGCAGGCAGCTGTAATAGGGCTTCTCTGCCCACACTTAGGATGCCATTTCACAACTACTTCAGCACAACTCTAATCCATGCTGTTGCTGAAAACAGCAGTTTCACCAGTCCCTTTCTGCCTCTGTCCCCGTAGCCCCATCCCTTTAATAGCCCCTGGGAACACAATGAATGAGACTGGAAAAGTGATCTGGCTGAAAACGAACTTTGTTTGTTTGTTAGTTTTCCTGAAGGCTTAGTTTTCTGCCAGATCAGTCCCTCAGCTGTGGAAATCATAGCTTTGCATGCAACTTGCCCAGAAGGTCTGGCCAGGGAAGCCAAAATTCCTGTGCTAGGAACTACTGAAAGCAGTCATTAAAAACTCATATGCACCTAGTCAGCCTGAACATAGGATTCTCCCGTCACCTAGGAATAAGGACAGGCCACACACATCCAGCCAAACGAGCAGGATGTGCAGCAGCCCATCCCTGTGCTGCTGTGTGGGGCTGGGGGCAGTGGCAGTGCTGGCCGTGCTACAGCAGATTCCTCAGCAACAAAAATGAGTGTCTTTTCCTGGAAGTCAACAGATTCATTTATTCATTTCACAGAGAACCAGGCTCAACCGCAGAAAAGCATCTGCATTTCTAAGTCAATTGTAGCCTGTGCTATGTGCACAGTAAAGATCCTCACTTCATGGTAATTCTCTTCCTCTTTGTCAAGGGAATTAGAGAGCATGTAGCTGCTCAGATGTGTGGGTTTTCTAGGACTAAATAAAAATCTCTAGCATGGCCAGAGCTGCACTCAGTACTGCAAATCCCTTTATGAGCACCCAGTTTAGTGCCCACTCTGAATTAGAGAATCGGGGAAATCACAGAGACATCACTGAGATGGGACCCTTGGGGTCTCCAGTCCAATCTCTTGCTTACAGCAAAGCTCATCTTGCCCCTTTCCTGTGGTAACAGGAGTGCTTTCTGATCCAAGCAGTGCCCTAGCCACAAATTCAAGCCAAGCTGAGCTTCATCTACTTTCCAGCCCTTGTGTAGTATCTAGCACCCAAGGCTCTCATGACTAGGAACAACAACAAGGATGGTGATAATGAATATTCAGACATCCCACAAACCACTCTGAGCATCTGCCACCCTATCTGCATTAGCATCAGAGTGCACAGATAATGATCAAAGCAGCATTTTCCTGCCAGAGGCCCCCCTAAACCAGCCTTATTAGTGTGAATCGATGCTGATTAATGTGCCTCCTTAATGCAATTGTATCTACCCCTACTGTCCATAATTCAATATAAAACACCTCCCTCCTATACTTGTCTTCCTCTTGATAAATCATGCAAGGTGCAAACCTTGACTGAGTGCACCAGTAAAATCAGTGGTCCAACTTCTGCTAAAAGGAGTCCTAAAATCTGCCAAAATGCAAAACACAGGAGAGAATGAGTCATTGGAGACTGTAACAGGGAGCTGCTTTGGGGCTAGATGGTAGATCTGGATCCAGATCTATGAAAAAATGAAAAAATAAACTGTTGCACAGCAATTCTGCTCATGCAGTGTTAGCCTTGCTAACCCAAACGGGCTCTTCCTCACTGTTGACAGACACGTGGACATCACCCGCTATGGAAGGAGGAGTGCTGCAGTTTTTAGTCTGATGTTGCACCTGTAGAAGTCGGAAAATGCTGCCCATTGCCTTACACTGCTGTGCAGCATCGACAGTGGCTTCCTCTCTCTGGGTTTTCAGTGTAAATGACACAGTTCTAATACACTGTGGCCATGCTCCTGCACAGCAAGACACTGGGGAAATCACCATTAAACAAGTGACAGTGTTTCAATTAGTGATAGGCAAGGTCCTCTTGTCTGATTTCACATCTACTCCAAAACCTTGGCCACCACGACTGGTTTAAGATCTGCTGCTGATGACCGTTGGAGAAGATCGGGGGTCAGGTGAACCCTCACTGAACAACAATTGCCAGATGGAGCTGTTGGATTGAGGAAAAAAACAGCCAAAGAAACAAACAAAAAGTCTGGGAGAAAAGGAGCACTGAAAGAGAAGACAATGTAGGAAAATTCCTGTGCTCCAAATCAGCTGCTATCCTAGAGAAAGGAGTGCTACGCTTAACACAGAAGATGTGCCTCCCTTGGGCTAGTCTAGTGCAAAGAGCAATTGAGAGACATCATTTGGGAGCAAAAAGGCCTCTATGTTGGAATTAAACAGTTGACAAAATCCCAACAGCTTCACAGATTCCTGAAGTCAATTTAAGGAGCCTGCAAAATGAGATTTTTCCCCTGTGGCTCTCAGTATGATGACATGTTCTGGAGCGTGTGTGCTCAGAGTCCAGCTGTGAATCACTGCAAGTAGCTCCACTCATTCACCAGAGCTAGCCTGATTCTGATACTGCTTTAAAAATGCACGGGCCACCTTTCCAAGTGATCAGTCCTGCAAGCAGAGCTAGATATGAAAAACAAACAGCCCTCTAAAGCTCTACCTAATGCCTCCACTGCTTGGCTGGAGGCAGCAAAGACTCCCATTCCTGCAGTGGGTCCAAAAGCCACTCCCAGATCATGCTAGCAAAGCACACACCTCCCAGTCATTATATATGGCCAAGAAATGCATCTCCAGATTTTCTCCCTCTTTTGAAGAGGTACAACATCATGTCCTCCCTGTGCAAAAGTTTCTCTGATAAGTACTTTGGCAGTATCCAAGCAGAAATGGAGAAATGCAGTCCCTATTCCACTTGCCATGTATGAAGTTCACCCTGAACTGAAATAGACCTTCAAGCCTTTTGCAGTCTCCTACAAACGAAAGGGGAATTTTCTCCTCACTAGCCAGAAATCACAGGTTTCACATTAAATTTGAGCAAAATTTTCTCTCCTTTATGAAGACGGAGACAACAAAGTGGCGGCACAGGCTGCCTGCTCGGGGTGTGAATTCTCCTTCACAGGAAACCTTTCATGAGAGATTGCCAAAAACCTTTGTCAGATGCAACACAGGTATGGCTGAGTCTGCCTTGGGGGAGAGGCATGGATTAAATGACCTCTCAAGGTCCTTCCAGCCCCGTTTCTCCGTGATTCTCAGAGACAGGATCCTAGGCTTGATGGATCTCTGCCCTGACCTACACTGACAGTTCCTGGATGCGTCTGAACACAGACATTGCAAGCATTTCCCTCCTGCTACAGCTCCTGCAGACTGCTGCATGGCACTGAGGGCTGAAAAGCTCTTTAGCAAAGGGCAAAGCCACTTCCAGAGGCACTGCATGGGGCAGGGGTGCGCAGCCTCGATCAGGGTGCAAGCTGTCAGCCAGGGGAGAGGGGGAGCTGAGGTTACGCATAGCCAGCAAAGCCTCTGTGAAAAAAACATGTATTCCCTGATTCCCTGCTCCTCTGTGCAAGCAAAACCTGTGAGGTGTCCTTAAAGGAAGCGTGGCAAGATAATTTCTGCTTTTTGGAGCTGACATCCCCCAGGCTGTTTTGAATGAAGACAACAAGCCAGGACAATATTTTCCAACCATGCTAACCTGCCCTTGCTCTGTGGGCTGCTGCAAGGGGAGGGGATGCTGCACTCGCTGGAGGCCATGGGACAGGCAGAACTCATTTTTCTTCTCCACACATAGATGATGTCTCGCATGTTGCTATTACTCCACAGATGCTTTTGGCTTTCTGCCCACGGGAGGACGCTACCGCATGCACTCGGTTTTCTGCTCCTCTTGACCCCAGCAGTCTGTGTGTGCATCTGTGTGCATGCTACCAGTAGGCTACTCACCAACACTTTCCCACCTACTAGTTTGCGTCGATATGTTTGCAAGTGTCTTTCTGAAACACAACAGGACTATATAATTATGTAAATGTGCACATGTCTATGAGAGTTTTGCAGTCTCTCTGGGTTTTAGCCCAAATCTCATGATACTTGCTGGCTTATTCCCCTTCCTTCCAAAGTGCCTGCTGCTGCAATAGGAGGCTCACATGAGCACTCCAGCTTTTCATATTCAAATAGCAAAAAAGATAAGTATATTTCTAAATATCACAGCTGCCAAGAAGCACTTGAAACAGGCAACAACAAAGGCTTCAAAACCTAGAAGGCGAAGGGAAATCCAAATTCTGCTTATTTGCTGTAGTTTTTTAATTGAATGACTTTCAAACCAAGCTCACGGTTCTGGGGACAAGTCCAACCCATGCACAGGAACCATCTGCAGAGGGCTGCAGTAGGCAGCACACAGCTTAGGCACATGCACTGTGCATCTTTATGTGTGTTCTCGCCCACATGAACCTTATGCTGTTGGCAGTGCACATGCATGAATTTGGTACAGAAACTTGGTCTGCTGGTTGGGACACTGACTTGAGAAACGAGCTTGTGAGCCTGTGAATGGATCTGCCCCACAGATGAAGTGCAGGAGTTGAAGTTCTCAAACAACATGACAGCAATACAGACAAGTCTCTGAAGCAACCTGCATTGCCACCAGAGGACTGTGGGGAACCTAAGAAGCATTTCTGGGTGGAATGGGTACAGTGATGCATCCCTCCATTGACAACAAGCCTTGATCCCAAGAGAACTGGCTGTGTGCCCACCACCTAACAACTCCTCAAAGTCACAGGTGCTGTAGGAAACCAACATACCTGTATATTTTATATCTGGTTGTAAATCCTTGACGATGTCTTTCCACAAAGGATAAGTAGCTCCGCGAGTGGTGGAAAGGCCCCCTGTCTGAAATAAGCCAATCAAACTCCTTGGAGACATGTTGGTTGGTGGCAGCTGGGTCCTGGTGGGAGGGCTGTACTAGTATATGGTCCCATATAAACAGGAGGTAGAGGAACTCAACAAGCCTCCAGTTCATGCTTTTCTGTCTGCCTTTTTCCTCTCATTCTTGCTCCATTCTGTGGAGTCCTGTTGAAAAAGAGAGGGAAGAGGAGGAAGGAAAGAGAGAGAGAAATGGAGGGGAGGGAGAAGGGAGAGAAAGATAGAGTTTAAAAATGGGAATTGCTTTGATCCTTTGACAATCATCTCTCGGGGTGAAAACAGACATGAAAAATCACTTTTTAAAAGCCTTCAGTCTGCCTGTGTGTTACTGCTTGAAGTATTTGGCAGCATTTTATTCATGTATTTAAGTGGTGCCTTTAACCTCCTGAGCGCATACCACCTTTGAAATAACTAGGTCCTGACCTGAGACATCCTCACCCCAGCTTTTCCATCATCTCCCTCGTGCAATGCTCTGCAATGCCGTGGAGATGAGCGAGGGCTGGGCGCAGAAGGTGGCTGCACCCCGGGCTACAATTACCCGGTTATTGTCCCTTTAATGCTGTGCCAGAGAAACGTGTCTTCTGCTTTCATGTCTCTCTGACGATCTGTAATCCATACTCCGCGCAACCTGAGCAATCTATAAAGACCCAGCTCTTACTTTAAAGTGTTGCCAAAAAAGAAATAAAATAATTACCCAGGTTTCAGCGACAAGCACATGCAGACGCAGACGCGCGCGCACACACACACACACACACACACATGCACACACAACTATAGAATCCAGCCAAATTTTGAAAGCCAAAAAAATCACCCCAACCTGCTTTGCTGCCTGGGTGCCAGGGAGGTGTGTGTTTGGAGGCAGGGGATAGGGGCTGCTGCTATTTGGGCTCCTGTAGGACCTTGAGGCTCTTCCTAAGATCAAGGCTCTGTGGGGAGATGTGCTGAACATGCATATTCAACATATTTTACTAGGGAGCTGAAGGGGATGCTCCCCAGCACCTGGTGCGGGGCACGCCATCCCCCTCCTGTATGAATCGTGGCTGCAGGCAGCCCAGCTCCTCTCCCCAGTGTGTTCAACGTCTTAATAGACAAGACATATGATGAGTGGGAAGGGAAACAGAGGGGTGAAACACCTCACCAAAGGTTACGCAGCAAGCTATGGATACAGCTGGAAGAAAGCCCTTGATTCCTCAATTCCATTTCCAGCATTTCAGCCGTTAGATCATCCACCTCCGCAGTAATGCTGCTGGCACCATGCCCCTCTCAAAACAGAGCCATGTGCTCCATTGGTGCAAGGGAGCAGCTTGGTTTGTCAGCATCCATGCCTGGCAGCAGCCCCTCCCCTGCGGCTTGCTACATGCAAGGGAATGCAGTACAGCAGCAGCCCCACACGCAGGTTGTGCCCCCAGCTCGCTGGGGCAGAACATTCACGTGGCAGGGTGTTGGTGAGGCTGCTCTGCTCCTCTCTGCACATAGGTCATGTTCCTCCTGCTGCCCTCCCCTTGTCTATCTGCTCCATCCTTGCTGAGCTCCATCCTTGCAGAGATGTGGCAGCATGGTGGGGATGCCCAGGCAGGCAGAGTGGTCTCAAAGCTGTGTGCCCCTCTCTGGCCATACCAACCTAGCCAAAGGTTGTCCTCAGGACAGCGGATAGACACCCACTTTTGCAGAATATAGCGCAGAGAACCAGGACAGATACACATTTGCAGCACTGCATGTAGACATGAGAGCTTCAGCACTGCAGGCACCATTGTATAGACCAGAGGGCACCAGCTCTGCAGCCAATGTGGTCATCATCTCCTTTGCTCCAGGAGCTTTCACTGAGACCAAAGCAATGCTGCCGCCCATGGCAGCGAGCACATGTCTCTGCACAGACATATTGAACCTGGGAGTGTAATGGGGAGCACGAGACTGGAGTATGCGTGCACCGAGCATGTGGGAGTCTGCACGTGTGCACAGCATGTGCTCACAGAGCTGCAGAGAGCTCAACAGCATTTGACAAAAAGGAGTTGTGTAAGCCTGGTTAAAAACGACAATCAGCTGTTGCGCTGCATGAAGAAATGAAAAAAATTGACTATGGGAAAGTCGACAAATGTTTGCTTTTTTTCTGTCGGGCACACATAAACTTCTTTCCACTTGCTGATAGAATATTACTGTTATTAATAATAATGGCACCTGTAGCTCGTAACCAAAGAGGCTGTTCCCCTTCTGGAGACGTTTTTAATATTAGCCCTCACCACTGCCTCTCATTTCTGCCATAAACCCGACACATCTCAGTGCTTTAGCCCATCACTTCTCAGAAAGGAGTGGTTCTACTTCGCCTTACAAAACTGGGCTTGCAGAGTTTCTAGCCCCACATTGAGGAGAACACAGTGTACTTTCAGTGAGATATGGTACATATCTGCTTCCACTCACGTGTGGCATGAACCTGAAGTGGCTATTTGGACATGCTCTCACCTACATCCCATGCACTTCCAAATTCCTGTTCAGGGGAATGTTTCTCTCATTTCTCTGTCCCGCTGCTCTTTGCACACCCATAGCACCCTGCCATCCCAGTAAGCAGCTGCAAGCTCAGCGTATTTGCCATTATACGGGTGTGTAGATTTGCTGCTGATAACAATCTTTACACATCGTCCAAACTCCCTTGCTTGTCTGTTCATTAAACTCTTCTGTAACTACTTCCTCCATCAGCCAGCCTGGATCAGTTTTCCTTTAAACATTTCACTTCCTATTGAATTTCTATTGCAGAGAGGCAGGGAGCTCTCACACACCAAAGCGGAGTGACAGCCTACCTCCAGTTCCCAGCACAGTACAGGCACAAACTGAAACAGGAGAAGAATCAAATGAAGTGGGTTTCAGAGAAATCCCACTGTGTCCTCGCATCCACAAGCAGCATACACTGGGGAAATTTCAGCTTACAAGAGAGAAGCAATATTCATTAATTCTCCCCACACACCTCTTCATCATCCTCCCTTCTTTTCTTTTTAGGTTGGATGAGCGGCGTTGTGATGCCTTAACCAAGACTTCTAGACATGACAAGCACTTGCCTTGAGATGCCAAGAAATGGTCTCCTTGCTGTCTGGAAGCTGGCTGGAGGTATCAGTGTTGAGAGCAGGCAGTGGTGCCCGAGGCAGTGAGGATGGTAGAGCACAACTGGGTTTAGACGACTACCACAAAACCAACTTTAATTTTTTAGTAGTATCTTTTTCCCCCCTGTAGCTGCTGTAGAGATGTTGTTTCACATTAAATATTAATACACACCATGGGGCTGGTCCCTGTGGAAGCTCTAAAGCTTACTGAAGTGGGATTATTCTGCGTCTGAGGCAATAATGTGAGGTCTATTCAATCTAACTCCTAACAAGTTTGAATCAGAAATTAATTTGTTATGTGGTGTTATGAGGCTCCACAGATACAAGATATGTTCTGAGGATTGTGCAAGGCAGCAAGGCATGTGGGGGAAGAAGAGGAAGGAGGAATGTCTCCAAGTACGTAGCCTTTGGTAGGAGACCTGAGAGTAACTGAAAGCTGAATCTGGCACAGACACTATCTCTGTATTAAAGGATGGTCTTGCTGGAAGTGGATTTTGATCCAGGAATCTGGAATCATTCTGTTCAACTCTGCCCAATACATCCTCCATTATTTTGGGCAATGCCCTTAAATGCTTTCTTTTGCCTCACTTTCCAACTATCAGTTTGGACACATGGTATTATTTGTTTGACAGATTTGCAGTCTTGTTGGAGAGGCCATCATCTGAGTATAGCACTTAGCAAAATGCTGTCCTGTTGCACACGTGGGGCATTAGGTGTTCATCTTCTAAAAGCAAGGAGAAGCAACCACCCCTTGGTGTCAGCAAGCTTTGCAAAGCAGCAGTTAGAAAAATCCAAGCCAATAAAGCTCATTCCCACTCTGGAGCATCATACAGTAATGCAGTGATCTGGGTTCTTTTGGTTTCATCTCAATGAACTAAACGATGAGATTATCACATCTGTTAATAAACATGATCAGTGGGTGAGCCAGGACACAGGCTAAAGTTCACAGTAAATAAGTGCTGGATACAAAATATGAGAGGTACTGATTCCAAGTCATTTTATGGTCAGTTTCCAGCACTGTCCATCATGAAAGCATATCTGTCAGTGCCAGTGTTACAAAGCCTCTTAATTAGGCAGATAAAGATGGCCTTATTATAACTCGAATTCAGCCTGGAACATTAAATGTTCCTTGTCTTATAAGTATTCAGGATTCTTGCAGGAAAAATAGGCAGGTGCTTTCTTTAAAGTGCAAGTTGTATTTGAATGTACACTTAATTTCATTGTGATTGATATCGGTGTGTTAATTATATTCTATTTTGGGCAATACCTTTGCTGTCACAAGGCAGTGCCTTTTATCCAAGGAGTTCAAATTGAATTAGAGACATTAATTAAAGCTCTCAGCACTCTAGTAAGGCAGGCAAGTGCTGTTACTCCCATTGTTTCTTGAAATGAGAAGAAAGGAATAAAGCTGAGTGTCTACTTAGCCACTTAAAAGGTAATTTTTCTTCAGTGAGATAGCTCAGAATGATAGATTTTGCACAAAATGATTCTGCAAGATCTTTTTCTTATCAGGAAGCCTGTGTAGAGTGCAGGAACTGACTGTTCATTGCTTGTTCTAAACACTCCTCTTCCTCTGCCTCCTGGGATTTTCTACCTTTCTTCTAACCTCTGTACCTTGCACTTATCCCTTCTATTAGAATCAAACTGATCTTGCACATATCTCTTCTGTTTTCTCATGCTCATCACTGTATAAACTATTTCCATCAGAAATGCAGACTCAGGAAATTACTGAACACAATATTTGCAGCAAAGAAATAAGTTCCCTATCTCTTTAAGCTTCATGCACCAATAATTCATTCTTGTGTTCCACATTTCGTTCTTGGCAGGTTGAGAGAGGTTTCTGCCTGCTGCCATTTACCAGAGGGAAGAGGCTAACAATTGCTATTTGTATCTGAAACACTTCTGTTCTGCAGCAACTTCACATGCTGCTTTAGGATGCTGATAAATTAGTAAAAGACTGAGGTGTCAAGGGAGAGATGAAACAGCTTATGTTAGTTTAGAGCTCGACCCTGCGAAGTGAGGAACATCTGACCTCATTTCAGCAAACAGCTTAAGTGTACACTTAATTTTAAGTATGGGAGATCTTCTAGGTTTTATTCAGCAATTCCTGCTTTAAGGCAACTTGCACACTCTCCTGCCAGACAGACACCTACTGCCCTTCATCTTTAGGGTTTAGCTCCTGGTAGGTCACTGGTTGCAAACGGAGCAATGTATGCCCTGCATGTAACTCAGAGATAAAAGTGCTGGATGGTGGTTATTGCCCACGAGGCAGCATTAGCAGTCCCTGGAAACACTGGCCAGCAATCCAACCAAGCTGAGGACATCTCTCATGTGTCCGTGCCATGGGAAAACAGGGAACATGGACAGAAAGGGATGAGAAGCCAATCTGTCAAGGTCTGTTAAGTCATACAAAGTTCTGAAGATAAGTCTGAGCCATGGGAACACAGAATTTGGCCATTTCTGTCTTTGAAGAATTACAGCTCAAACTGCAATGGCTGATACCCAGCTGCAGTCAGCAGTGGAGCTGCAAGTCAGTGGTTGCTCTGAGTTTCTGATCAGTGCCTAAATTTTCACTTATTCTTTACCCGTTTCAGTTGGAAATATGTTTGAGCAGTTAGACCTGGGGCACATTCATCAGCTGGGAAATTTAGGGGTGAGGGATGGCAAGAAGGAGTGATGAGAAATTCTTCTCCAATAATAACAGCAGGGTTGAAAAACACACTTCTGTTTTGCCAAATTGTTCATGCTGAAAAAACATAACGATTAGACAGCGTCAGTGTTGGTTTTCAGAGCACCAAGAGGACACACTTCCAAATTTCTGTTTGAAACTACTAGGAATAGTTTTTCCCCTTTTGATTTGTCCTTCCAGACTCTTAAGAGAGAACAGTTAGAAAAAAATACTTCTTTTGACCCCTAATGACTTAGAGAAAGAAAGGTCTTCTTCTTTTCATTTTGTCAACACTTTGCTTACAACTTGTCAGAATAGTCAGTGAACCACAAGATCACCCTATATATCCTTCTTTATTAACGCAGTACAACCAGCAGTCTAAAGGAAGCAAAGCTTTTGTGCAAAGCCACTAATTGCTCCCTGCCTAGAATGAGCTGAGAATCACACTGGTAACAACTAGGTACCTTATTTCAGCTCATTTGTCCCTGCACTTCAGCTAATTCAAAGCTGTTGTTCTGTTGTTCAGCTAACAACTACCATTGTTATTATGATGAGGTTCAGAGGCAGCTTGAAACCGAAGAGTGCTATGGGTGCAACCTCTCCCAGGTCACACCATCAGGTGATGCTGGACACCATCTCCTGCACGAGCACACTGATACGGAAGGAAGAATCCCATTTTGAAGACAGTCATGCCGAATCTGAGACTGGAACAACATCATGATAGGGTGCTGTACAACCAGCAAGGCGGTCCATGCCCCAAAAAGCTTACAATCTAATTAGAAGACCAAGGACACCAGATGGCCAGGGACAGATGGGGAAACGCAAGGGAACAGTGAGATAATACCGCTCAGCGTGCTGCGGAGCAGTGGTGTCAGCACACCAGCAGCCCTACTGTTGGCAAGGTTTTGATAGCTATTGTCATAAATGAGAGTTATAAATAGGGAGGCTGGATAATGAGCTAGCTTTGTAGATGTTTGTGAGGAACTCCTCTCATTTGTGAAGTGGCAGAGATAGAATGAGTATAGATGATAATAATAATGATAAATCGCACTTTTCTGAGCTGCTTATTAGGAAAAAATATGGTGGGTGGTGAGCAGTGATTTCTATTAAACACTGCCCCGAACTTGAAATTATTTCTACTATTATTAAATTATTGTCCAAGCTAGTCCACTTCCCCATAATTTCATTCTAAGCTACACAAAAATGCAGCTCTGCTTTCTGTCTCCCTCAGTATTTATACACCTTATATCAAAGTCCAGCAATCTCATAAGTGTTAATAGGTTTTTATCCTTGCAGTAGCTTGAGATTGGGAAATGCTGTTTCTCCCATTCTGCAGAATGGGAATTGAGACACGGGGCAGATTAATGACTTGCCCCAGATCATTTCATAAGTGCTGCAAGAATTCAACCCAAATCTTTTAAGTCTCAGCTCTACATCTCCTTGCAGTACCCTTCCTACGCACCTTCATGCTACTGTTCCAGAATTAGCTAAGACTTTCCACAGAGCTGCTTATAATTTTTTTGGATTGCTCATTTTTATGTCAAAAAAAATGCCAATTCATCAGAGGCAAAACACTTTGTAGAAATTTGTTGATTTAAGGGAAAAAAAAAAGCATTTTGATAAAGTCAGCTTTTCTTTGGAACAGACTATGTTGAGTTTTCTATTTGGAAAGGATTGGTTCAAGATTGTGTTTTGTTTCTCATTTCATGTTGAATAATACGTATCCAAAATCAAAATGAAGTGTTTTCTTAAACAGCATGTTGTGACTGAACAAAAATAAATTCTGTAATTATGCACAAAGGAAATGTCCAAATTCAAAAAATATTTCTGTTGCATTTTGGAATAAAAATTTGCAGAAACACCTGAAGACACTACAAAATAAAATGAACAAAAATGTCACCCTTCCCTATCATTAAAACTGAGAAAGACAGCGATCTGAAAACTGAGTTTCAAGAGGCCTGGATCAGACTCCATAAACCCTGATTCTTGTCTTCATGCCTACTGCTGTCTGTGTGCCGGTCTTTCCTCTCTAATATATTCATTGCAACAATTTGGACCTGTAAGCAGAGAGCCTGAAGGAAAAAAAAATCAATGCCAAAACTGCCTTGAAGAGTAAAAAAATAAAATGTTCAATCCAAAAGGTCAACTGTTATCCCACACCTGACATTCTTTGCGATATTTCTGTTGTTCTGAAGTTCATTCCTGGGCAGGCACCGTGCCACCACAGCCACATTGAGTGATCCCATGGAAATGCAAGCAAACAGTGCCTATTTCGGCATGCTAGGAAGCTGAGGTTTCTTAATGATCCTTGCAACTTATGTATCTTCTTGGTGATTCTTTTTTTTTTTTACCTCTCAGTCAGTTCCTGACTTGGGTCCTTTGCATCTCTCAGCCCAGGCTGGGGGAACACTAGATGTTAAAATCCTTAAGCCATGGCTTCTCCTTGTACAGCTCCTGCTGCTGGGGTAATGACAGCCCTGCCTGCCAGGATGAAAAGGCCCATTTAGCTCAGTGCTTCCTATGGGCATCAGGTTCTGCCACTGCTCCTATTGAATGATGCCAATTGAACCAGGGGCAGCTGAAAATGGGAGGATAAAAGGAAAAGCTGTTGGCTGCAAATTCTGGCCAGAGGCAGATTCATTTCTGTTATCACATTGAGTCAATGAAGAATTTGGCGTGGCCATAAAATCTGCATAAATTTAACCACACCAGTTCTGCAGCCAACATTGGAGACCCTCATGTAGGAGTCTTGCCAGGGTGAGACCTGGCTGGACAGGGCTGGCATAGCTTGGACTTTGAGGGGGAACAGAGCTGTATCTGGAACCAGGGTTAAGATAAATGGCTGCTGACATGGGCTTGAAACCTCAGCAGTTACATGATGGGTACTATTCAGTGAGAGGTGTGCCACATGATTCACTACTGACATAAGGCTCTAGGAAGGATACTTTAGTCCATAGGACACTGCTCTGAGGATGGTTCAGCTTCAAGTTCAGCTCCTGTTGCCCTGCTTCCCCTTATAGGGGAACAAGAGTTTAAATTCAGACTATAGCTGTGAGCTAAAATATGTAATAACCCCAAATTTTTAGCAGCTTCTGAAATAGAAAAAGAAGCCTTTGAATGCAGATCTCCTGCAGCAGGTGTGCATCCATGCAGTACTCAGCAGTTGCAGGTTCTACTGGAAGGTCTATTGAAGTCAATGAGCCTTAGGTTGACTCTCATTGCAAAAAGATAATCAAATATCATATTAACTCTTAAATTGGAACAGCATATTAAATTAGAAGCACAAATTAACCTGAAACTGCTTTTATATAATGAGAAGATTTAAAATCTGTGCATCACGAGGGTGGGAGAATTCCTAGCCAACACTCTTTTTACCAGTTCTGAATCCCAGAGCCAATCTACCTGCAGTGCTGCATTGCATTTCAACCTACTCCATAAGCCCCCGTTCTGGGATTTCACTGAGAAGGAAGGATGAATGGATAATAAAGCCATTTCATACTTCCTAGTATTAGTCTAGGAAGCACAGAAGGGTTGTTAGTATCTAGACCTTAACCAATGCCAAGAACTGAAACATCCCAGAGGATACTGAGAATCTGCACTGGCATCTGACCATCACAAATAATAGCCTCTTCCATCAGTGCATCAATCCTGCTATACAGCCTCCCTAAAAACTGAAGAACCACAGCCATCAGTAGGATTTGATTCCAGAACCACTCAGGTCTGAGCATCATTAAAGCAGTTTGGTACCCAACTGTAAGGCCACCTCTATCTGTGAGTTTTATTTATTTCCTTCTCTGAGACTGTTCTGCTCTGTGCTAAATCTATCTTGTGACCACCTGGAGCGTTTGAGAGTCTTGGCTGTGATGCTTGTCTGTTTAGATAGACTGCAAGTAGAGCTGGTCAAAAAATTTTGACAGAACAGTTTTTCGCAGGAAAACGGAGTCCTCTTGAAATCGAAACATTACATGGGAACATGTCAATTTTGACAAACTTTTTTATGTTTAAAGTGTCAAAACAAATCATTTTGATTTTCTCTCTTCACTTCAGTTGTACTGAAATGTTTCATTTTGAGGAGACAAACACATTATTTTTATGTTGTTTCAATTAATTTGCTTTGACATTTTTACTTATTCTGTACGGTGTTGATATATGTTTAATACGTTTAAAATACATTATATAGTGCATGAAGCATTTGATGGTGTTTTAGTTATAACATTTATTAACACTACACCGTGCCAAATATTTCCTGTAGCATTTTAATGCTGCAGAAGCAGAAGATATTGATGGTCTCAAATTAATTTTTTTTTGCCTGAAAAAATTTGTGTTCATAAGAGCAAAGTTCTTATTCAAAATGGAGTTTTAAATAAATATGTAAATAAATAAGTAAAACCACACAAGCAACATAAACACAAACAGCAGAAATCTGAGGGTAAGGATTTTGTGAGGAAATAGCATGTCCATTTTCCAAGCAGCTCTGTCAGCTCAATGATTGCACAGCACAACTCAGGTCTCATCTGCACATAGGAAAGCCAACCTCTCTGCTTGTTTTATAAATAAATACATAAGTAAGGAAAATGCAGATTTTCCCAGAGTAGAATCTGTGTGTAATGTTTTCACGAGCGTCAGGGACTTAAACATCTTAATAGCATTCACCTCCTTGGGGCCTTTGGCTTCTAAACCACTTACGGGCTTTTGAAAGATATATTCCTCCTCCTCCTTGCAAGTCTACCTGTTTGAGCCTTTTTTTTTTAAATCTCTCTCTCTTTTAGAGCCCATTTTTGCTCCTCCACACGTAGCAGAGCAGAGTTGCTCCCCATGCATTTGTGCTGTCAAGACGGTGCAGGAGGAGGTGGAAGCGGGTTGAAAAAAAAGGGCAAAAGAGAAGCGAGAACGGGCACAACACAGAGCAGAGCCTGCAATGATGCAGCTCCATCGATCCTTCATTTCATGGATGAAAATGTCCCCAATGGCCCCTGCGCATTTGCTGCTGTTCGATCGGAGACGGAGGGCAGCGGGGCTCGGTGCTCCACGCTACGCCCTGCGCTGCTGCCTGCAGGCTGGGAGGCAAGGCCGAAGAATTGAGCATCCCCTGTCTTTCGAGGTTTATTTAACATAGCAGGGGCTTTTCTGCCTGCTTTCCCTCTTTAAGGGAGGTGTCCCTACAGCCAGGCACCACAACTGAAATGCTGAATCCCCCCGTGCAGCTGCTCAGCGTGCATCTTCGCATGCAGATTCGCCTGGTTGTCTACAGTTGCTCCAGCTGGTCTGTCACTACAGATTACAGCTTTTTTGCTAATAGCAAGGCACTGCTCAAGTCTGAGACTTCCATTAAGGGCTGATGTTCCCACCTCCCCATCCCACAAATGGCTCCCTTCCAGCCAACGCTTCTGTATGCTTGGCCTTGTTGCTGCAGTGCAAGAGGAGCAAAGTGCCTCCATTTGTTTCCATGTTAGACAACAGTGGAACAAGTTGAAGGCAGAAAAAGATGATAGAGGATGAAGAAATTTGAAAATTGGGACTTAGTAGCTTGAAGGGTGAGCTCATCCCTTGTCACCTGCACATTCATAATATTGCAGCCCCATCCCTTTGACAGCAACAGTACCACCAATCACTGAATTATCCCCTGGTCCCTGAGTCCTTGAGAGAAATGCTTCATGATGCCAAGCTGCACTGAGGAGTCTCTTTGGAGAGGAAGAATGCTCCTGCAGGGAGAGATTGCCCATCCAAGCCAGGTACTGGAAATCATTAGCCCTTCATTGCCAGAGGATTTGAAGGCTGCTGACAGATCGAAAAGAATTGGCATGGACACTTGACCTTTCTCCATTGCGAGGAGGAAATCATTGACCAGGAAAAATAGCACATGCTCTACTCATCTCTACAAGGGGAAGGAAGAAAGTCTGGAAGAATACAGAGCTATTTGTAAAACAAACACTACAGCTTCAGCACAACCTGTGCAGTTGGCCAACACTGCAGTTGTGGGCATGCTGGAGCAGTGACTTTCAGCTTGGCTCATGTCAGATGGCATCACAGCTCCTCCTGTTCCAAAGGGGACATTTAAAATGAGGGTCTACCCAGAAGATCCCTTGTGGATGCCAACAGATTCACACTTCTGCAGGCTGGGAACAGGACAGCACATGTTGAAGTGCAGCTTATCATTCATTAGCACAGTGTCCTACCAAAGAAAGAGCCAGGTTCCCTGCAACACCATGCACGCAACTGAGTTCCCCACTGCTTGATAGATCCCACACACCTCTGCATCCTTCCCAAGTGACTGTCTGACAGCGATCCAGAGAAGGCATCACATGTGTTTCTCTAACAGCCTGATTCCCAGGAAGACACTGTGCAATCATCTAGCCAAAACCAAATCTGAAAAACACCTCCATCACTGGTCATGACTAATTAATTCTGCTTCGACATTCCCCAGGGTACCTACCAGCTAGTAAGAGCTGCTGGAGGAAGAGACACTGCTGTGGAAAAGGAATAAATAGATTTTCCTCAACTGCAGCCATAGAATTAGATAATAAATAACTAAATAGATAAATAATTTTCTGTGAATGGCAAATCAAATGCAGAACAAGAACAAGAACGGCTAGCTGGCTTATCCCTGTGAGATCGAAGGTGTTTGGAAGGAGTTTCCAAAGAAGGATATTTAAAGTCTACTCTGCTTGTGAAGGCATAAGCCTGAAGTCATCTATCATGTCTAATGTGACTGTTTACAAAGACAGCCAACTATTCTTGGACATTTTATTCTTGATATAATATTCTTGGCTCAAAGTAGCTCAAGGAAGCGTCTTCCTAATTTACATCTCAGTTTTCTCCCTCCCCCTGCCTGGATTGCAGGCTTTGTTCCCAGAGTATCAGTACAGTCTCCCCCACCAGCTGCTGTGTTTTTGGCCTCTATTCTCCAGGGAGCTATAGGTACCAGCCCAGATATGGATTCTTCAGTCTCATCTCCTATCTGGCCCTTAAATGCTTCTCCTCCTTAAATCCATGCGCTCTGTTCACATCACTCCATTAACCATACAACAGAGACTCCGGAGACAAAAATGTTAATTCTGCACAACTTGAGGACATCGGCAGGAGTTCCAGCAGCGTCCCGGATTCAGGTACTGACCCCATAGTGTGCATTGTACCAAGCAGATGGCAGTCTAATCCCTGCCAGCACGCAATGCCCAGCGCGCAGAGAGCATCCGTAACCCCTGTCTGATCAAATATGCATACTCACATCTGATTTTACTCGAGCACTAGAAGTCCCTGTGCACTAACTCATCCAGACAAATCAAATGCGAGACATCCAGACTTCAGGTCCTGTCACAGCAAAGAGAAGAAAGCTGTTGCTTCCTCTTCGCTCACATATCTCTGCCCTGTAAGTCTGTGCTCTACTTTTGGCCCTTTAGGTTCCCAGCTTTCAGACAGGCCTATGCTTTCCTTCTTAAATGTTCAGTTTGGATCCTGTGCTCCTCCTGCAATCAAAGCTTCCACTCCCTGCCCACCTTCCTACACACCTTCAGCTGGAATCTATTCACATCTGTGCCTTCCCTCCTTCTTGCTTCTCTTCTCCTTCATCCATCCTGCTCCTTGTTCAACCCCTGCAGCAGGCACAGGCAGGACACGTTATTAACACCTGCCACTTCATTAGTCATCTTCTGCAGGAGGAGCAGGAGAGGAGAAAAGAGGAAAGTGTGCAAAAAGGGAGAGGAAGGAAAGTCGAATTAGAGGAAGAATGATGAAGAACTGAAGGTGTGAATGAGAAAGTGCTGGAGAAGAAGAAGTATGAGAAAAACCTAATGGGTGAGAAAGGGATTTATAATTAATCTGCAGTCTAGTGAGAGAGCAGGGGAATGGAAGTCAAGACTCTATGCTTCTCCAAAGGCTTCTACTACTGATTTACTCCGTGACTCCAGACTAATCTTTTTATTTTCTCTTTTAACTCCCACTGCTCTGTACCCTTTGAGTATAAGTTATTTGAGGTATGGATTGTTTTAAACTCTGTGTAGCACAAAGGAAACCGCAATCATAGGCACTGAAGATGCAAGATGTTATTTTTAACACGCACTAAAATCAGGCACAAAAAAGTGCTATGGGATCGACTGACAATGCTTATTAATTCAGGCTGAATCCATTAGATAGTGGTTGTCAGGAAAAAAAAGCCAGAATAGGAGAAATCTAAACGAGTCCAAGTACAACTGTGTTATTTCTAAACTCTCACACGGCGCTGTTGACTTTTACAGTACCTTACTCTCTTCTAGTCTAAACCTACACTTAACAGAGAATTTAAAGTAAAACAGTTAGATGTACAGAAAAATGAGTGAGCTAATCCTTATTTCCAAAATGTGAGAACAGTTCTCAGGAAATAATCTCAAAGAGATCAGATTTACTTTTTCCATTAGAAATTGGTGCATACAGCTCTTTTATTTTGAGACTGTCACAGCATCCTTTTCTACCTCTTCTTTCTCTGAATTCTTGCTTTCCTCTTCTTTTGGATCCTCTCTGTTTTTTTAAGCGCAGCTCCCTCTAACATGTAACCAGAGGCATAAGGTCTCTGCAGAAAAACAGAATGAGTGATATCCAAATGCATCTGACATTAAACAAAACAAAATGCAGGGCTCACTACTATCAGCAATCCCTAATCCAACCCACCAAAGAGTGCTTTGAATGAGATGAAAACAGCAGAACAGAAGCAGCATGTACAGGGGATCCTGCTCTCCTATTCCTTGGGCATTCACAGAATCACAGAATCACAGAATCACAGAATCACAGAATCACAGAATGGGCAGGGTTGGAAGGGACCTCAAGGATCATGAATTTCCAATCCCCCCGCCACATGCAGGCCACCAACCTTCCCATTTCATACTAGACCGAGCTGCCCAGGGTCCCATCCAATCTGGCCTTGAACACCTCTAGGGACAGGATTCTCTGCCTTCCATTCCCACTCCTGAGCTCTCAAGCATGCTGCTCTGCTCCCATCCACCCAGTGCCAGTCTCAGTCACAGAGGTACTGAGGGAAGCATCACCCGCTTAGCTTCCTGCATCCACTGGATTTAACACTGAATTGTATTCACAGATAGCTGCAGACAAACAGTAATGCTGTGCAAGCACAGCAGAGCGTGTGTTTGTCCCCAGCCCTCCTGGCCACATCTATTACAGCACCTGAGGTGTCCCAGCACCAAAGAAGTATCCCTGATCTCTGTGACAGGATGGGCTTAGGGACTGCTCTTTGCTGCTCTCAAGGCTCTGTGCTTCCTCCCTTCATCTCAGAACCTGCTGTATTAACGGGAGAAGATCCATCTGCGCATTACCTTGACATAAGCTGCAAAGGCAGAGACAAACCCAGAGCTGCACCCTTCCTAACACAGTGATTTCTTCCACCATGAGCAGCCTGGAGGAGCAGAAGCGAGGAAAAAAAGCTATGGGAAAACATACTGACTGTTTTCAAAATTAAAAACAAACAAAGTAATGAGAAGCACTGCAGGAGAATCCACTGGTAGGAAGGACTTCTGCTCTTCTTTTTAATGTAAGCAGTTTTATCATTAATTGCTATTTACTGCAAATGTTGGACTTGGTAAAAAAGCTAATACACTGCACTGAAATAGCAATCTCTATTCAGGTGTCTCAGAGAACAGTATGTATGTGCATGCATGGATACGTGCACTTGCATACTGCCTTGTGCACAGTGTGTAAGCAAAACTCTGCATCTGTGTGCAGGAGAGGGAAAAAGGTACAATCAACACATTCTTCCCTTACATATTCCAGCAAAAGGCTAACTTCATTAGCGGTCTTAGGTAATGAGAAGATAAGTAAATGCAGGTCAGACTACTAAACACAGAGCCATTTTGCTGAGGTGGTAGGGAGTCAGATGCAAACCGGAGCTGCTTTTGCCCAGCTGGAAATTCAAAGACTCAGCACTGCTTAACACTGGTCTTTGGGGGACTATATTTCCTGAGGACACAGGTTGCTGAATTCTTCAAAAAATCCAGATTTTTCCTCATGCCAAATGTGGAGCCGAGTTCCCTGAGTGGTTCATATTCACTGTGTGAGCCGGGGGGCTCGGAACCGCAGCTTCAACTGAAGAAATTCAGCTCCTATGAACAGAAACGCACGCATTTAAAAAGCTCTTCTGGAAGATACCAACCTAAGTGACCTGCCCAAGGTCATATATAACACGTCGGTGACAGCATCAGAATTGAACCATCTTGCCACGGCGCTGCTTTATTCACACAGCGCTGCTGCATCCCAAAAACAGCCGCTGCTCCCGGTCCGCTGCTGCCTTCCACTCCTTATCGCAGTCTCCTTAGAGACACATCTGTCCTGTGCTCCGTAAACCATAATATACCCATAGTCTTTTATTCACTATCCGTCACTTTGCAGTTTTATTGCAGATCCCTGAGTTATCCAGCCTAGCTTACAATCTGCTTATTCCTGCCAGCCATTCTCCTTTCTAACCCGCACCTCACATTTCATTCTTGTCAGTGTTTTAAGCCTTTCAGGTACTTGAAATGCAGGGACAATTCTCATTCCCTGGGGCAAATCCAGCAGAATTTCACCAAAGCCAACCTGCTGGTTCCTTTCTACCTTTTCTCTATTTTTAATGCAAATGGTTGGAAACCAGAACCTAGCAGCAGTCTCTGCGGTCACATTCGAACCAGTCCTTCAAGAATACTAACTCACAACTGCCATTTTAAAGCTCCGATTCCAATTCATGCTGTCTTTAAATTTTACTTCCCCCTATTTTCTGCTCCCTTCATCAGAAATCAATCTTCCAATAATGCAGGTAAACTGCAACCCAACCCACAGCTACTTTTCGGCTTGCATCTTTCTCATGCATTTTGCAGAATGAAAACTCTGTTGTCCATTCTTCTCCTTTCCAGCCAAGCCTATAAGCACAGTAATCATCACACCTACGGAACACCTTGCCAGCAGATTTGCACCTGCCTGTCACATCTCTATATTGTTTGCAAGCCAGGAAGCAAAAGAATCATTTTTTCTTGATGTGGCAATTTGTCTCAGCACTCACACCTGCTTTTCCAGTGACCTTTGTGTTCCTGCCTACCAGCTGTCCTCTCCCTCCCAGCTCCAGCCACATATCTCTCCTGGAGCTTTATTCCATCTACAGTATGTGCTCTCCTCACAGCCATCAGCTTTTCTTCCTTCCCACCTTTCTGAAGGAAGTGCACTTTAACTACCTGTCCTAGAGCAGCTGGTTGAGGAAGAGCAGTCTCTTTGCACACCTGGTGATGCCTACGGCCACAAGACATGTGGTCTTCAGAAAGCATCCCCTGCCAAAGCAAAGCACCTCTGTCTGTATACGACAGCCTGCTTTCCCTTTGGCAACAGGAAAATAAGACTGACGTGAAGGAAGGGTATGGAGGAGGGCAGGTCTTCCCACCAACACAGCCCTGGTGGTGGTAGAAGACGCTGGGCAGGAGACAGGATTCTGGTCAGCACACAGCACCATGGAGTGATCCACATCTGGGGAGCACCTTGGAATACCCTGATGCACAGGGCTGCAGCATGGGATGGAGGAGATGGGACACCAAAGAGCTCTGTCAATGCTATCTCCTCTACCAGGGTAGTTTGGTTGAAACTCCAGATGCACCAAATCATTTATCTGTGCCGCAGCCTTCCTCTGTGAGCCCGGGGAAATTCTTTAAGGTGATCATTCACACACACCTTAGAGACTGATTTTTCAAGTGTTCGACATCCCATTGCGATATTAAAGGCCCTGTTTTCTCAAATGTCCCGTTATTTTGCCACTGACTACTTTCAAAATTAGTAAAGGTTAAGAGTGAGCTCCCAATCCTGCAAACTGAAATGCTTCCACTGACTGTAATAGGATTTGAATCGATCCCTGAGCTCTGTGCTGCACTTCCCCTTCTACAGAGCAGTGGTGACAGCATTCCCTGCCTCTTTTCTTACTCCTCTGTCTGGACTGCAGGCCCTCAAGGGCAGAGAGCTCACATCCATACAGTACCTTGCACAGGAGACTGCAGGCTCCTCAGGGCTCCGTGCCGTCCTGCAGATAACAGCAGCGATAAACGAAGTTGAAATGTGCAGCTCAGGGTCATTGCAGCTGCTTACAACCTCCCATTTTATGTGCTGCTTCAATATCTGCTGTAATCTTTGAAATTACTTATGTGGGAGTTGACACAGAAGAGGAGATTGTTGGATTGATATTCTGTTTGGCAATGATGAAAACCTTTTTAAGAAATACCACCTTAACCCAGCACCCACAGAAGCAATTTGCTAATCTCTTTGCTGACTTAGCTTCTATCAGTCATATTACCAAGACCAGCCATATTACCACAACCAACTTTATTACCTGGCCAACCACATTATACTCTTCCTAGGCAGAGAGAAAATGTCCTTCCTGACCCCAGAAGATGGTCAGCCTTTGCTTTGAAGCACCAGATCTGATTACCATTGCCCTAGATTGCAGAGCTGCAAATGCTATTAATTGCTACAAAGTTGTGTAGCCCTTTACACTTCAAATCCACCCAGACTTTCATCTCAGCGACATCCTGCAGCAGGGAATTGCGTAGCTTCACTATAGGCTGAAGAAAGGACTATTTCCTTTTAATTTGCCTTAAAAGTTGTGCCCTTTAATTTTGATGTGTCCCTTGTTCTTATATCATCAAAGCATTAAAATGTTTCTGATCACTTTTCTCTCTAACCTTCAGATACTTTTGTGCTGGAACCCAAAGGTACCTTCTTACTCCTAAGCTTTCCCAGACTAAATAAACTATTCTTTCCAGTCTTTCCTCATTTAACTTGTTAATATTTGTAAAGCAATTTAAAATATATTAATACAGTTCAATTATAATATCGTTTCTATTTTTCATCCTCCCTTTTAATGTCTCAAGTATCCATTTAATTTGCCATCAATCTCCATTGATTCTCCTTCTGATGATATGTTAGTCTTTATAATATCCTGGGGAATATTTCTTCTGCCTTCCTGACCAGCATTTTGGAACAAAGAAACTGAACTCCATCGGATCATAAACATGATTCACTCTGCACTCCACACGTGTATGGATTTGCAGTTGCTTAGACTTTGATCTTGGAATCAGATTTCATTATGCCCATGGTAATTGGAAATGTGTCTGTGTGATTTGGGTTGCAGGATCAGGCCCTCTGCAGACATGATGGCTCTGGGTTGGTGACAGTTCAGCATGTATTTGAAAGCCTATGTTCAGTATTCCTTGAGCAATATTTAAGCCCTCAGTAACGTATTCTGCAGAATTCTGCATGCCATGGAGACAAGGATGTGATCTGATGTCTGTCCAGCCACAAACAGGGCAGGGATGGCAAATGAAAAATGGTTACTCACTCTCTCTCATCCTACAGAAAAGTTGGAGGCACCTAAGGAAATTATGTGGTAGCAGATATATATATATACAAAAAAAAACAACCAAAACTGAAATTCTTTTGCACACAACCTGTAACTTTCCTTTACTGCAGGATGCTGTGAAAACCAAAAGCACAACAGCCGCACCGACAAGAGCTGGGCTCCCACTGACACCGCATGCAGCTGTCGTGGGACAACTGGTGACTTCACACATCCGCAGCCAGATGCACACAGCACTCCTCCAGGCTTCCCCAATCCCTTCAGGGCCCACCACTGACCCATGGGACAAAAAGCCATTGCTAAATCGACCCTTCACTTCAGCCAGAGTGGAAGCTCTCAGCTCTTTCACTGTTATCCCCTCTCAGTCTCTTAATTGAGGGACTTCCATTGACCTCTGATGGTTTATTTTTTTTTTTTTTACTTCTTGGAGCACCCTGTATTTATTTTTCCCATTCTGTAAAGATGCTCTGTTCCAGCAATTTCAACAAATGTTGCTTCCTCCCTGGTTTTGGTGAGACCACTTCTGAGCTGCTCTCATTTTTAATGTAGTCTGACCCATCTCCACTGCCAAAATGCACCTCTCCTTGCTCCATGTCACTGCCTTACATCCTGAGCAGCACTTTCACTTCTGATCATCACGTTTTACCATTAACTTTCCTCCTCAAAAAGTAAAGAAGACTACTGATACATCTATCTATAAGTGTACTATATATCTATATCTGTATCTCTCACTCTCTCTCTCACTCTCTCTCTCTCTATATATATATTTATAAGAACCCAAATTTCAGCTAATAGGCTTCTTTTAGCCAGCACGACATAAATATTGACGTAGAATCCTAACTGGTGGCTTTTCCCTGCCTTGTTACATTCAGCTGCTCACTGGCCTAAAACACAGTGCAGTGCAACCCACCCTCATTTTCAAATACTTTATAGTTCTCTTCAGGAGAATGGAAATGGCAGATAAACACATTTATCAGCATTCTCAGACATAAAACAGTGGAGCCTGGAGTTGTTTTGCAGAAACAACTCTGAATTTGGACGGCATGACATAAGCAATTCTAGAAATAGCTGCTGGTCTTAAGGCTACATTACCTGTGTCCCCATTGCTGCTTTCTGTCCGTTCATGGTTTCAGTACAAGCAATATGTTGCCTTTGTTAACTCTCTCCTTGGATTTCCTCAGCATTTCTCAAGTGTTCTTCAGTCTCACCTCGTGTCTCATCATCTCTCCCTGCTCCCTTACAACATGCAGCTGATTTTGACTGCAAGTCTCCCCCCGCACTGAGCAGTGCCAAGAAATGCCTGGATAATTCTTCCATCCTCATACTGTAGGCAAGGAGGTGACCCGAGCCATGAGGGACCTAAAGCCATATATGTACCCCAGCATATGTCTGAGACTTTTGCTACCCGCTCACCATCTGTACCTGCCTGAAGAGCAGTCACATGCAGAAAGCAGTCAGGCTGCTCCAGCACTCAGAGCCTGCCTGGCTGCTGTGTATTCCACCCATCCCAGAAGTCCAGCTAGAGATTCACACCTGCTTGTCTTGGTTTTCCTGCTCATTCTGACGCACTGGTGTCCTCCCCAGGGTCACAGTTGAGATCCTTCTGTCCTTCCATGGTTAATTTTAGCTTCTTTGCACTTTTCTAACTATTGCTCTGAACAAGCATCTTTTATTTATTCTCCTGGTCCTGGCAGCATGTCTGGAATGTATTGCTTACACCAGGCAATGGTTCTAAAGCTTGCCCTTTTGGTCTTCCATGCTGCTTAGCAAGTCAGCATCCACAACTGCAAGGATAAATTATCACAAAGGTCTCCAATGTTTGCAGTGTATCTGACAACCTCATACATTGCTCCAGCAGGTAAAGAGATGGCTAAATGGGATCAGTTGTGCCGACTCAGTACTTCTGGCCAAAACTGCATCCAAAACCATGACGGACACAGCAGAATCCAAAAAGCAGGCCAGGTTCTAAATCACACTCTAAATCAAACCCCACGATAGAGATCCTCACTCACCACGAAGCCAGTTAACTCCCCCAGCTTCGGCAGGCTGTGCTGACTTACAGCAAGCAGTTCCTGGCTTTTCACAGGTACTCGCTGTGCATTTCAGCTGCAATATGCATAGATACAAAAGTCCCAGCTACAAGAACACCTGCCATAAGGCTCCAGGTTTTTTCTTCTATAAACATGGTCAAAGAGCATGCTTCCTCTCAGGAGAGCCACGAGACAGGTCACAAGCATGAAGGACTGCAAGAACCAGAGCTACTCTGTGGTCTTAGGTCCCCTTACTCTGCTAGAAATCATACAAAATGAGAGAGCAGAGGGGAGTGTGAGAGCTCCCTTTGCTCCTGTGCTGTGTTTTCATTTCCAACAAAACGCCCTGGAGCAAATTTTTATGTATGTATGTATTTATTTATTTATTTATGGAGATGCCCTTGTGTGTGAGAACATCTTATAGGTTCGTTTGCAAGGTTTTGCTTCACTGTTTGGTATGTATCAGCACAGAGCTGGCTTTGCTGTGATTTGTTAACCTGAGAGAGGAAAGGTGTCACTGTGATGGTTTTATTCTATTCAAAAGTGCTCTCTGCTAATGCACACGGAAAAAAATTGTAGGGATTGAAAGCTGCACTGGTGATCCTGGCATTTGAGCTACTTCTTCCCAGCATTTCTATCACTAACACCAACACTGCACAATGACAGTGCGTCTGGCAAAGGCTGCTCACCCTGTCCCCCTCTGGAGGCCACCATTTGAAGAAGACTGTTTAGATTCTTTGCTCTGCTCAGCTGCTGCTGCTTCAACTTACTGATGTTCCCACTGCCACTGTAAGGGGTGAACCATCAACAGCACAACGACACAGGAGGGGGAAATGGTGTGAGTGAGAGCATGGCAGCTTCTTGTGTCAACATCCAGAGATGTACCATGGGCAGGGTGGGGGGGCTTGGTGGGATCCATGGGGATCCAGCACCAAGCAGGCCTGGCGGGGGGCACGGCAACAGTGCTGAGAATAGGTAAGGTATGCCTTGTAGGCAACTGTAAGATGGATGTAGAGCACATGACTTCAGAAAAACAAATAGAAAAAATAAGTAAGCATCTTTCTCTGTCTCTCCTGTGATGCTGCTCGCAGGCCTTCCTGCCTCCAGGCTGTAAGCAAACAGCTCACCGTACACAGGTCTGCATCCCCAGCCCAGCATTGAGGGAACCCAAGGCCTGACACTCAGTTTCTTTCCAAAGGGACATGTTCATGTCACCTTCACTTAGGATCTGATCCAGCATCCCTGAAACAAAGTTCAGTCTTTCAATTTTCTCCATCTCATTCTGCATCCGCTGTCTTATTTCTGCTCTTTCTTGCACCCCTCCCATCCACTAGTCCTAGCACTTTTTCTTCCCTGAAATGGAACAGTTCAGCTCATCATGCCAGCACAGTTGTCCCATGCCTACTCTCAAACCCAGGTGAACACCACCTCATTCATCGAGTCCATCCCTGCCCATGCTCGTATCCCTCTGGACAGACAAACCCAGCAGCCGTACCCCATTTCCCATTCCCACACTGACCACAGGCTGCAGCCTCATCACATCAAGCTCTGCACCTCCGCAAGGCAACACCGAGCTGCATGGCGAGCAGGGAAAAATCCAGAGCACTCTGTGCTGCCCCACACAGCTGAGATGCTTTGCCCCATCCCAGCCCCATAGGGCAGCCATCAGAGCAGGACTGTGGGTCTACGAGAAGCCTGTTCCCTCCATGCACGGATGTCCTCCCTGGGAGGAAATGGGCCAAGGTCCTTACAGTTGTTAACAATCTCATGGTAGTTTTACAAGAGGAATGGCGTAAATCAAACCGTAGGACACCAGCTACCCAACTCTGGGTAATTTATATTCTGTCTCACTAAGTTCATCTCTGCACTTTCAATGCGTGAAGTGATTTTTCACTTCCCCTGTAGTATCTGCTGGCACGGAGAAGCTGCTGGGCTCCGTCCCAGAAGTAGCTGCATTTCATCACCGGGTAAAGGATTCCTGCATGCATGGGGCCAGATCCTCAGCAGGAATCCTGCACCCGCCAGGATCCGGCCCAAACACATTCAGCTGCACCTGGGCTCCTCGGAGAAGAGAGCCCTGTTGTTGTTTATCGCTTCCCCCACCCTCGCCCCCAAGTTATTATCAGCCCTTGGCTCCCTCGCACTCCGGGCAGGGAGAGGCAGTACGCTCTGTTCGGCTCCGCTCGGCCCGGCTCGGCTCTGTTCGGTCCCACTCGGTCTCGCTCGGCTCCGCTCGGCTCAGAGCCCGACCGCTGCGTGGAACCACAGCGCCCCCTCCTGGGCCAAAGCAGCGCCGCCCGCCCCGCGGCCGCGGAACGGCTCCGCACGGGCGCCGCGGGTTGCGGATCTGCACGGCGGCGGATGGAACTCTGCCGCCAAGGTAACACGAGAGAGGTCCCTGCGTGGTGCCCAGTCCACAGGCAGCATGCCGTGGGTTTTGCAGTGCCGTTTCGTGACCTTTTTTAATGCTAATTTTGGGGGTTTTTTTTGGAGCAGATGGAGTAAACCTCCCTGCATCAGCTGCTCCACACCCTGGTGTAAACTCCAAAAATCCACATCCAGCTCGGAAGGCGGGCAGGGAGATGATACAGAGGGAGCTTGGCTGGTGCTGGTTTGTGCAGCCCTTTCCCAAGCAGTGCTCAGAGCAGGCACTGAGACTGTGCCCGAGAAGAAGAGGAGGCTCTGAGGTATTTCTGCTGCACAGACAGCAGCAGTCAGAGCTCCATGGGAGTGTGCAGCATCAGCCTCACGCATACTTCTAGTATAGTAAACAGTGCAGGTGAGGAGGGAACAGGGCTACACACTCCACCAGGATTCTGTGTTTATCTCCTTTGGGACACCCTTTTACCTACAGCACACCTTTTCAACCCTGAGTTCCTCCTCTCCAAAGTTTCACCATAGACTTCAATTGGCCTCATCACAATCCTGCTTTGGGAGAATGGCACAGCTTCCTTCCTAGGCCCTACAGAAAGGGGAAGGGGAGGAAGGTCAGAGGGGAACGCTGCATAAATACCTCTAATGCACTGACATCACCTCCCCTGTGTGCAGTGTGCCTGCTCTGACTGAGGGGGCTTGCAAAGGCAGATTTGTGTTTGCGCTCTACGGATGGGAATTGCTCTGAACCTGGGTGAGACTGAAGCAGAGTCTGCACTGTGCGCATTTAGCTATAGATTCATGTGTGGTTTTGCTCACAGATGGAAAAAGCAATGCAACTCCAGCAGAGCTCTTCACATTCTCAGAGTGGTCCTTCAACAGAGAGGGAATGACGGCTGTGGGATTGCCACTGCTCTCCCAAGCCATTCCCTGCTCCCTGGCTGTTGCTCTGCTCTTCCAGCAGTGAAATCAGTGCTGAGTTTCTGGGAACATGCAAAGAGCACTAAAACAAACATAGACTCACAAAACGCTTTTTCAGCTGAGTGGCAAAGGGCTTCGGAGACAGACAAACCCCAAATCAATGCCTGGAATCAGCTACAAAGGACAAGACGATACCGAAAGAATAAATCACCTACCAGGAGACCTGCAAGGAAGACAGCGTGTGCATGCTTGTGTGAACATCTGAATCCTTGGTTCACATAATGAGAGTCTCAGCGCAGTCCTGCACGTTACGGTGTTGATGTGTAGATCAGCACTGTGTGTGTGTTGTGCAGGGGAACTGCGGGGCTGTGCAGCTTCCATGCCAGGGTGAGACCGAGATGCTGTGCTTAGCATGGGGTGAGTTCACAACGCGTGTTTTGTGTGCTTAGCGTGTGCAAGCGTGCAAGGAAAACCCGACTGCTTGTCTGTGTGCAGTGTGGGAGGGAGAGAGCCTGGGTTTGTCTGGCTGTCACTCACGAGAAGATCTGATCAATCTTTTTCTTTTTCAAGGCATAAAACAGACATATCCTTTTATATTTCTTGCAGCAAAGCATCGCCTCCTTTTGACTTGGTGTGTCTGCTTCTCAATAACCCTCAAATACTTCTTTACAACTCCCAGAAAAGCAGCTTAACTGCCATTAACAAATTATTGTTATGCATCCAGATGAGCAGCCAGAGTAAAGCATGAAGGATCCTTCTGTCCTACCTAGCGCAGATGTCAATCACAAGGCTAAAGCCACACATTAATGCTGCCAGCGCTTCATCTGCTGCTTGTTTCTCTCCACAAAAAGAGAACTGTATACAAGAAGTGACCCCCCCCTCCTCCCCTTCTCATCTCTCAAGTAAAGCGCAGATGGATTCTCTGAAGCCAAAAGATATGGTCACACCTACAGCACCACTCTCTTTTGGATTTTAACCCCAGGCTGTGCCGGACCCCGGGGATGATGACATGGTGGGGAAATGCCCTCTGTCATCCTATTCCCCATGGGCAAAAAAGGCAAACTTGTGCTCCACGACAGCACTGAGGTGGGAGAATCCAATCTCCTGAGCTGTGGGATGCGGCCCCTCCGCCATCGCTGCCCTCCCCCGGCTCTGCCGCTGTCTCCCAGTCCCCACTCCAAGTAGAGGCAATCAGCCCAGTGTGAGATTCGAGGCGACAGACTTTCCTTTTCCTCCGCGATTTGGTTGTCACTTGCTAAAACGGAGCGGTGGATTAAGTGGAGATGACACCATCTCCTTGGGGACGGTCCCCCCCCCCTCTCCGGGATGTATCGATACTCGGAATACAGATGGAGCCTGGCTGCCTCCCACCCCCGGCTCGGTGCCAACATAGCCGGAGCTGAGCCCCCCCCCCCCCGGGGGGGGGGGCCTCCAGAGGGTGGGGGCGTCCCAGCGCTCCCAATGCTCCCATGTGCCGACAAAGCTCGGCCCCACTCTTCACCCCCCCCGCCCCCCCTCCCAAGTACTACACAGGACCTCTGCCATCCATTCCTCCGGGAACTCCGTGCTGCCCAATGTGGGGTGCGGAGCAGAGGCAACACTTGTGCGGGGCTGGGGGCGGAGGTGCCGCGGGCGTTACACAACGCGGCCGAGGCAGGACGGGGATGTCGGGGCAGCGACATCGCTGCAGCCGCAGCGCCGCGTTCGCCTTACCTGATGCTAATGTCCCTCTCTGGCGGAGATCTGCTCGCCCGTGGGTTTTATTCGGCTCGGTAGGAACTTGTGGGAGAGCTTCTCTGTCCAGCTTGCATACTGGGTGCTGGGTTGATAATGCAGGCGTGAAAATCCTGGGGCTCTAGCAGTCCTTTTCATGCTCAGACAGAAAATCCCCCTCCTTGATCCAGATCGCGGGCATTAAGGGCAGAGGAAAAAAAATCCCTGTTTTATTCTTTCCTCTTTCTTTTTGCTTTTTCTTTTATTCTTGCTTCCCCCCCCCCCCCCTTTCCTTATTCCTGTGCCCCCCCTCTCCTCTGCTGCTCAGTTCGTAGCCATCGGGGGAAGGAGCAGAGGCAGCAGGGAGAATGGAGAGGGGGTTAGAAATAAAAATGAAAAGGGCTCCAGGAGGGAAGCAAGAGGCTGGGCTTGCCACAGGGGGAGGGGCTTGAAGCGGCCTGGAGAGGATGAATGGGGAAGAGGAAAGCAGGGAGGAGCCCCAGCCTGGCCATTTTATTCTAAGAAGTGTTTTGTACATAATTAGGAAAGGGGGAGGGACGGAGGAGAGGGGAGGGGGGGGCTGGCAAAAAGGAGGGACTTCAGCTCCGTCCAGACGGAGCCTGGGCCGTGGGAAGGGAGCATGAGATGGGGAAGGGCCGCTGGGGCTTGGGGGAATCTAAACTTGCCTGCCTCCCGTTTTTGGAGAGGAAGCTGCAGCGGAGCTGATTACGATTCCAGGCAGCCCCCATCCACTAAGTATTTTAAATATATATTTTTTCCTCTTCCCCTACGTTCCTTTTCTTCCCTCGTTTTCTCCTTGACGGATCCAGGCAGCGCAGGGCTCGATTCTCCGAGCAGGCTGGATGGAAGGAAGGAAAGAGAGTGGGAGGACGCGGGGGGCTCCGCGCTGGGGCTGCCCCGCCTCTCGGGGCGGACGGAAGGATCCGGCCGGGTGCGGTTCAGCACCACGGACAGCTCCGTCCCGGCGGGAGCCCCTCGAGCTTACAACCGGCAGCAGCGAGCCGAGCCGAGCCGAGCCGAGCCGAGCCGAGCCGAGCCGAGCCGAGCCGAGCCGAGCCGAGCCGAGCCGCCCCGGGGGGCAGCGAGCGTCCAACTGCTCTCCCCCAAGCTTCCTCCCTCCGTTTCTAGGCTGCGTTCGCCTGGCAAAGTGGGTGAAAATCCCAGTGCGCAGCTGGAGAAGGTTTGGGAATGGGATCTCCCGCTCTTCCACAGCTTGCCTTTGGTTCACATTAACAGGATGGGCCTCGGCAACTGCCTGAGTGCTTCAAAAAATACATGAAAGACAAGGAAGGAACGAGTTGGAGACGGAGGTGCCTCAAGGGCATCGCTCACCCAGACAAATCGCTGCAGCCCGGCAAAGCCCAGCGCAGAAAGAGCATTTAACATTCCCTACCATTGTGTGAGGTTTCTAGCAAGAGACCTCTCAGACAAATCATTAGCTGTGCTGTGTTGCCAGAAGGGAAACCACTCAGCCGCTTTATGCAGGGTATATGGGACAGGAAGGGCAATGGAAGATACCTTCCTCCCACCTCCTTTCTCTGGCCTGCAAGGACAGTCAGTTCTGCCCTTCTCTCACCCATCCCCTGTGGCTGCAGAACATTGTCTTAAGCTAAATCTTCAGCAAATCTTTCCTAAGCAGAATTAGAAGCTGTTTGCTTAAAATCCAGGCTGTTCTGATAGGGTTGAGGCTTAGCTTATCTCCGCATACCCAAAGCTTTTGAGTTTTACTTTTTTTTCCAGGCAAAGTTCAGCTGCAAAGCGTGCTTCTTGGCAAACCACCTCTGATTCCATCATATTGGCTTGTGTAAAAAAATAATGAAATAATTCTCATGGATCTTCCTGGTACAAGGCCTCAGGGGAATGGCAATACACCATGACAGAGGGGTTTGAGAGATTAGCTCTTATATAGACCATAAATCTGCAAGGCATTTGTTTAAACAAATAAATAGTGCCTGGGGTTATCACTAGTGTGTGTTTTTGTTGTTGATCATGGCATTTACCAGAAATGGGAGGGAGAGCCTAGATCTTAAAGAGAGATCTGAGATGAGGATGTTTAAAATCAAAGCAAAATCTCCAGGAAGGAACAACTGCTGTTGTCATATGGGATTTACTGATTCATCTAACAGAACAATACTGGGTATCTTTCCTCGTTGCCCCAGGGAAGGTTACTGTGTGATTAGGTCTAGCAAGACCTGGGAAAACTCAGATGAATATTTCATATTCCTGCGAGGAATCAGTGAGAGAAAACAGGTGAGCCCAAAGGTCTCAAGGATCTAAAGAACAACTCAAAAATTCCCTACACTGTAACACCTTCTTCCACAAGGTCAGAGTCAATAAAACCTCTGATCAGTGTCCTGCCTGAAAACAAGAATTACCATCAGTATCATGAACTTATAAGAAAAGAACAAAGCAAAATGGAAAGAGAAGTTTTGCTCATAATTTTCCTGCCCCAGACTCTTGTCTCTCTTCCACCCCAATTCATAAACACACGATTCCCTCCTCTTTTCCAAAAGCTTTTACTGTCTCTGTATCAAAAGAGGATTATTTGGTGCATTGAGTATTCAACATGTTCTCTTACAGTATTGTTGTGTTCAATGAGCTTTGCTCATCTGAATGGACACTCACTGCATAGTCCACTGGTTTAATTTGCTGCTTTGGAAACCTAAGCAGGTTACAGCATATTTAGCTATGTGTCTGTTCTTATGTGTCAAAGATAAGGTTTCTGGATGCCATTTGTAAAAACAAAATTATTTCACTCCAGTAGCTTTCTCTTTTCAGTCATCTCTTCTATGATTCTTCTTTTTAGTTTTTGGATATTTCAACTCGCCTTCTGCTTGCAATGAATGAAGCCTGGATCTTCACCTCAGATCAGCAAAGCTCCATTGAACAAGAATCTTTATTTCTTTTTTCCAGTGAGGAGTTTTTCTGAGTTGTTAACAATTTTAGCGTGTCCAATTCTCACTTCTTCTCTTCCAACAGTTTTCTTGAAAGCAATGATTAGGGTTTTTTAAATTACAATCTTCTTCCCATGAAGAAAATAGAAACTAGTCAATCAAGAGAGGATATGAAGGCGAATAGAAATTTGTAACATGTGGTGTAAAAAAAAAGTCTCCCGTTTGCAAATAGTAGGCAAAAAGAAATGGTGGTGAGGATAGAGAAACAGTAATTTAGACTGTCAAAAGCTTAGCAAGACATTACGTGAAACTGAGAGATCTGAAAAGCAGAAATAAGTGTCCATGTTCAGGTGAGTTTCCACTGCATGCTCCAAGTGTTATTTCCTGGTGCAAAAGTTATCTGTATGTGCCAAGTGCAGATGGTGAGTACTTCGCTTCTATTTGTGATTTTAGGGCAAAAACTCACTTCAGAGTCCCCTAGCTTGGTGAAAATAACCAGACTCTACTCTTGAGTTTTTCTTGTGCTACCAGCAAACTTCTTTTGACGTATCCTCTTGTGTTACCCTCCTTGAAGATGCAGAACGTATTCTGGTCAATGTTTTGCAGACTTCCTTGTTTATTACAGGCTTAAAATGGATTAAACTTGCTTTATGAGCATGATATTGGTATTCTGGTGCTCTCCAAGTGTCTTACGAAATGTACTTCCTATCTCCCCTGCAAACAATACCACAATAAGTACTGATCTTATTTAGACCATGTTCTGTGTTTACTGCGTAGATATCCAGTTCCTATGCACTAACCATATTAATTTGCTGTTGGTATCCCTTAACAGGTTGGTAGGTGTCTCACTTTCACCAAGTTGGATGGGTGATACACGGGGCTGTGTGGCCAGGTAAATACCAGGCTGTTTTGATGGATGATGGAAAAAGACTGGGATTGGACTCAAAGGTCAGGGTTAAGAGGCAAGGAGCTGGCAGAGACTTGTTTGCACCATGCGCAGTGCAAAGTTAAAGGTTTATAGTCAAAGCTAAGCAAAAATGTTGTCAGGTCCCAGGAGAGTGGGAAGAAACTGTTGGGAACTTAGTTTTTCTGAAAGGAGTTCTGAATAGCTGGTTCCTCTGCATTAAATTGAATCATCCTCAGTGCAGTTCTAGAAGCCTGAAAGGCACTGAACTCACTGAATTTTCCAAGTGGGTGCTGTTCCATCTTTGCACTTCACCTAAATTAACGTATCCCCAAATTATCTATTGAGATAAATCACTTTCCAGTTTCAAATCAGCAAATGAAAAGATACCACAGCTTTAAAATTGAACTAGCTGTCCTAGGCACTCATCTTTCAGGATACTTGTTCTGAGCACTGTGAGCCTCTGGGGCTGCAGAATGAGGTTTTCAATCTCCTGAGATTTAGCTTTCTGATGAGCTTTTTTTTTTTTTTTTTGTTTTTTTAATACTGGTTTTGGGTAGAAAGCAGATGGCTTGTGAAAAAAAAAAAAAAGAAGTGATAGTAGTTTGTCATTGAAGCTTAAAATAAGACAGAGACCACTATAAGGTCAAGTCTAGGAAGATACAGTGGGCAGAAAAGAGTAAGAACAGATCATTTCCCAGCTCAGAAGACATGCTGATATGAAAGTTCTTAGCCAGGGTTAAATGAAACAAAATTAACGATATGATTCACTGGATTAACGTGGAATTATAACAGAACAGGTGTTTGGTTTCAGATATTTGTCTAAATATTTTCTTCAGTCAATGGAAAGAGTTTTAATGTGAGGTATTATCCTGTTATCTTAGACACTGTCTTACATGTAAGATGAATTTCCCTCTGAAACTAGCTCTCTTTGTTGACTCCAAGGGGAAAAAAAAATAGCAGCTTAGACTGAATTGTGAAATTTCAGTTGGATGAAGTCAGACGAGTTGAGTCTCATCCTCTGGAGCTTGCTGATGTTCATTGGAATGCAAGCAAATGAAACCGTATCTGCTGAGTTTCCCAACTTGGTCACAAATCTATCCTTTTTATTAGCACTCTTTCATATTCACCATTGTTACTATTGTGTAGTAACAAGTGCAGCCATCAGTATTCATCACCTGCAGCTTAGCTTCCTTCTGAACTTGGACTAAGGCTTTTGAAATCGAACTACTTGTAACTCCCAAACCATCACGAGCTGCACACTGCACAGAAGGCTTCAAGCCTCACGCTCCTTCTATCTGCAATCACTTAGCACTTCAGACCACTCAAAAAAAGTGTTGGTAGATGAAACCTACATGCAGTCAAATGCAAGGACTGGAATGTTCAATTGAGGTTTTTTGTCTTATTCTTCACTCCAACGGCTGTTTCATTCCTCTGGGAGCCCCAGAAATGTTCATTGCCAAGGGGATGGCAAAGAAAGAGGCACTGTTATCTCCTGATGTTTGTGAAACAGGCATGAGAAAAAAATCTTTTAGCCCAACTAACAGGGATTGCTGGAGGAATTGGACCACCACTGGCATATGCATTTATTATACACTAATTCTGAAGCAGGTCTATTCTCATTAACCCAAGAGAAGAAACCAATGCACGTCTAGCAGGGCTGTTCTGTACCATCAGATGTTAGTACAGAATAAGAGTACTACTCATAGCAGAAAACCAAGTCATAACATACATACACATCTAAATGTGTGACTTAATTTGATACTGGCATAGTGTAACTGTGTAGACAATTTTTTGGGGAGAGGGGGACGGAGCGTTTATTCGGTTTTCTTGAAGAGAAGGCACAAGGCTGCTTCATCTTTCTCATTTTAACTCTGGTCTGTAAATACTGATCAAGACACAAATCAAAGAGGATAAATTTCATTTTCTGGAGCCTGAGGATCTGTAACATTAGGGCAGGCAAGGCAGTCCAGCACATTGCAACAGCTTCATGCAACCAAATTGCACTTTTTTGTCAGCACTAGTCTAGGTCAGAATGAACTATCTCCAGCATCTTCTCACAAACAAATATACCTGGCACTCTGTTGGAGTCACACTTTGCCTCAGGTACGCAGTGAGTCACAAGGTTGAGAGCTGGTGCACACTGGCACCCTGAGGAATGGGATTATTGTTATAATACAGTATCCACAAGCCCTGAGCAGTATTATTCCTCACTTACAAAAGTGAATTTTCATCTTGTTAAGAAAAAGTTGAGGTGGACAGTTTTCAGGAGCTGTGTTGAAAGATGTCTGCAAATGTGCTTTGCAAAAAATCTCTGCATAAACACAGCCTCATAGACTGTTCTGGTTAGTGATCAGAGTAGAAGACAAACCAAAACATTTGAAAGTGTGTTTTGGGAAACACAGTCAAGTTATCCAAGAATAAGCCCTTGTGTACCATATACAGGTATCCAGAATGAAGTTCTTGGTGAGTAGTGAAGAGCACAGCTGCCAGATTGTTTAGATATAGCTTTTATGCCACAGTTTCGCAAGCAGCATGTTAGAGTGTGTATAAAAACTGCACCTTGTTTATTTTATTTGGAATCTTCCCAAAGCAAAGACTTCTACTTACTCTGTGCAGGCACACCTCTCCCTGAGCACTCCTCAGCTCAGCTGCTGCCTTTCTCTGCTAGCAGTAGAACTGCTGACAGTGAACTTTGCCTACGTGATTCTTCACCTCCTGCAATCCCGGACATGTCTGGGAGGCATCATGGCACAGCTTAGGGTAGTATGGTTAGCTTACCCACAGTTAGGGTAGTATGGCAGGTTGAGGTTGGACTTGATGATCTTGAAGGTCTTTTCCAACCTGAGCAATTCTGTAAGCACTAAAACAATTACAGATTTCTATGAGCTTTCCATGCTAAGCGCTCCATTGACCGCATTTCTTTTGTATCCGGTTCTTTCCCACCTTTCACCATCTTGGGATCCTGTTTGTCCATAGCAGCTCCTGAGCCAGCCCTAGGGCACTGTCCTCCCCAGTGTCCAGTGCTTTTACAGTAGACTGACACCTTAGGTTCAATCTTTAGAACCAAAACTGCTTTTTGGTTGCCAGCAATTGATTTTGTGCACAGATATTCAAGACAAATGACTGTGTCTGTCAAATGTTTCTGTACATAGTGTTCAATTCTCTTTTTCCAGCTTTTCTTTTGCTTGCAACATCTCCAGAAACAATCAGTTCTTTCCCTGCCAGTTTTAGACCTCTTCCCTCTGAGCCACTCAGCATTTAATTTTTCCCACATCTCTTGAGGAAAATCAACCTGTTCACCTCTGGGGGGAGTGACCTATCGCACAGGAAGCACAGGACCAACTTGGACACCTGAAATCTATTTCTGGCTCTACTGCTGTATGGTCATATAACCTCGGGAGAATCATTTCACTCTCACTTCCATCTATGCAATACAAGTGGTAACATATCAATCTAATTCTCTCATCTTGTCAGAGTTATGGTTGTTTCTACAACTGTCACACAGAAGCCAGAACTGAGCTAACTGCAGTTATACACCCAGTGTTTTGTCTACAAGCAGAGCAGAGCAGAATGGCAGCAGACATTTACGTATTTGTACTGGCTTTACCCAGCTAGTGTGGGAAATGGCAGTGCTGAAAGCATCATGGTTTGCACTCACGTCTCCATTCCTGCAGTTACCCACACCAGTAAGACTAAGACAATACAGGAATGCTAACAGGCACCACCAAAGCATCATTTGGCTTTGTAGACTTTCCCTAGGGGGAGATGCAGGGCTTGCCTCACAGACCTCAGTATCACAACAGGTGAAATCAAAGGAAGATGATAGTCACCCTGTGGTCTCCCCTGCAGTTTATGAGAAAGGACGTGTTTTGCACAAACCTAGAAGCAGAAGTAGGGACAAACTCAGATAGCCCCAGCCTCTGTTAAGCATCGTTAATCTCCAAATCATCCATCTTTACACATCTGCTGACAAAAGCCACCATAGAGGGGCAAAGTAATTATTTTTATTCCCTTTCTTTCCTTTCTGCTTCACCAATAGCTGATCAATATTGTCATTAAAGCTCCAAGAATAGGTTCTGTTGGTTAATCTACACCTTGAGTACCACACAGGAAAACAAAGGAAAACAAAAACCCCTCGATCACATAGTTCTTCCATCATCACCAGCCCCTTTGTTCAGAAAAAGGGGCACATCCGTGGATGTCTCTTTCACAAATGACACAGCACACAGGTCTGAGTTTTCAATAGGCATTTAGAGTCTAGGAGATATATCTCACCAGTGACAATCTGTAGGTAGGTCAGATTTAGAGGATGAACTGGCGGAGGTATCCTTTAAATAGCTGGCTTATTGTATACTTAGTGTATTCCTTTAACTGGCTTATACTATCATTAAGTCTTCTATGGAGGAATGGAGCCATTGTGGCAGTGCAATGCTGACCTAATTAGCTTTGCTGAGGATTTATTTAACGGGTTTATTCTAACAAGTTTTTTCTCTAAATGCCTGATAACTGATTTGTTATAACTCTTTTTAACGAGTCTCTGTCTTCATCTGTTGAGTTTAATTCTTTTTGCTGCCTCCCGGTAAGCTTTTGCAACTATATAGAAGGCTGACTGTATGGTGTTTAGGTTTTGATAAGCAGACATTCAATTCAATGTGCTGAAGCAGGGAATATACCAATATTCATGTGAACAGTAATGTGTGGAAGAAGGAATTTCCTTTGATTTTTGAATTTTAGTACAGTGTCTTTCATCCCAGTATTACAAACCATCACATTCAAGTCCTGCCTGCTAAAAAGTAAGATTCCTACTGATTGCAAGAAGGTTTCTCATCAGACCCAAAGACAAAGCTCCCAACTGCTGTACTCACCAACAGAATGGTAAGAGATAGCTGGAGAAGTGTGGACAAGCTAACTCCAAGCATGGTGTGCCCTGATCATGTATCCACTGCACACTGATGTTGTCTGCAGTGACAACGTGAGATGCTCACCTTGCATTTACAGGACCAACACAAGGTTATACTGACCCTAATGCTGGACTGAGATGAGTTCAATTTCTCCAGCAGGCCAAAATATTCTACTGCTCTTCCTGTGGTAGGGTAATGAACATTAAAATGTGAATTCAGTGATCACTTAGCTGCTTTGTATAGCTCTAGATAAATTTATTTGGAAGGTATTTTACTAGCAATAATTTAGATTCACCCTAATGAGACAATGTTTCTAATTTTTGTTGTTGTTGTTTGTTTGCATGTAAGGAAATTCAAGCAAGAGCATCAGAGCATTAATCAGAATTGCCCCACAGATCAGCAGAATAGATTTTAGCTCTCCCAGACCAGTTCTGTAATCATAGGCTGTGTTCTACACACAAAAGAGGAATATTTTGTTGTTAAAACAAACAAACAAAAAAAGAATTTTAAATCCAAAATGTATGACAGTTTGTCAGATGAACAAGAATGATAACTAATAATACATAATGAGATGAATATTTAAATGTTATTTATACATGATATGTAATTATAGCTAGTTAAGGTGTTAATGGGTTTTATCCACATTGCTATAGTGAGTACCACTTGATTCAGTTCTCAGTAGACAAATTCCTCTTTATATGAGCTTACTCACAATAACATTCAACCAGGACGTGCTTCAGCTACAGAGAGCATCCTGAAATTGATGTCTGGTGGCAGAATGTTGTGTCATCTTTAGAATGCAATTCTGAACAGCAAAGAGAGAAGGCTCAGGGACAAGCCAACGCTTTTGCCTTCTAGAAGCTGTGAATCTGCTGTAAGAATGAAGCAACGCCTCTGCAGAAAAGGAGGAAGGAGTGCAGGGATGTCTGTGTGCACACAGGTAGACAGCAAACTTCAGTCTCCTGTATTTATTTCTTAATACAATTAGATGAGGTGGAAATAGTCTTATTATTTCTATAGACAAGAATCTGACAGGCTGAGGGGTCTCCAGAGAAATAGAAGAAGTGTTCCCAGGAAAAAAAATTAACAATTTCTTCTAACATAACAGGCCTTTACCTCTGGACCAACCGCCTTCTAATGGAAGCCTTCACTCTATAGTGCCTTAAAATGCATGACTTTGAATCATCAGAAATACATGAAGAATTAACTGATGTAGGCTTAGTGTGTAAAGGAAGACTTGACTCCCCAGGGATAGCTGGCAGTCCTCATTTTTGCCACCTCAGCTCTGCCAGTGTTTCTTACAGAGGGCCTGCTAGAAAGGTTTTACAACATAAATCAAAAGGAAAAGGAAAAATTCAAAATAATTCTCCATGAAAATGCTACTAAAGAGTTCTCGGCATGAAGGGATGTATTTCCACCACACTGTGATATATCTGCTTCCTGCTACTAAAGATAACCTTTTCTTTTCTACCCCTTAAAGTCCAAATGGGGAAACGTCTAATAACAGAAGGCTCTGAGAGCAATCCATCAAACACATGGTTCCCCCAAACAAGCCATATTCACCAGAGACAAAATGTTCCATCTCAGCATTTGTTACAAACATACAAATTGATTGATACCTACAGAATAGAGCTGGATGTACATTTTCTGATAAAATGTGCTTGTTTGTTTGTTTGTTTGTTTTTCATTCAAGAATGCTAAGGTTTTTTTAAAACACCAAACTTTACAGGGAGAAGGTTTTCCTTCAGTAAACCTTCTCAGTCACTGGGTGGTACCTGCAGTAAAAACAAAGGGAAACTTTCAGCTTGGCAACATGGGATGTGCAGGTACATCCAGAAGGCCAGATTCTGGGATTCTAATTTAGTCATTACTTAATTCTTACACGATCTGTCTGTACCCAAATACCAGACAGAGTTCTCCCTCACATAGAGCCTGCAGGAGAGGGCATGGCGGATCCACCTTGTGGTTTGCCTGTCCCTTCCATCTTCTGTGCTCACTCCTCTGTCCTACTGACTAATACTAAAGTAAGTTATAGGGACAGAGGCAGAAAAGGCAGTTCCCTGTACTCTCTGGCACAGAGTGCAGATAGTGGGATTTCTTGCCAGCTCCTCTGCATAAAAACCACGTTAGCGTTGCAGAAAGACCAAATTTTGCTCCTGGAATACATCTTAATCTACAGCTTCTCCTGCTGATAGCATACTGCAGAAGTAATTTGAGACCCGACAACTCCATTGATGGTAAAATTCATTCAACTGGAGCCCAAGCCTGACCTTAGCCACAATACTGGGTGGGCAGAGGCTGCTGACTGAAAATTTGTTTTGACATCTCTTATGGAGTAAGAAGGAAACATCATCTCCCCAGTTCTCCAGCCTGACTTGCTCTCTGTAAATATAAGCCTCCTCCGTAGAAGAAAGCCCCTTCTGCTACCACACCTCCTCAAGTTTCACCACTCATTCGCACCTCTCCAATGCAGTTTTGTGCTCACTGCCCATCACCTTTGAGTTAGTGAGGACTGTCCAAGCTGCTCTCCACAGGCTTAGATCTCTATCTGCAGCAGCAAGGCGACCTTCTACCAATGGGCTTCTGTTCTGTCTGCAGAGATAATAAAAGAAGATATACCTTGGCTTCCCACCAGTTTAACATAGTTGTTTAATACAGTAATTCCGTGAGAATGTACATGTTGTGAATGACTTACTGTTATTACATGCATTTAGGGCAGCCTGAAGATTCAAAAACAGAGATAAAAGTGCTATTATCCAAGGGACCCCTTTGCCCAGAACAGTGTTTATGAAAATCATTTTGTTCTCTCGCAATTTGATTTTCCATTTTATTAAACTGTAAAGCATGTTAAAAGGAGAGTGGAAATACATTTGCTTGCTGGAGCCACCTCAATCAGATCAGGAGAGGGCATGGGATCATCCCTCCAATTTCTATTCTACCTTGTGAGAAGAAGTCCTGGAAACTGGAAGTAAAGGTGTGGGATTTAAGTGATACAGATATTTTCTGCCTGCTGCTGGTAGAGTACTAGAGAGGTTGAAAAGCCAGGCTGTGAAGGTGGAAAACAGCACTGGCAGATCACAGCTACCAATTTCAATTATCACCATTGTACCACTTGAACAGTACCCAGTGTGACTCTGAACAGCCACCCTCTCTTCTGCAAAATGGGACTTTTTTTCTTTTTTTTTCTTCTGTTGTTTTAGAGAAAAGATTCTGTTATGGTCCGAGTTGTCATTATAACCAACGCTTTTACAGGAGCTCCAGAATGTCAAGGTTTTATCCATTTACTTTGAATAGATGCTTCCTTCATTTGGAAAGAAGTAAGCAGTACATTCATACCTCCTTAAGCCAGCAGAAAAAATGATAACGAATATGAATCTTCCTGAGTCAGCAAAAGAGGGCACACTCCACCTCTCCAAATTCTTCCTTATTTTTTTACTTAAAGCCATACGTTCTTCAGTCGATATTGTTAACCTTGGAGAAAAGAGTTTTCGTTTTGGAATATTTTAGATTCTAAAGATTCTTCTTTATATTTAGATAAGAAAATCCTTAGTCTACATATGTCTCTTCTTACGTGTCTGAGCAACCCATGGTCCAACAGCGCCTTGATCTCTGCAAGAGCTCTGAACTGCTCCCAGATTGCAGTTTGCTAATTTTTTTTTTTCCCCCAATTTTTCGTTTGAGTAATTTCATCAGTTCCCATCTGAAACAAGAATATTGCTAAGGCTTCTCAATGGCTGCTACTTCTGCCTTCTGAAGGTTTGTCAGAGCAGGCAAAACTCATCAATATCGCCCCACCTGCAGTGCTCATCTTGTCATCCTCACCAGCAATGGAAGGCTAATCCATGCAGGAATGCTTACAGAAGAGTAGCAGCAACATTTTTTGCTGCTATTCTTGTAATTAATGATCGGTTTATGCTGGACTCCAACTTTCAGATAATTTCTCTGACCACGATGCTTCCGGTGACAGCACAAAGAAGTTGAAAGGGCAATGCTGTGTATTTGTGGTAGAATTAGAACAGAAAAATAAAATAGCACAGATATCCAGATAATAGTAATTCCTGCTAGAAACTGAATGGTGATATAGCAGGTCTGTTCCATTTCAGATTGGAGAGCTCCAGGAAAAAATCCATGTATTGACACAATGTCCATGATAAGTTCAAGCTTTCAAAAAAAAAAAAAAACCACAACATTTTTCTCTACAATCTGTAAGATACTTTCTATAAAATAGAAAAGATGAAAAGGGAAAGGATATTTTATGTTCCTTTTATTTTCTGATCCTCCAAAATGGTCACGTAAGATTTTCTAGCTTTTATTTTCTATTATGAAGATTGGAAGCTTGATGTTTATATCAATTAGCTAACAGATGAACTATCCAATAATTATATGTCACCAGAATACGTCTTTCAGAGTAGAATTGATATTATGAGGTTCACAATAATCTGATTAAAATGGTACCAGTGCACATTACTGATGAAGTCCTTTTTTTTTCCCATTACTTTCTCAGGATGCCTCGCATCCTATTGCAAATAAACCAAATTATTAGATTTTCCCCTGTGTATGTGCTCCCTTCTCCTTTCTAACACCACCCCTCAGACTCCAGCAAACACTGCTGAGCTCTGCCCCAGAAGCTGCCTCTTTTCCAAGCTGATGATTTCCTTTTCTGTGGGGTTTGTTAAAGTACCTTTAAGAATTACTATCTTGATCTAGCTGCTCATGGCAGGGGTGCTGGAACTAGATGACCTCTGAGCTCCCTCCCAACCCAAGTCGTTCTATGATTCTATAAACATTATTTTGTTTTCTTGGTGATATGGATCAGTCAGCACCCAGAGACCTATCATAGCTTTAAAATGTTGCCAAATGCTATTTGCAATTCACCCAAATGCCAAATCCAAATGAGTGTCTTCATAATATTAATCTCATTGCCACAACTCTTATCATTTTAGTAGTGGGTGAGTAAATCTGTGCTCCTTGCCTCAGTATGAAAACATCACACAGGGACAGGATGACCTGAGATCCAGAAAATAAGCAGGATGACAGCAAAAGCTGTCCTCCCACCAAGCTGTGAAGGGGGAAGTGACAATGTCTGCTCCAGGAAGCTCCAGCATTCCTGAAGAGTCCCCTCCTGCACAGCCAGATATAGGATGATCTAACCTGACTGGCTTTTCCACCCACTGTATTTCTTAAACATTGATTAGATTTTGCAATCACAGATCAATTGATAATTTCATAAAACTAAGTGAATGGTTGTCAAGACTAATCAGCCTGGTATGGTGTGTATGCATCGACCTTCAATCCCAGGAGCACGTGTCAAAGATAAAATGCCTCTTTGCAAAGCCTCTCCCTCCCACTCTCCCTAGGCTATTGCTGTTTATGAACTGAGCTTTTGTTTAATTGGTTACAGCAAACAGGGAAATAAATAACACCAATACTCAGTCTGTCTCTAGTGACTCCCAGATGGCCATGGTGAGCAAGCTTTGCTCTACAAGCAGCCCTCAGGAAAAGTTTGTAAGCCTGCTATGAAGGGAAAAGCACACAGACTTCCAGCTCCACTGCAGAGGACTGCATTTCTCCTGTACTTTAGTAAGGGGAATGAAGTAAGAATTGTGTGAAAATTTCATTTGTGCCTTCTCAGTTCACATTGCAGCGCTACCTGTCTTTTCCTCTCCTGTTCCTCAGCATGAACTGCAAGGACATGACACAGGCAATGCTCTGTCCTCTCTCTTTTCCCTTCCCCCTTGACCTACAGCTGTCCTTGAGGGAGTATCAATATTATCCGACATTTACAGACATGAGAAGGGAGAAAGAGAAGTAAATCACTAACAGGGAAACTGACTGAAATCTTGTCAGAACATCACTGTATTTCTTATCTGTTTCCATTTGCTCAGCATTTCACACCAAGTAAATGTAGCAATTCCTTTTCACTTGCATCTCCACGTATGCTTTTCCTACAATTTGTTATTCCTGGAGTTTAAAAAACATACAAGCCATGCAAACCCCTTCCTACTGCCAAAGATTTCCGCGTACAGACTTCAAATTTACGAAACATCTTAGTTGTGCATAGCATCAGTACTCAGGTCCCAGACAGATCCTCCTCTTCCAGCAGATACTCAAAGCATTCACAAGGTGGTAGTTATTATGCAGCCATTGGTCAGTTAAAGCACAAAGTCCTATTGGACCTATTTCCATGTTAGCTCACAGCTCCCAGACTGTTGTAACTAGAGGCTTGCACAGTTTCTGTGAGTCCTCACACAACATCTCAACAGCAAAGCAGTTCAATTTCACATAGACTGGAAGAGACAGTGCTGGCTGACTTAGAATTCCCAGCCGAGGTTCCCACACAATGGTTTCACAGTCACCTCTACATGGCTCTCTAATCATGGAAAAAATAAAAGCCCTTTTGACTTTGGTATAAACATGGCATGAAGCGTGAAATTAACCCATGTTGTACATCATTTGGAATAACCACACGTGTGCAGATTCCAGTTTAAGTAATTAGCCAAATAATTAATAATCTGCTAAATAATTAGCACACAATTAGGCGTGGACAAAAATCAAGTGCCTAATTAAGTATGTGCTCCTTGAGTTTGAGTTGCACTGAAAAAGATCAGAATGCAAACTGTATTTTAAGCCCATAATTGCACATTCTGGCTGGTGTGGCTTTGGAGTAGCTTTTCTAACGAAGGAACATGTCCCTCAACCTTATTCTGAAGATATTTCTCTTGACAAATAGCAGGCCAGCTCTAACTTTTTAGTGCATCTGTCCCCAGGATCTTCCCAAGACATAAGATTTACTGTTCTTAAAATCCGCCTCCAGAAACCTATAGTGGACAACCAGAACCACATGTCCAAAAATGCTGCACTGCATTCATTGTGGTTCTAGAGGGAAACACTATGCATGATGGCCTCAATTCCCTTACCCAAGTTGTCTTTCTCTAGGTGTATCGTCATTCAATCTACTTCAAGCAAGACTTTTCACCTTAAGTTTGCTATGGGCAGTGGAATGGGTCAATGGCTCAATGTCCAGATGGAGATCAGGGATGAATGGTGTCTCTCATCTGGGGCTGGGACCAATGCACTTTAGTATCTTTGTCAGTGACCTTAACAGTGGCATGAAGTGCACCTTAGCCAGTTTTTTTAATAAGGAGGGAAGCATCAGCACAGGTTGCCCAGAGGTGGGTGGGTGCCCCATCCCTGGAGACATTCAGGTCAGGCTGGACCAGAATCTGAGCAGCCTGATCTACCTGTAGGTATCCCTTTCCACTGTAAGAGAATTGGACCAGGTGACTTTTAAGGGTCCCTTCTAACTCGAATGATTCTGTGATTCACTGGATGACCTGGGGTTTTCTAAAGTAGGAAGGAACATATTCCCTGAAGATTTTTCTTTTCTTGAACTCACTTCTTTCCATTTCTCAGAGTTGCACAAGAAAATGCTCATTAATCAAAATGGGAGGAAGCTGTTTGTGCCCCTGATGAAGACTAGCAGTGCTAGCTCTGTGAGGTAAAGCCATGAGAACCCAAAAACCTTCTTCAAGACGTCAGCAGATGGCCACCTGGTAGGACATTTAGTGTTATGCCTCACCTCCAAACCTCACTGATGAATTGATGCCTTACACACCTTCTTCTAGCCTTCCAAAGAACCATCCATCACGGGAGGCAGGACAGCAGGCAACCTGGCTAAGTGGCACAATAAGCAAATCCTGTCTCTTGAGAGGTGTGTTCTGTGCAGCTTCCAGCACACATGCAGGTCTCCATCTGCAGCCGTGCTGAGCCAGCCCTCCCCTGGATGGGTGTGGGGAAGGAAGCTTTGGCTGCATTTTTCCCCCTGAGGCTGATGTGATATATTAGGTGGAGGTGACACACAGGTCAAGTGAGCACCTGTTCTCCCGAGGCCTCAGGGAACCTTACTAACATGGGAAGAATTTATTTTAACAGCTAGAATCTGGGGGAGATTATCACTATACATTCTCTCCCTGGGAGTTGTAAACTGCTGGAATTCACGTCTGCCCTTTGGGATGCTGAACAGAAGAGAGGAAAGGTCCCTTTACAAGGGCAGGAGGAAGGGCTTTGGTTCTATAAAGCCAGGCTCTGTGTTAGCTTTCAGTGTGGATTACAGAAGTTGATGGATATCCTTGGTATCTTAAGGGTGACAACAAAAACTCTCCACCAAGAAAGCTGGAGTACAGGGCTGAGCCCATTTTGTGTAATCCAGAGGATTTGTCATTTTGTTAAGACAAGAGATAACTGCCATTTAACAGTCACTTGGAAAGAAGCAGCTAATGCCTCACGTCAATATCCAAGGAGCATTTGGATAATGCTCTCAATATTACACTTCAACTCCTGTTTAGTCCTGAGGTGGCCAGAGAACTGGACTAGATGATTTTTGAAGGTCCCTTCCAACTCAACTATTCTACACAAGAATTGAAGATCCCTTCTAATTTTGCAGCGCTTGTATAAAGTTAATTGTTGTCCTCGCCTTCCAATGTCGTGCAGCACAGAGCTGCTGTTTGCACCTTCTCAAGGGCCACCTCTAGGCTCAAGTGGTGCTGGAGACTAGAGAGGAAGTACTGGTTTTGGACATCATTTTGGGGCAGGAAGATAAACCAGTATTTGGTCACACAAAAACACTTTGAACAATTTGAATGTCTGAACTGCTTTCTAGGAAAAGGGAATGGAGAAAAGACAAGCACAGGCAGGATAGGGGGGAAATCAGCATTTTCCCCCACTTGTCTTTAAAATGTTGCTTTTAGCTGTGGCTTGAGATGACTCTTCTGATATTTCCTTTAATATCTTTGTCTTAGTCAGACTAGTTTTAGTAGTCAAAAAAGCTACTGTTTCTCTGGCCCTAAATGAAAGTCATTCTGTTGTTCTGACTAAACATTTAACTTTAAAAAAAAAAAAAAAAAAAAGTGGGTTATTAGCCAGCCACTGCTGGAATTGCTGCTCTCCTTTCATTCTTACTTCTGGTACTACTGGCATCAATTCAGAAGATGAACAGAGGATTTCAATCTTCTAAAGCTGCCAATCCTGCAACTTTCAAAAACACCAACTGCAGTTTCTATGATAGCGATGAATCCCTGAGCTGGTGAGGGCAGAGCCCAGAGACAGTGCCAGAAGCAGAATTCAGGGTGAGAAGCCTGAGCAGCTCTGTGGAAATCAGTCATGTCCACCTTGTTTTCCACTGAGATCAGCTGAACTCATCCCAGCCTCTCCTGATCCCTAGATGCAAGCATAGGCCACATCATTTGGCCCAAAGAATTTGCTCATCAGGAGCCTGGCTCGTCCAGCTGTTGGAAAGAGCTTGGAGCATCATTCCCTCCTCTGCATCCTGAGACAAAGGCAGGGAGAGTGGGAGCGATGTTTCTCAACACAACTTCTGCCAAACAAACTTCTGCCTTTCCTGCCAAACGTGCCCACCTCGAAGGCATAACACCCTTACACCACCTGCAGCTGCTGTTTCTGCAGCAGAGTCACTTGCATGGAAATGGCTGGTTTCCACCATGGGAAATAAATAGAAGTCACTCCCAGTGGTAGAGATTCCTCTGGGAAGAGGCACTGCACAGAGACAAGATGACTGGATCACTCAGACTCCTTTACTAGCAGCAATCTGTCCTCCTGTCCCCTGCAGTCAGTGGGTCTGGATAAATCCCTGCACACCCTGAAGCCTTTACTTGAGGCCATATAAACATCACCTCACCCCAACTTCTGTGCAGCTGTCCCACTGATGCCAAGAAGGGATAGCCATGGTAATTAAAAGGTAGCAAAGCTCCTCGTCTGCATGAACAGGGGACGAGTCAATACAGTTCAATCTGCTGCTGAATTGACTGCAATCAATTTCTCTTTCTGCCCATCCAAGGCTGCAGCTGTAAAGCACTCACAATCTGATCAATGGTGACCTTGAGAGCAATGAAGAGAGACAAAGCCACACTGCAAACTGAAGGAGGACAGAGTGAGCCTTGGGAGCAAGCAGACATTAATGGGAAGGTAGAGCATAGCCTTCTTCTAGAGCAAAGCAGAGGTTCGTTGCAGTTGCGTGGTATCAGACAGGGAAGCATGCTGCACATAGGGATGCATTCTTCCACCAGCCCTCCAGAAAGAGCAACATGATCACCCCACTAACAGGCTGCGTCATGAGAAAGAGGGCTTCACTACAGGGTGGGACAGTTCTTATCCAAAATACATTAGAAATTGATACTGATATATCACCACTCCTTGTTTCTCATCTCCATACTGCAAGAATGGAATAAAAGACAGCGCCAGGCATTCAAGGCAGCCCAGCATCTACACTTGACTTTAGGATGAGTCTGCCCATCTCAGGCAGCTCCTGCTGAGATGTCCAAAGAAATAAAACGAGATTGTGTCTTAGCACTTTCTCTCACACTCCCGACCAGCTCCATCCCAACCCAATCACTGGTAATGAATTAATAATTAATCAATCACTACCTGATTTCATTTTCAGCTTGCAAGATGAGAAAAAGAAATGAGATCTTAAAATAATACTCTGCAATGGGTTGTGTCTGTCTCTAGCAAATGCAATTTAACTGCCTTAATGAAATGCTAATTGGTAGAATATATATATAAAAAACATCCTGAATACTACTCTAATTAAATTTCCTTTTTCCAGATCTGCAAAGCAAAATGCTCAGCGAAGAAAGAACAGTAAACAGGCGCAAAAGCTGTCCTTTTCAAGAGGGGGTAAAATTACAAAGAACAGAACGAGGGTTCGTCGGGAATAACACCATTGTTGTTCCTAATTGTGTGCGAGTGTTGCGTGCGCATGTGGCATAGCAAAATAAAAACGATGTTTATGGAGAGCTGCCTGCTTCTTTGCTGATGGACTGGAGGCGCTGATCCGACAATTAAAGCATCGTCTCAGTAATAGCCATAAATAAACAGGCAGCATTAGAACAGACTTGCAATAAAGATGATATTAAAAGCAGAACAAAATGAGAAGCGGCGCTGAATGGGAAAGGGTGAAGTGTAAGTCACGTTGATTTGTTCTTTCTTGCAGATAAGGAAACAATGAGATGTCCTTACTGTGGACCCCCAGCACTCAGCAAAGCTGTTCTATAAAAGCAAAGGACAAGGGGCGATGAGATTGTAAATAGCTTTTAATCAGGAAGAGGGGAAAAGAAAGGGAGTAAAGTGGACACAGCGAGAGCTGGTTAGAAGCCTTCTTTGGAGACTTCTGTAGGAAAATATTGATTTGTCAAAATCTCAGGTTCTTGCAGGCCAGGGTCAGTTCCAACCCATCTTCTGTAATTCTTAGAAGTTCTGAATTGCCAGAAATGTGACACTGTCAGAATGTCAAGTTCCCAATTTCAAGCTGGAATAGCTTTTCATATAGAAATTATATATTGCTACAATAAGAGGAAAAAAAAGATTTAAGAAAAAAAACAAACAAACAAACACAAAAACAATACCTCAATTACCAACACAAAGTGCCAGCTGACCTAACGCAGCTAACTGTCCACAAATTACTGACCTAGGAGCACTTCTAAAGTTCAAAGCCTTCATTCTCTTTTGGAGAGAAGTTCTGACACTCCAAAAGCTCCCAAATGGGAGAGCAGAGCAGCATCCTCTGCTTTGGTGGACATGTTGCAGTATGAACTTGTCCTTAGCAATTACATCAGCAGGACATCGTCTGTCACTCACATGTAGCATCAGGATTCTCCAGCAAACACCATCACTACCAGCAGCTCAAGCCTGGTAGTCCCCATGGACAGCACAGTGCATTTACTCCAGGCCCTATCTATAGTACTATCTTGAAACCCAACTTGCCAGCATAGAGACTTTAAATGCCTTTGTAAATAGCCTTTCCAGCTGAGTGTAATTACCTTAATTAAAACCCCACCTCATCTTTCTGACTGGAATGGTACATGTAATCACTACATTTATCTTAACGATCTCATTAGCAGCAGGATCAGAAAGTCCTTCAGCACCTCTGCTGATGGGCTGAGACCTGGATGAGAAGTCACACATCTGCCTCTGGGGAGGAGTATGTGGGCTGAGGTTTTGGGCTGGATGGGTGGACGAGGTGTCTTCAAGTTCTGTTTTATTCAAGCCTTGCTAATTTCTGGCTCCTCCTTTCTTCCATGGCATTGGAATCTCCTGAAACTCCAAAGAGTGTTGCCTTCAAAAGTTAAAGGATACCTAGGCTTGTTATGCATGTGACTGCTATATAGCAGAAGATACTTCTGTTCCTTGGTTAGAGCAGGTGGAGGGACGGGGGGAAGGGTCATTGGCCACTAGTCTAAACAGAGCAAACTGATTTTCTTTCTGTGTCCCAAGGAGTTGCTTATGGGGCTTAGAAAACAGAGAATAGCCACTTTGGATATGTATCCTGCTTACCTTGTGTCTGCTTTTTATAGATACGTCATGCAAAGCTATCCACTCCTTTCCTTTAACTGTTGCTATCAGGCTCACAAAGTCCAGAGGTAGATTTGACCATTTACACTTGGTGTTAGATAATGGGACTGCTGGGGCAGCAGATTATTCTAAGAAGACCTTTTCTATTTCCAGCTCCCATATCCTTGTTCCAGTCAAACAGAAGGGGCACGTCAGTTTTTGGGCTGGTGAGAGCTGAAGTGAGGCAGCTGAAATCAGGATGAAGGGATCTGGGAGACTCGCTGCTTCTTCCTCCTCACTGGGTGTTCAGGCACCGGCACTGCTTCTTCCTTGCTGCCATGAAAATTGCCTTATTGAATTTTTAAATAAACTGTGCTGGTTGGAATATCTAAAGAGCCTTTGCACAGACCCTGACAGGGTCTTTTTTTTTTTTTTTTTTAAATTAAAAATCTTGGCCTCAGGCGAAATGGAAATGTCTTTTGCAACCAGTGCTCGTGTAACATATCTGAAACGCAGTTTATAAACTGGTGATTTGATGGGATTTGTTCCTGGGGGCTGTAATGAATGGATTTGCAGTTTCTTAGAGCCCAGGATGACATGACACAAATTGCTACCAATGACCATCACAACAGACGAGGGGAGAATGGGCAAGGGAAAGAAAAGAGCAGTCCAGTTCCAGTTGCAGAGTTACACACCAGAATCACATTGTCTTATGTATCCTCCTGTGTCTTTGACCCACCAAGATGTCAAGTCTGTGCTGGGGGCAACGCATTTAGGAAAAGAAAGAAAAAAAAACAACATTACGAAGTGGAAAACTTCTATAAGTTGCAAAAGCAGTGATACACATGCACCATTCACCTGATGGAGAAGGGAAATTAAAAACTAAGAACCTGCTGCTAAAGGCTGAGTGTGATCAGCCACAAAGAAGCTGCTGAGGAGAAAGAGGACTGAACTGTGCTTTTAGGCAGCTGTCCCCACTCTCTGAGCTGGATCTTCTGATTAGCTAAGGCCAAAGGGAAACCTGACTGGGAGATGGCCTGGGAAAAGAGGGAAAATAGAGCAAAATATCTTGCTTGCCTTTCCTTCTCAAGGATACAATGCCATTGGCTTTTGCTGAGGATGAATGGATGATGAAATCACTAATGTCCTTGGGTTAAATTGGTAGAGAACACGAAGGGAGGGAGCCACTGAGGTAAGGCTGGGGACTGAATGTTGAGCAGAGCAGGGGTAGAGGTAACAACAGAGATCCAATGAGGCCAGAGCTGTGTAGAAGAGAAGCCGAGCACTGAGCCTCTTTTCTGAGGCCATCCAGAGCATGCAAAGACAAGTGCTGCAGAGATTCATCAGTCATTACTAATGCAAGGCTAATGCAAACTGTGAAAGCCATACATCATTGTGCAGGGCTGGATCAGAGGCTTCAGTGATGTTGTCTTGGAGATAGAGCCCCTCGACTGCAGATCTTTCTCATCTGCACTTACAAACCAGGCTCAGCTTTCACCTGGTGGAATCATCTCACCTGGAATAAGAATGGAGGGAATGTTCACCATCCCCAGAGGGATATCCCACATCCTAAGTATTTGGATATTGCACCTTGCAGCAAACAACGTGGTATCCTCACAGCACTGTAATTCACACTTGTCTATCCCACAAGTATCACCTTATTTCTTCTCCACGCAGCTGATCCTAAGGTACCCCTGATCCTTGCCAGCCCATACCTGATTAGTGCCAACCTGCCCTCCTCACCCCACCACCTGACACACGGACCTCCTGACACACAGCAGCGTTCAGCAGAGTGCGTGCAGAAGGAAAGCACAGAGTTGCAGCAGGAGGAGGAACGGGCTCGTAGGCAGATTGCACAATGCTGGTGAGGTCAAAAGGATGTGAGCTGAGGGGTATGGGAGCTAAGCTGTAGGGCAGGGAGAGGAATGCGCTGAGATGCTGAGCACTGCTCTGGGAAAAGAAGCAGGTCGGAGCAGAGCTGGGCTCCACGGTTTGGGGCAGGCCTGGGAAATGTTTTTGCTCTGCCTCTCCCCCCGAACTGTAAATGATTCTTATCCATCATTATTATGTCACTGTGCATGGGGATGGCCTAAGGGCTCTGCAGAGGTCAGCAAGCTGATCTATAAAAAGACACCCAAGAATCAGCTGACTTTGTTGTGCACAGAAAAAGAATGGGTGAGATCTTTAGACCTCTGGAATCAAAAACTACTTGGACTCTTCGTAGCCTGAAACTGCAGTTTTCAGTATCCATCACTTTTCTAACAGCTTCTCAGGATCTATTTGATTGACTTCTCTCAGGGCTCTCTCAACCAAAACTGAAAATTCATTGAGAAATCTTTTTCGTAAAAGGAGATGCAGCCAGAGTCAGTATCTTCTTCGCTCCAAAGTTTTGGGGGAAGGGAGGTTTGGACACTGTCCAGAAGCTATCACTGGTGTGAGATGGAAAATGACAGTTCTCTAGTTTGCGATGTCTTTTCTCATGCTGTAGCTTAGCAAATTATGGGATTCAAAGGTTTTTTGTTTGCTTTGTCAATATATGACAAAAAGAAAGGGAAAGGTTTAAAGAGCAAGTTTCACTTGATTGAAAGAGATTGGTTTTCTGTATGTATTTTACTTATTCTGACTTTGCAGAGGACTTGAAATTTCAGCCTCACAACTTGCTTCGGGATATGACCATTTTTCAAACTTACAAAAATATATGGAGACAGATAACCCAGCACAGCTGTGCTACCCTGGAAAATGAGAGGCCCTCTCTGTTGCCTTACATGTCCCCAAAGCACTGTGACAAACTGGTGAAAGGTGAATGTGTTCTTTCCATTACCTCTCAAAATGTCTTTTGCTCTGGGTAAGGTGTTTACGCAGCGGTCCATTGTGATGCCTGCAAAGAGCTTCATTTCACACTGCCAAGCTGTATTTAAGGGTAGTCAATGCCTCCTTATGCCGCGTCCTCAGGAAATATTTCATCTGGTTGAATCCAAAAAAGCGTTGTCTGATGGGCAGCCCAGTGACCATACACCTTGTGAGTCATTTTAGGATCCCAGAAACAGAAGAGTCCCTTTCTTTCACAGCAAAAGTGCCTTAAAGCCCCATCAGGAGAAGATCCCATGTGGATAGAAGACCATCATGAAATCTATTTTTCATGGGATGCTGTATGATTCTGCCCTCCACAAACAACGAGGGCACCGACCAGCAGGCTGGATAGGGCATTTTTCAAGAGGGATGGAGAGAGGAGAGGTAAATACAGAGAGTGTGCAACCAAAGGGCAGAAAGACTGCGCGAGGGTTTCGTCATTCCCCTGTCTAGAAGATATTTCTCCATTGACTCTATTTAAAGTCAGCCTCAGGCTTGTGAGCTTGGAGAGCTTTTAGCAGATGAAAGAACTCACTCATCAGGCGGAGTTTTTTGAAATATCTTTTTTTTTTTCTTTTAGTCCCCAGCTCTCCCTGGTCTGTTTTAAAGCTATTTCAGCAATTGTTGAAAACTGTCAGATGCCTTTGACAGATCAATACCTTACCGTGGAATTTGCATGGCCTGTTAGCCAATCAAAATGCAAATGGGGGATACATTTAAAACACGAGCCCCCAATTTGTCTTCCAAATGCTGCTGGAAAGTCATGAAAGCAATTTAGCTGTTCCTGGGACTGCACCTTGTCTCGAGCCTCACTTCTGGCAAAGCTGCTGTATTTATTATTTTTTTTTTTTTGCCATGAGGGAATGTGAGTGTGTGTATGTGCACACGCTACGGGCATCATTTTCAAGCTGTGAGCATAAATCTTCCTTTCTGACAGAGTGAGATTTATGGCCCTGCCATGAGGCTCACAGCACCTCCCAGCCCAGCGACACGGCTTGGGATGGAGCAAGGGGCAGCTCAGGCTCCCTTTGCCTTTCCCAGATGGTGTTAAGGTTTAGAGACAGAGCATCACCAACACCTCACACTGCAGCAATCATGAGAGCCATTTAGTGAAGGCTGAGTCAATAAAAACATTCTCTTCTCAACAAATGAATGCTTTTATTCTCCTCCTTGCTTTTCCTGCTAGGAGCTTTGTGCGAGGGGAAACTGCTGGATGGACATTACAAGAGATGAGCATCTTTGCCTTGGCTCTGGGTAGGAGCAGTTGGTCTCCTGGTAGCACAGGCTGTTGTGCTGGTCCCTGTTCCTGCTCCTCAACCTGACCGAGCAAGTCTGCCTCCAAGCACTCACCCCCAGCCTGCAGCATCCATCCATCCATCCATCCATCGCAGCCTGGGAACCCACTCTGAGCCTGCTTAACTGGTTTTATTTCTTTTTCTAATAGAAAACATTTTTTTTCCTCTTCTTTTAAACTTTCTGAAAGAAAATACTTGCATTGTCTGAAAATAGTTCATTTCCCCCTGAAAATATCCCTCCTCCCATAATAAACCTACCGTTTTGATTTAAAGCTACCTGCAAAGGTGATTTTGTCTTTAATGAGAATTTGAAATGCTCTACGCAAGACAGAAAGCCTGACCAGCCCATTCTTCAGCTGGAAATGACGACTTCATGCAGACTCATGCATGATAATTTACCAATATTCTTTTTAAAACTGGTTTGGAAACAAAAGGCCCTGTCAGCTGTTATCTACCCATGGAGCTGTCTATTTCTAACAGCTAGGCTGAACCCACTGGCAATGTGGATTGCTTCTTCCCCCAGGGACCTGGGAACATGCAGATGCTGCTGCATGGGACCTTTCCTGGCATCCAATGCAGGATGGTTATGCTGGAAATGATTTTGCAGTGGACTGGGTTCCCTCCAAAAGAAATTCTTTCACACCTATCAGATTTGGTTAATAAAATGAAACGGGTAAATCTTCACTGTAAGATTATTTGGAGTGATTTTTAGTTGTTCCTGCTCAGCAAATGATTAGTTTTCCACTCCCTGCTTTCCTTGAAGGTCTGGGTTCTCCCTCTCCCTGCAGTCTGTTCTCGTCTGGCTCACCGAGGCAGCCAGATGGTGTAATTTGCAGGTACCTCCACAGCACTTACTTGTCTGACATGCCCGAACTGATTGAAACATGCACAGAAACATTTGAAACCTCATTGAAAGGGTCTGGATAAAGTCCTGGAATGTGATAGATCTGTGAGGCAGACCAGGCACATCCACACACCCCTAGAGACTACACAAAAATCCAGGGGAAAGAGTTTCTGCGCACACATCTGTGCTTGGAGAGGAGGTTGCTGTAGATCTTTAGATGGCTATTTCCCAGTAAATAAATACACCGTGGCTGCTCATACTGCATTTGTAGGTGGATGTGTGCACTAGTGGGTGTACAGAACTCCCCCATTTTTTGGATCTCTGAGCTACGTGCAGGTATGCTTGCGTTGGGGTTGAGTCTGGTGATTCTAAAAGGTCTTTTCCAACCTTAATGATTCTATGACTCCCTTGAGGTCAACACTATCCACACACTGCGGTTCCATAGTTTTACCTTTTCTCTTGTGCCCTCAGTGATACCTGAGGACATTAGAAGTGTGTGGAGAGAGTTGTACATGGAAAATGCACCAAAGCAGTAATTTTTTCCTGGGCATCTCTTGCTTCTTCCTTTCACTGTACGCCATCAGATGTGAAACAATTGGTAAAGGGTCAGTGTGCATGACAGTGGGCCAGCTCCTGTGGAGATTCCTTCCACTGCTCAAAGGAAGCTTATAAACAGGAAGCAAAGTGACTTTCTACACGGTCTGATTGTGATAGGACAAAAGGGAATGGCTTTAAACTAAAAGAAGGGAGATTTAGGTTAGCTGTTAGGAAGAAATTATTTCCTCAGAGAGTGGTGAGACCCCAGCACTGCTGCCCTGAGTTGCAGGTGCTCCATTCCTGGAGGTGCCCAAGGCCATGGATGAGCCCTGGGCAGCACAATCTGGCAGGGGGCAACCAGCCCATGGCAGGGGGCAGAATTAGGTAATCTTTAAGGTCCCTATGATTCTATGAGATCTGCAGCAACCACAGGGAACAGAGCTTGCTGAGAGCCTTCTGAGCAGTGGGCTGCAGAGAACTGACTTAAAATGCTTCCAAAAGCAGGAGGAGAGTCAGTGCTCAGTGTCTGGATCAGTGCATTCCAGGGAGGATGCCTGCTGCCGTATGAATAAAATCTCCCCTGGAAGTGTGTCTATGAACTGCAGTGGCTTTGTAAACAAACACCTAGCAAGAACAGAATGGAATCTAGCACTGACTTAAGTACAGTAAGAAAACATGGCAGGAAAAAAAAAATATATATACTAATTGTATTTTATTGCTGGAATGAACAATAAAGCAGCAGAAAAGCCTTTCTCATGCTTCAGCTAGGGCAGGAGGAGATGAGCAGGGGGCGAGACATGCTCACACAGTGCCCTGCCATGCCGGGGCTGGCAGCACCCTGTCAGCACATTGTGAGAAGGAGCTCCATCTTTCTTTCTTACATGGCCTGACAGCTTTTCAGAAGAGATTTATACAGGGACAGATCGGAATATCTGTCATAGCAAACCACCGTGATCAAGAGAAATGAGGCGCTGCGCCTCCAAGCTGGGACCTCACGTTATTTTAGGGAAAGGAGATCTTGTTCCATTGGAGGGCACAACTGCAGGAGCTGCCATGGGAGCAGAGGGTCCCTGGGCTACATGGGTACGAGTTGTCAATGCCAGGATTTATCTGACTATGTACAAACATCTGGAGAGTACAGGCCTGCACCCCTGTGGCTTGGAGAGCCTCCCTTTATGATCAAGGCAGAGAAGCTGTCACTTCAAGAGCCCAATTCGTCTCTTTCTAAGGCAGACATCTAAAGCAAGTCATATGAATTGTGCTGCCGAATTGCTTGTTTCTCTTTTCCTACTGCAAGGGGAGTCTAGACAGCTCGCTTGGCTGAAGGTAGTTGGAAGGGAGAAGAGACAAGGCTCAGCCCTGATGTGTAGGTGGGCCATCCCATGTTATCTGCCTGCAACACTGCAAGACCAACACTGCATCTGTAAGCATGAGGGGCAGTGATGCATGGGGTGTGCATCTCACAGGGTGGTCCACCATGCTATGAGGTGCTGGGGTGCAGCCAACATATCAGGAATTTCAAACAAGTCCAGAGTGATGAAATTTCAAATTTGCCCAGATGGATTTAAAGGGGGGGGGGAAAAAAGTGATGGAAGTTCTCTGATGGAAAAATCTCACCATTAGCATTAGGCAGCAAGTCTGCTTGGCTCGCCCCCTGAGCCACTCTGCTGTGACAAAGCCACGGGAGCATTTTACAAGGACAAAGGTTGCTGGCTGGTGAGCAGCAGCGTATTAACATGGAAATGACAGCAACCCATGTCAGACCACGGTGCCCATGCAAATCTTTCTTAGGCTATTAGCAGTATGTGGAACGCATCCTCTGATATGGGACGCTATCGCGCAGGTACCGGGTGACTGGTTTGCAGCCTCACGGTGCTGTATGGCTGCTCTGAAGCAAACCTGCTATGCCAAATCACTGGGGGGGAAGAAGGAAAAAAAAACAAAAGAGAGGAAAAAAAAGCAGATTGCAATTCAGCCCCCTGCTTTTGCAGTGAAGCTCCTCCAGACCCCAGCTGCGGTGTAAATTGAGATTCCGCATGAATGCTGTTGCCTGCTTTCACTGCTCGTTGGGTGCAATTTACTTGTCTTATCCGATTTACGCTATGCACTCAGGTTTGGAGCATAAATATACAAGCTCATATAACTATGCAAGCTTTTTTTTTTTTTCCCTCTCCTGTCTCCCATCTCTCACAGCAGCTCAGATCCATCAAATTCAGAGGAAGAGACTTCAATTTCAGTGATCTTCCTTTTCTCACCCAAAGCCCCACTGATTTCTGTGCTGAGGCTTCCTAACCACACCAGTAGATTTTTCTATTGGTTTTCATTTTATCCTGTGATTTGAAGGGTTTAAGTGGGAATTAAGAGATACCTCGGCTTTGAGTGCAGCCCCGCTCGTAGGGGTGAATTTCAGCCTAAATGAAAAGTGCATGCATTAGGAACGCGCTCCCCAAGCATGAATTAATGTTCTCAGGGTGCTCCTTAACAACATGCAATCTTCCACGCAACAGGTTGCTTTGCTTGGATTAACAACCTGGAGGAGAAGGATTAATATAATTGCTACTCCTAACCACAACCGCAGAAAATAATCACAATGAAGTTAAATAAAACCTTTGAAACCTGTCAGAGGTTGTTCTGCACTGTTTTAATCTGTGCATATCTTTCAGGAACTTCTCTGATGTCAAACAGGATGTGCAAGCATTCCCTTTCTCTTCCCTACTTATGCTCAGGTCAAAAAGAACAGGAATTTTTCAGAGAACAACACCTAAACTGACCTTTCCCAGCCCAGTTCCACATATCAGAGAACTGTAAGGGTCAGAAGGGACAACTGGAGATCAACTAGCCCAACCCCCCAAGTATCTTGGATCATTCCATGAGAACAAAATGAAGAAGTCTGTCTCATCTAACCCAGGATCATCTGTTCAATAGTGGCCAAAAACTGTCACTGGGACTATACCAGTGTGAGTGTAGCTGTATTTCCCTTGTACTCAGGCTCTAGCAAACAGCAGCTCAGGGACTCCCTGAGCCAGAGGTGTTATCTTTCTTTGGTTTCTGTGCTCTTGATGGATTTTTTTCCTCTGTGAAGGCTCTAATAGCCTCACAAAACACAGTCAGGTTGTAGAGCTGTGTTTCTTGCAAGTGCCAGAAGTTTACATAGGTTCCAAAAGCAAAGCATGAAATCACACCATATTTCCATCTCTGGGTACACTACCAAGCAAACACATCTTGACAAGGAAATAAGAAAAGTCTCTTTTCAGGAGACATTATGATTTCAGTACAGTTACAATCAGAAAGATTAACACAGTGAAAGGGCAATAGAGAAATGTAACAGCAAAGGAACCAGTGAGGACAGGATGATATCTAAAAGGAAAAGTAAAGGTACTCACCCATCTCCCAAGATCTCAGCTCACAGGAAAAACTCCACAAAGGAGGGATCTCCAACCAGGGACCCTTCCAAGAGGGGCAGTCAGCCCTTCAATGGGATCTAAGAGAGGTGCAGCCACACTCCATCCCTTTGGGTCACACAGAGGAATTGCCTTCACCTGTGTTCCCAGGGCTGACTGTGTCTTTTTCCCAGGTGTTCAATCAGTGGTTCAGGCTGTGACTCAACAGATACATAGTTTTTTGTTGTTGTTGTTGTTGCTTTTTAGAAAACAAAGAACATTTGTATGTATTTCTGGAATAAAAATGTTCTGTGCCAAATATTGCAAGAAAAGCATTTCCCTGCAGTCAACACCCCATTTGAAAATGGCTCACAGTGCTCCTCCACCCCATTGCCACAAGGGCTGTTGTTAGTGCTGGTACCTGATTAGAGACAGATCAGATGTACTACAACGTATTTGTCCTGCTGCCCAGAAGTGGAACATCAGGAGCTGCTGGACTGTGACCAGTTGAGTAATTCTCAACAAATACATGGAAATAAGCATAATCATCTTCATCACATTAATCACAGTCTCACAGGAAACCTTCATGGATTTTAGTGAATACAGAGCCAGTCTGTTCATTATCCCTCATTCTCTGGTGGCCCTGGGCAGCCAGAGCAAAATTCACCCTCGTATAAAATCCAGCGCAAGGCCAATGCATCACCTGCATGCCGTTTGCATGCTTCTGTGCTTTTGACCTCCACAAGGTGATGATGTGGTGGTGAGGCCTTGTAGGATCTGCGGAGCTACACACGGTGAAGGACAAGCAGAAGAGCACCAAGTCTCTGCTTCTGAAGCCTTTTCCACCCTACAGGTCTTTTCCTTCCCTCTTTGTCTGTTGAGACCCTTCACTTGTTACATAAGCACTAAGGAATAACCCCTTCACTTACATACGAGGGTTTTCAACTCCCACAAAACATTCCCACTCCAGGAAACTTGTTTTAACACTTGCTTTCACCAGTACAGAAACAGCAGTAGAAAGCCAAGCCTGCTGGCTTCAAGAGGAGGAATAAACCTCCATTCTGCAGCAAGCACCATGGGCTCTTTAAAGTCTTCCCAGAGCAGGAGTTAGTCTCTCTCTCTTTCTTTCCTTGATCGCTTTGTGCATGTTTTTGTAGACTTGAACTTCTATTCTGAATTACTTTTGAAGCCGAACCTGTTACAAGTCTGCAGATCAGATTCTGGTTCATCTCAATGAATCACAGAACCATGGAATAGTTCTATAGGAATAGTTGGAGGGGATCTTAAAGATCATGTAGTTCCAACCCCCCTGCCATGGGCTGGTTGCCAACCATCAGATCAGGCTGCTCAAGGCCTGAATGCCTCCAGAGGTGGGGCACCCACAGATTCTCTGGGCAGCCTGTGGCAGTGCCTCACCCTTAAGTAAAAAATTTCTAAACATCTAGCCTGAATCTTCTCTCTTTTAGGTTAAAGCCATCCCCCCTTGTCCTATCACTAATAGGCTGTATAAAAAGTCAGTCCCCCTCCCACATGTAAGATCCCTTTGCTCTTGTTTTGAGCTTGGGCCAATCGTGGGCACTGTCCTGCAGCAAAGGCAATGTCAGTCCCTTTCCAGCCCCACCACATACTAATTGTCTGAAAGGAGGTTGTGGTGAGGTGAGGATCAACCACTTCTCCCAGGTAACAACGATAGGACAAGAGTTGTGCTAGGGGAGGTTTCTGCCTTGCTTTTGCTAGGAGAGACAGAGAGATGCCCCTCAGGCACAATGAAAAGGACCCAACTAACGCTGTGATGACAGCACAGTAAAATTTCCTGGGCCCTAAATATTTTATCATCATAAAATAAACATAGATCTTCTCATCATGAAATATACATTAAAAAATGTTTAAACATGTTAATTATTAAACCAATATTGATTCATATTGGATGAAGCATTAACGGGTGGAGTTTGCAGGAGGAAAATTGGCAAATGTATTTAATGTCGAAAGAACGCTTGCCACATATCAATATTCATCAGGCCTAACCACTAATAATCATAAAAGTGACATACAGGATTTATAGCTCCTGTGTGTGAAGGCAAGCCTGTGCAAAGCGACAAACTGCAGTATTAAGATGGGGGAGGGAGGGGCACAAAAAATCAATTTTTTTTCACCAGCTCTTCATTGTGATTTTATGGATAAACAGGGGATTTGTGTATGAGACTGAGCAAACAGGCTCTTGGGAGGCTGTTTAGGAGCAGGTTATCAGGAGGGTATAATCCGGTGCTCATGATCACAACTGGGGTAAGATTGCTTTGTGGAGTAACTGGTATCACAGTACAGAAGGAGGTAAGTGTGCCTCATATATCTTCTCTTTGGACGTTTATTAAAAAAAATCTTAAATGGATTATCTGAAAGTGGGGGAGTGGGAAATGCATCATTTGCCACCTTTAGCATCGGCAGGGTTGAAGGTGAAGCTGGAGCTTGGGGAGTTTTACAGTGCAAATCAGTTATTTTGATTTGGGGCTGTAAATACTTCCCTGAGGAGAATTCCTTGCTCACTGCTTCTGCACAAATATTTTTTTTTGCAGCATTTCTCCCATGGAACATCTAGTTATGGTCATACTTTGTGACTGCAACACAGACAGACGTGGAAGCTACTGGAGACCATAATTGCCATTGATACAGGAGGCTTTCTGAAGGTCCTTAATTTTATTTAGTTTTAAATGCAAATGCCCATCCAAACCACTGAAGAAGGAGCCCTTATATGAATAACCTGTCTCAGAACATTGCTGGCACTGTCATCTGGCATTGTTTTTCATTTCTATCTAGATATTCTTTTCCTTTGGTTTACCTCAAAGTGAACACGTATACCGAGACCTGACTCCTCAATCTGCAATACTGAGTGGTTATGTCAATTTAATAGTATTTTTGTGATATGCTTGAGTCTGATGGAACTGTAGAATTGCAGAGTTCAATGTATTTAAAACATCTTCCTGAGAAGAGTGTCTCCTTTTCTGATCTTTAAACAAAAAGCACAGTGAGGTTCACTGACTGCGTTCAAGGACTCCAATTTAAATTTGTTCAGTCTACAAATCAAAAAAGAAATTTGTTTTCTTAACAGCCACCTCTGCAAACGCAGTATGGTACCAGGGAGTTAACAGGTGCTCTCTGTCTTGCATGCCAAATTTATTTAATACTTCTTATTGCTGTGAATTCAGACTTTGAAGGACTAATACAAGTTAGAAACAGCAAATTGATAGAAATCTTTGCTTCTGAGACTTGGAGAGGATTCCTATGACTACCAATGGACAGAGTCAAGCCAAGGAAACTTGCATACTGCTTCTTGGTTTTGGTGTCAGGGCTGGTACCTGACTGAACTGGCATCATTTCCTGCTGATGTATAAGTTATTGCATAAAAGACAAGAATGGTGAAAAAAGGAGATCGGACGAGGAGGATGTGATCACTCAGTTTACCAACTGCAACCTTGAAAACAGTGATCTTTCAGGTCTTTCATTCAACCCCTTTACTCACCAGCCCTGACTGCTGTCAGGAAAGAACTGCTATTCCTTTTTTTTCTCGCTACAAAACATATGCCAGTGTGACAGCAAATGTCAACCTTTTTCTGTGGGACAACACATTCAAAGGCCAAAACCTTTAACATCTGGCAGCTGTAGTGTTCTGTTGAACAACAGCTTTATTGTCAGTGTTTATCCGCTGGAGAAATGCTTTTGAGCCTATGCATGGAGATGATACACTAAATTGTCCATTTAATTTCCACTTACTGTGAGATTCGGCATACATTAAATAATATTTGATCATTAAAAGCATGTTTATGGACTCTCATATTGCTATCAGTGATACGTGACTAATACATAGTAAAGTGCATTTTGTCATGATCGGTTGATTTCAGAGTAATTTGTCATTGGCAATTGTTAGTCTGGGGGTTCTCTTCCACTCTCTCCTAATGCGGCTCCATAAGATGTGCCTGGAGGGAGTCCTGCTGTGGTGATGTCCTTGTGCAATGTCCTTGTATACAACAAGGAGTGGTGCAAGGAGAGGCCCAAAGTATGGGACGGGTCCTGGCACTGTTTTCTGGACTGACTCTGACTTCACTGGGAGCATCTAGAGAGCAGGAGGGATTTCCAGAGTGAAGAACAGTGCCATTCATGTCTCTAGCATCCAGCTGGATAACATGACATGCCTCAATCAAAACCAACCTTTAAGAGCTGGTTGGACCAGTTTCCTAAGAAAAACATGCTCTGTTTTGGGTGTGAGAACACCTATATCTCCCTATTTCACTACACTATCCCATCCAATCGCATTTGAACCAGTTGACCAATTGCAATCAAATGTAATATACAGCTAGTAGCCTCAAACACATTAAATTCTCACAAGTTTCATGAAAAAGTTAATTCCATCCGAGTTCCTAATTAACTACACACCCAGGAATTCAACCACAAGATACATATTCATGGAAAACGAGCTTCGTTTCCACCGATCACAGAAGTAGCTGGCATCTTGATGGGATTTTCTCCCACTGGAAAACATCAATTTGTCAAAATCAAAACATGCTACAGGAACAAACACTGCTTTCAGTAAAATTTCATTTGAAGACAGCTGTTTAAATCTGTGGTAACAGAATATTTAGTTGGTTGTTTGATTCGTTTCTTTTTTTTGTTGTTTGTTTGTTTGTTTGATTGTGGGGGTTTTTGGTATGGGTTTTTCTTTTTTTCATTCTTAAAATATCATCCCTCCTGTAATGATATGCTACCATTCTTATGCACAGAAAATAATTGTATGTTGGGGGTGGAAAGGGGCGGTGGGAGGTGGGCAGGGAACCGCGGGTGGTTTGTAAAATATTATCTTCTAAATGTGTACTGAAATAGAATGTCTGAGTTCTGACCATAGCACTAACAAAGAACTCTCCTGTTCCCAACTGCACTATCTGTGGTAATGACCAGCTAAGTCTTCATCAGTTGTTTACCCACTGTATCTACATGATATGTAGTAATGCTCATCTAACACAAACACATCTGGTGTTCAGGCAGAAAGTGGAGCCAGGTACTCCAGTTCTCTTTGCCTTTGTTTTTGGCAACCTAATGCTCACGTCCCATTGCCAAGCTGTTAGTCTCTTTGGTAACCAGCAGAAGCAATGTCCCTCTAGCTGATGTGCTACTGGCAAGAAAATGCAGATCTCTCTTTGCTTGACAGTGGCCTTCCTCAAATTGTTCCTATACGCCATCACAATTATTTCAGCTTTTTCTTTCTCCTAGACCAGGACCTTCTATAACCCAATAAAATCAAACTAGCTCTCGCAGTGACCTGGACATCAGTAAAGAGTCACCCAGCACAGCTCTGGGTGCGTTTGGAGAAGGGGTGCAGTCCTGAGGGACTAAAGCCACTCCCTGTTCTATTGTTTAATAGAATGACACAAAGAAGAGCTAGATTTGCTCAGATCAGGATTACCCAGTGAATTGGTATCCCTCTATCTCACCCTCCTCCATCTGTCCAGTTTTGTGGTTATACCACCTTTTTTTGGTCTATTGAGACTATGCTTTTTGGACACAGGCTGTGTCACAGCCTAGGCAGCAGGAAGCACTGACAGCTTGATTTCAGTTGGATCACTAGATTTTGCTAAAATAAACCCTAACAGGCACCATTCAGCATGGCAAGCTTGCCCATGAGCTGGGATGTAATGACATGGGACACACTTTGCAAATGCATCTGTCTTCTGGCCTAACAGCAGCCACATTGTATGGTGTGCAATTAGGAGGTCACAGAAATGCTGTCACTGATGGCTTTCTGTCTGCCTTTGGAAAATGTTCTCAACACATAGCTAATAAGTAGGTTTCTTTTATACCACTTTGGTAGTTAAGGACAGCAGGAGGAAACAAGCAGAAGACCCAGCTTGGCACTATTATTCCTTTTAACTTTGCTTAGCAAATGATTCTGAAGTGCTCAACACAATAACTCCCCCTTTTAAGCATAGGTTTTCTACTCCTCTTCCTCTGCTAGGGTCTAATTTTAAGGGAGCACTTTGGGATTTTAATAACAGAATTATACACTTTCCCCACAGGTCTTTAATCTCTTGATGTTTATCCCATCAGTTGCATCTCTGGCAAGCCTTTATCCTAGCTTGTTTGTCTATTAAATTAACAGTATTTCAGAAGAAGAGAAGCCATTTGCAAGCAGTAAATCACAAGGCAGTGGCATCCACTTAGCTCTCTCGCTGTTACATCACTCAGTATATTATACTATACACTGTTCTATATACTCAGTATATCACCAAGTTCTTTATCTTCCCTGCCACCCCCACCCTCCACCTCCATGCTGTCTGCAAAATGCACAAACCTTTCACAGTAAGGCGAATCAAAGGAGAAGGAGGCAGGAGAGGTTTGCGCAAGCAGAGAACTGGGAAACTTTTGAATGCTTTGGATGGCACTGCTGGAGCTGGATTTTGGCTGGGGTTGCCAATGGAAAAGAGGAAGAGAAAAGCCCTACATATCAGGGTATGTCAGAGTGGGTGAAAAATACTCACTAAGGGTGCTCAACAAAACCTCAGTGTCAGAGAGAATGCAGCAAATACAGTGCCTGGATGGAAACCACCCTGGGAAGGAGGCAAGCCCTGCTAGCAATGTATAACCAAGTACTGCAGTGCAGCAAGTTCAGATGTCATATGATAAAGAAATAGAATGAGTTGGACTGGCTGCCAGAAATGGGAATCATTGTCCTGTTATGCAGAGAAACCAAATGTAAGTGTGGAATCTTGAATGGCTCTGGATATCTTGATGTCCGAAGGAACCATTCCATAGGAAAACAACTGGCAGTTGAGGTTCCCATCCATTTTCAGAGCTTGACGCTTTGTAACAGAATCACCAACGCTGGGAAATACTGACTTTCTCTCCTTGGACTCTTCCCATTCTGAGAAGGGTGTTAGTTCATTTTCACTGAAGCACTGAAAATCACAAGGTTCCTAGCAGGAAGCGGGCTTGGTGCATCTGCAACAAGTGGGAAGCATTTCCATGCAAGCACTTGTAAGATGTCTAACACTGTTTTCCTCCCATTGTTTTCTTGGATGGAATTCAGAATGTTAAGGGCAGTGTGAAGCAATAATTTGGGGGAAAAAATCAGAACAGGTTGTACAAAGCAATCTGTTCCAGTGATTTCTATTTTATTTCCCTGTTGACTTCTTGTTTCCTACCCTCCTTGTAATCACCTTTTACAACACATTCATGCAGAAATCCCATTTTCTAAATCAAAACTCTCCTAGAAGGAAAAAAAAAAAGAAATCAGAAACAGTAAATTGTGGTCACAGACTGCACAACTCTTTGGAAATTTTATCTTCCCTCCCTCTTTGATATGCCATCAGAAAAATAAATAAATAGATACAAGAAAACACCAACACCCTACAGCAAAATGGAAAAAAAAAAGTGGTTATTCTACCCAAGTGTGCCTTTTTCTATCCATCCAGCTGAGGAACCTTGACTAGCTGCTGTCCTGTTTTCATAGATTTTAAGAGGTCCACCTCCCCTTGTGGCCACGTCATTTGGATTCCTCTAGTTATCTGCATGTTAAGTGAAGTGATTTATGTCATGCCAATCCCTATCAGCTCTTTGAAGACTTGACTATTGATGCTGCATGCAATAGATAACAATGATTGAGGTGATACCTGGTTGAAGTTGATCACAGGTGATGAGTGATGAGAGAAGAATATAGATCTTTTTTCCTGGCTGGGATGGGAATAAAAGGTGCAGAATATACTTCCACTGGGCTTGTTCCCATCTGGAGCCAAGCTTGCCCCTCTCAGTATTGCCCAGAGCTGCTTTGGGTGAGGGATCCCCAGTTTCAGGATGTTTTTCTGGGGCTGGAGACTCAGCTTCATTCTCTGCGCCCCAGGTCAGTTCCCTGACCATCTGTTTCTAAAACTGTTCTCTATTTGTTTGTTTGTTTATCTCCTTTCTGAAATTCCTCTTTGGATCTCATAAATCTTCCTTATGGAAAGATATTTACAATAGGCACATTTCCAAGAAGCATTCAGATTTCAACAAGGCAGCTTTTTGTTCCATGGGGAGAAGTTTGTCACTGTTTTTCTGGACGACTTCCCTCCATGAATCTTGGAAGCTTTGGAGTCCCCTCCAGTAGGATATAATTGGAAGTAGCTGCTTTGTGTGATAGCCCGGCTTTCAGAGTGTGGCCTCCAGTTTTATAGCTGCAAATAACTGCGGGCAATTTTGCCTACGCTTAATTTCAACATGTTGTTTCCTCCAATTTTTAAGTCCTTAATTTTCAGGAAAGCACAGAGCTGAATGCTCATGTGTTCTCCTGTAAAAACACTTTACAGCCAAATGCGATGACATGATTCCCTGCCTCCGCTAACGTTCATGATTCTTTGGCTCACAGAGTGGAGATCCAGGTGATGCTGGGATCATCAGGTGATGTGATCACCAGAAAAAAAGACCATCTCTTGGTTAGGTTGACTGATAGATCTCTGGTTCCTGAAGAGCAAATGTGTAACTCATTTCTTCTTCACTCTTCTTCTTGGTAAATTTAGCAATCTTTTAAGCAGGGTTGAACATAGTATTAGAAAACACACAACTGCAGAGGAACACAGATGACATTTTGAGTCAATCCCATTGGTCCAAGTGAGGATTGATCTGCTGATGTTGGATCCAAATGGTGTTCTGCAGCCTTTTCTTCAAACTCCCCGGTCACGATGAATCAGGCTGTATATGAGGAAAACTTTCTTCTCAGAAAAAGTTATCAGGCACTGGCACAGGATGCCCAAGAAGATGGTAGGGTCATCATCCCTGGAAATGTTCAAAAAACATGGAGATGTGGCACTGATGACATGGGTTAGTAGGCGTGGTGGGGATGGGTTGGGGTTGGGCTTGGTGATCTTAGTGGCTTCCCAGCCTTAATGGTTCTGTGATTCTAGGATTCCACCATTTTCCTGGGCTATTTTTTTCCCCAACATTTCACTCCTTATAGTGTTAGAAAGCTCATCTAAATATCCTCTATAATTTAAGACCATCTTTGAGCCACTCCAAAATTAAATTGCCTCATGTTTAGAAGAGGATAGATAAACCTCAGATAGTAGATCTTATGGCTGTACCAGCTGTTAGCCCATAGAAACCTTTGCAGGGGCCTCACTGCTGTTCCTAAATTCTTAGAAAAAGATTTTCCCAGGAAAGTGAGCTAGTGCTTTTCCATGCTCCACCATCTGCGCTTGCTGGAGACCAGCACTGTTACTGGCATCCCGCAAATCTGTCAATAGGAGACAAAACCATTAAGAAACCAGCAGAGATCACTTTAAAATGCAAACAAAGCAGAATAGGGAGACACTTCAGGCCACATCCCTAACTACAGTAAATCAGTGAAACTCATGTATTTCAAGCAAACTATGCCAATTTGTGCCAGCTGAGGATTCGGTTCTTCGTCATTAACTCCTCCAGCATTACACAGCCAGGTTTCGGAGGCTTTGAATGACTTCCTGCTTTGAGTTTACAGCTGTTCCAGCAAGGCCTTTGGTTTATCCCATTAATTTATCATTAGCCTGTGTAAACAAAAAGAGCAAAACAAAAAAATGGATGGGAAAAAAGAAAGCCAAGCAGATGCATTCACTTTTCCTCCACTTCTGACAGACTATAGGTAAGAAGCATCGCCAAAGTGGAGATCTACTGGGACTTGTTTCCTAGTTAAGATAAGGATGTTGGTTGAGATGTAAGGCATGAAGAATCTCAATTCAAATTAATGAAAAAAAATAAAATAAGCCTTCGACTCTTACCCGAGAGTCTTCTTTTTCATTAAAAGAATATTTCACTCTACATTTCAGTGTTTTCCCATCATTCTGATTCCACCTGGAATTGAATGCAGATGTCCTGAAACACCAGCAAGGAAGCTAATGCTGACAGTATCTCTGAAGCATTAGAAAGCAGGAAATGATAAATGTGTTTTAAAAAATTTCCCACTCTCTTGATCTCGTCCATCCATTTTGGCAGATTAATAGGTGTTGACAGTTTGAAAATGCTTCAGGTACACAAAGAAAGGGCAGAGACCTTACCTGACCACAGCCTTTGTGTCAGGTTGATTCCAGCTTGCGAACGTTGCCCTGTAGTTGATGCTGAGCTACATCACACTGTTATTCTTGGGGATATTTATGCAACCAAAACATCCACCATCCACCATCTGTGCAACTAACATCCACGTGGACAAACCTTTCTGGAAAAGGAAAAGATCTATTATTCTATGTTTTCAAAGGAAAATGTAGAAGGAAAGCTCTTCCCTTTAAGCTGCTTAACTTGTCTAATGAACAGTTCATTTGTTTCTAGCTTTAGCCACTGGGTGTGTTGCCAGTTTCTGCCCTTCAGACCGATTTCTCACAGTAGGGAATGGATGGAGAGTCCCAAAAGGGACTGATTGGATTTCATGGCTACATACCCTTGTTACATCAGTGAGAAAATAAATGGGACAAAATTTTTGCATTCCTGCAAGCACTCCTGTGAATTCTTCTAGGCATTCTTTGTTTTGCCACATGATATTGTTTATAAAGTTGACTCACAGTGCCAATAACAAGGGTCACACCAGTTCAAAATTAAACCCAAAGATATCCAACCATCAAAAATACGTGTATTCTACTGATCTTGTTCCTGGTAACAACACAAATGCAAGGATTTCATTGGATGGAAACAAACCAGGATCAGTCTTCCTGCAAGCAGTGGCAGACTCAGAAATCTCCCTCGGAAGATAATGATAAAGGCAGCTTTCCTGTCTTTTTGGCAGAATTATCTTATGCTCTTCTACAACCTCAATAGGTGGCATGTGTCCCCAGCACGGGAGTTAACTTTGCTGTTTCTGATTCTTGTCATGTTGTCTTCCATAGGTAGCTTATCAGGCAGACAAACCAATATTCCTTCTCAGTCATAAAGGAAGTTTGGGACAGATTCATCTTTCCATAAAAACTCCAAACATCTATTTGACCAGACTTCTGATAGAAATACAGACGACTGTTTACATGGCTATATTAGAGTGCATACAAATCACATATACACAGCTGCTGGTTTATGAACACATTGCTTTGCAGATTTGTGCTTTTCCAAGCACGGTGTCAGGGAATCTGTCCTGTCACACCACTCCTTGGTGACAGATGCTCTGTGTGCTGCTACAGCCTTAGTGCACTGACAGAGCCTCTGCAACATGGAGACAGCAGCAGCCATTCTGGCTGTGGTGCTCCCAAGAAGGAGAGCTGCTGGGCTGGGTGAAATAAAGTGGCACTTCATCAGGCTTTTTCTCTTTGAGGATGCCAGTTATACAGTGGGAGCTGAGATCTGGTAACTGCCTTAACTATGGGAAAGGAAAGGGGAAAGGAGAAGCATGATGAGACTAAAATCTCTCTCAAGGCCATCGTAATCTGCTTAGCTGATTTGATGGATTGGGTAGGCCACATGTCAGATGCCAATGCTGGTGCTGAGCAGGGTGTTTGGACTGCAGAATGGCAGAATATTTGATGTCGTTGAGATGGAACCTCTCTCATCTCCCTCATAGTGGTGATAAGTCACATAGAAATGATCCAGGATGCTGCCTCTGTTCTTCTTTTGAAGTCACAGAGTCACAGAATTGCTCAGGTTGGAAAAGACCTTCAAGATCATTGAATCCAACCCCGACCTAACCATACTACCCTAACTCTAACAACCCTCCTCTAAATCAACCCTGAGCACCACATCCAAAAGTTTTTTAAACACATCCAGGGATGGTGACTCAACCACCTCCCTGGGAAGCCTATTCCAGTGCTTAACAAACCCTTTCTGTAAAGAAGTTTTTCCCGATATCCAACCTAAACTTACCCTGGCACAAATTAAGGCCATTTCACTTTGTCCTGTCTTTGAGTTATGCCTAAGCTTAGGCATGAGTCACTGCTCACACAGTGCTAAACGCTGTTCTTTACCTTGTCACACTGACCTGAGGAGTACACTTAGGCACTCACCATTGCCTGTCTGATTTGGAAAATTCAGGGCTGGAGTGCAGCACTGCTCACTATGCCCCATATAGTTTCTGCTTTATGCTGTCATTGCATGGGATTAGCATGACCATAAACAATGTCTCCCACTTCAGGAGCTTTGCAGTGAGCCTACACTGAACGTAGAGGTGATAGAGAAACCTTGTGTTTGAGATGAGAAATAAGACCAATTCTCACAGTTCTTGTTGTACAGTTCTTGTTGTAAAAGCACTCCAAATCTGGGCTGAATTTTCAGCAGTACATCCAGATCAGTAAAAACGTTATACTGGAAATCTCATTCTACCCAGATAGGTTTTCTTTATGGGTTTTCCATATTTCTAGCTGTCAAATATATTTAATATTTAACAGATGACATCAAGAGCCTCTCCACATAATATTCTGCCTCTTCTTTCTCTAAGTGGTGAAAAAATGAGGGAAGTTAGGAATGCATGAAATTGTAAATCAAAAATTACTATTGGTAGTAGTAATATTCCTGTTAATTACTGTAATATAACTCCATTTAGGAACCTTGCCAGGGACTTTGGTTTAGGTCCTATTCAAGGTGAGGAAGCAGGTGGCAAAATCATTTTCCATCTCAACAAATTTCCCCATTCCCTGTTTGTAGCACACATCAACCTGGCCCTTTGATGTGGTACAAGATACTTTGCCTCCCAGGAGAACTGGGGGCCAGATGCTCTGACACAAAGTAGCTCCATTACATCTCTATTGCTTTCCACAGGGCATCACAAATTTAAACTGGCCAAAGACTTTGCTCCTGAGAGCCATTGGCATGAACTGAAGAAAAGGTGCAAGTGCTATAGTTTTTGAAACAGGCTGTCAAAATAGAGGTGGAAATAGCAATGAGTTTTCCCCTGTGAGACAGCGCCTTTGGGATGCAGAGAGAATAAACTGCTGAAATTCAGAAGCTCGCAGAAGTTTGAATGAAGAAAATATTTAGCAATGGGACAATTATAATGTTTGCTGTTGTTCAAAAGTTTGTCTTGAAGTGAAAGCTAAAGAATAAGTTTTTCTGCCTCACAGAATCATAGAATCATAGAATTCTTTGAGTCAGAGGGGACCCTTGAAGGCCACCTGGTCCAAATCCCGGCACGAAACAGGGACACCCACAGCTCCATCAGTGCTCAGAGCCCCGTCCAGCTCTGACCTTGATGTCTCCAGGGTCGGAGCACTCATGGGAGGTTCTGCCCTCATGCATGCCACACAGCCTTTCTGTGCATCCTCACAGGTGCATCCACTGCTGCATGTTTCTGTGCACAGGAATGTGCCACTATGCTGGGTTTTACACCAGTCCTTACCCATTGGCTTGTATGGCTCACTTTAATTTGCATATCATAAATACATGCTTACCTTGCTTATGTGTTTATAGAGATATAGATTCTCTCACATTTACATAAGCATGAAGGAGCTTTGCCTTATAAGCCAGTCTACTTCAGAGAAGATAATCTAATCTGGCTGGGTGGACAAACAGTCAGACAGCACAGCATGTATTTGGGCACATATATATAATTTCATACAGCCTGCTTTTGATTGCTTACATATATATGCTGTCACTGAGTGCACTTGACTGCACTGCTATGGCTGCTCATGTTTAAAACCCATCTGTATGAATCACATCTGTGCATATAGCAGCTTTCTAAGTGCAGACAGCGATGAAATGGCTCGGGACCAGATGCTCCATATCCCTCCACCAATTCAAGCACAACTTCATAGTGAGCACACAGTAGAAGCCTTTCCCTGCAGAGCTCAAGTTTTGCCACTGCATTTTCTTTTTTTTTTTTCCACCAAGGGGATATTTATCTACAGGGGGGCTGTGTGTGTACAGGTATATTTGTGATGGAGAGAGATAGGGACTGTGGATATAGTCACTTGGGCAGTGCCCAGCTGCCACCAGTGCATTGGCAGAGGCAGCTGGTAGCCTCCCATTGGGTCCAGCTCAGTCCCCATGCAGTCAGTGAGCGTTCAAACACACTGCATGTGCACAGCAATATGCGTGTGTGTGAATGCACTTCCCTCTAGTGGGCAAATGCATGGCAGAGCTTGGAATTTTATTACGGATTCCAAATATTCCCCCTAGCTTGAGCAATGAAGTCTTGTGCTCTTAGCGCTGAAGGTCACAGGCTGAGGACATCAGCACCTTCATAGTTGATGTCTGAAGGCTGACTCAGCTCATTGACAGAACAGCACGTGTGAGGCTGCAGCTCAAACACTTTGCTGTGTCTCCATATGATCCCACAGTTCTACATTACAGCCGGTGTAGTATGTGAGCCATGATCCCCATCACAACCCACATCACCTGCTGCAAGAGCCCTGGCAGAGCAGAAATCTCAGTCCTTCCAGTCAGCCTCCAAAGCGAATCCTCAGAGCACCATATGGAGGGAGGATCCCAAGATATTTTTTTGATCAAACAAGATCAAAACAAGCTTGTTGAAATATTCCATTTGATAATGTCAAAATGTTTCATTTTGAGGACGTCAAAACACTGCGATCTAAATGTTTAATTAAGTGGCACGTATGTGCAGAATATTGCTATTATTTCAGTTCAATTTTAGTTGTTTTTTTTCTAATATTTCCCTGAACCTGTAGCAAAATCGAATAGGAGGGCAAAAAAAAAAAAAAAAAGTCAAATCAAAAGATTTTCTTTTGACTGTTAATTGTTCTAATATTTTTCTACTGTAAGTGGCTCCACGCTTGAAAATATTTTCAAGCACTTTTTAATTAAACTATCCTTCCCAAAGAAAATTCGACATCACTATACAGCTCCTCTCTTCTTCTCAGCCAGTTCTATGGTTTGTGCTTTTTAATCCATGTTGAATTAAAATCTCGTGTTTCCTGGCTCACAAATTACTGGGCTCGATAGGCCATCATGTTTGGAAGATTTAATCAGAAGGCTGAGAGTCCTCCTTCACCCAGTTCCTCTGCCAGTTCTGATGGGGGAAGGTGGGAGTAATGAATGCTGATTGAACCTCACTCTGGGAACGAGTGAGGAAAAAAAAAAAAAAAAAACCAACAAAAAACCCCTATCACTCTTGTGTGATTCAATTACCTCCGAGAACTTTTATTCTCTTGGGGATTTATTCATACGTTCATGATGAATTCAATTTGTGAGGGATGTAAGGGGCAGTGATGGCGCCCACGCCGTGCTGCTGTGACGTGAGGATGCGACGGTGGAAAGAAGCCAGGCAGCAAGAGAAAGAGGAGAAAGTCCTTTCTGTCAAGGTGACGTGAGGGACTTGAGCAGAGGGATGGGACCAAAGAGACCAAAGGAAGGAGGAGCAACGGGAAGGAGAGGCGGCAGGGAATGCAACCACGACCCGCACTGCCATTTCCCAATGCTTACTGTAATTTCCATAATGCAATGCCTGGTCAAAACGTTGTCAGATTTGTGTCAAATATTATTGCAAATCAAAGCCTAATCCTGGCCTCGAGAAGAGGAGATGAGCGGAGAGGCAGTTTCTAATTCTGTGTTATAACAAACAACTTGGAGTTATTTAAAGGAAATAATGGTATTTTTAAGCAAGCTGAGTTATGGGTATGGAGCTCTTCCCCTGCTATTCATTTATTTTTAAGCAAAGAGAGAAATGAGTGGGAAAAGCTGTATTTTATTCCCCTAAAAAGAGGGCTTTTTTTCCTGAACAAGATCCTGTAGACTCTCTAATGTGGTTTTGTTTGTGTTGGTATTTAATTCCCTAATATCACAAATGAAAACCGCCAACTCTTTAATTATAGCGAAACTGTTCCTCTTTGAGTTGCAGAAGTGCTTCTCATCACAACCACTGTCCAAACACAATCAGGGAGAAAGGCTTCATTCCGTGGTCAGAACGCACAGCTAATTCCCTGAATTTTTAACGTTTGTTTTTGTCACACATCAAAATGCAAATGTGAAATTACCCTTGGATCAAAATTGTCAAAATATTATTGGGAACAACATAACGCTTGATTTTTATGAGCATCTTCTACTTCAACAATGTCAAGCTATTACAATGAAAAGTGAACATAGCAGGAAACATCAAATAACATTTGCTTGTTGTTTCAATATAAGCCATGTGTTTAAAGAGTGCGACTTCAGCAATGTCACCAAAATGAACATTTTCACCACAGCCAATAGAAAAAGTCCCACTTCTACACAGTGAAAAGACAAACTATCTGTTTACACTTTCTTCTGTCGAAAATGTGATGGAAATTGAAGCATTACTGAGACATGCTTTTGTTTTAACAGAGTTCTTTTTGTTTCAACAGAGCTAAATTTTTGTTTCAATAGAACACGGAGAAAAAAAAAAAAACAACAAGCAATTCATTTTAATTATAGATCAGACTTATTCTCCTAAAACTTGAATCATTGTGCTGGAGGTTATGCACAAGGGAAAGGGAAGGGCTGGGAGCCCAGGCAGCGGGCAGCATGAGCCAGCAGGAATGGGGTTGAATCCTGTGCTTGGTTTAGTCTGTATTACATAGAATCATAGAACCATTAAGGCTGGAAAAGACCTCTAAGATGACCAGATGCAACCCCAACCCATCCCCACTGTGCCTGCTAACCATGTTCCTCAGTGCCACATCTACCCTCTTCTTGAAAACCTCCATCTCCTGGCAGCTTGCATGATGCCAATAGGTGTTCAAAGATGGAGGTGATGGTACAGTGTCTCACCAGTTTTGCAGATATTGCTCTTTTCAGTAGCAGGACTCCAAAGGGATCTAACAAATGAGATGGGGAGGCCTAACCAGCTGGCAATGAACCATCCTTTGCCTACCTTGTTGTCTGCTCCAGCAGCAGCATCTGCTTGTTGTTCTTTAACTTGTTGTCAAATTCAATCAAGGCAAGGAATGACTCATGAAGCTGGACAATAAAATATTTATAGGTTCCTCCTCTGGGAAACAGGGAAAAGGGACCAAGGTGATGAGCAGAGCAGAGAGCACAACTCAGTGTTGTGTGAGGACCACAGTGAGATTGGTTCACTTTTCAAGGGAAAAAATGGAACAGAACAAAATCGACCTTAAAATGATTACTTTTAATACATGAAGATTAGACAGAGAAAAAAAGAAGGGGGTTGTGGATAAGAGCAGGAGAACAGTACTGAGCTGAAGGAGCAGTATTTGATGAATTTTTGTCCTCCAGCGGTGGCATGGAAAGGTCTCAAGGGGCTGATGGAGGATTTCCCACTGATTGCATTTGGACTGTGGTTGTGATGAGGAGCACTTCTGTAACCTACCTAGTGAAGGAGGACGTTTTTTACTGTAATTAAAAAGAGTTGGCAGTTTTCATTTGTGATATTAAAAAATTAATTATTAACGCAAATAAGCAGGTAAAGCAGCTCAACAAAGTCCGTCTGGGTTCTTAAGCCTGACACGGGGCCAAATGGCATGAAAAGAACAAGAGTTTGCAATTTCTCCCCAGAGGAAAAATATTAAAAGAAAATAATAAACCGCCCAAGCAAATAACAAATTTGAAGTTGGATGAGTGTCTTATTTTCACAAAATGTTTTGCTTCAATTTATCAGTAAGAAAAAAAAAAAAACACGTGCATTAATAGCCCAGTTCAAAGTGAAAAGGTTCTCTAAAACCCTAATGAGAAAGTGGTCGAGTGAGAATGTTAGAAGAGACATTTCAACACTGCGTAGTTTTAGCAATATGAGGCTTTGTTCCCAAGCTGAAGGTTTAGCGGAGTGGCACAGCAACATTAAAAGTTTGAACTTAACCAAAGATCCACCAAAAAAAAAAAGATATCCCTACCAAGATTTGAAAGGCAGATGGGAAGCGGTGTGAAAGGAGAAAAAGGCACCAGCCTGGGACGGGTCCAGCAGTGCTCAGAGCCCAGTACAGAGCCAGCAAAGGGATGCTTGCACCCCTCTCGGAAAAGCCAAATGCTGCCCTTCATCAGCCTTTCAAATGCAGGCAGAGGTGTTTGATACCAGCAAGGTCTTTCCTTTTTTTTTCCCTCTTTCAAACAGGGGAAATGTCTTTGAAAGGTAAAACTTAAAAAAGATTCTCGCCTTCCTTATTTTCTACTACTCTTATTCCTTTTTTATTTTCTTTTCCAGAGGGCTTTTTTTTTTTTTTAATTATTATTATTACGCACAAACAAAACTGCCAGGGGAGAATCTGAACGATTCTCTCAGAACTGCAGATGAAAGTAATGGGCTTCTTAAAGACTTTATTTACATTATTGAACACAGGGAGAACAGAGAGAGCGGGACAGACAAGCTCACATATTAAAGGACAGCTTGACTACCCTTCAGCACCAGCATCAGCCTGGCAAATCCCCTGCAGGCTTGTCACTGGGCCCTTCCCCTGGTGGCACTGAGGATGCAGCACAGCTCAGCCCCACACTGGTCCCCAGGGCAGAAGCATCCTGTGCCCATGGGGAACTTATCTCTGAAAGAAAGAGTGCTGAGTTTCCAAGTGTCTTTTGTGGTTTTGCTGGAGATTGGCAGAGGAAGAGAGGCTGGACGTTATTTGCTCTGTTTTCTTTTCCTTTCCCAGCCATGCAATGGGGACATAAAATGTGAAATTCCAAAAATGTGGTGGAATTTTTGGGCTCCGAAGGACCGTCAGAAATAGTGCAGCCCCACAAACACAGAAGCTTTCGTACCCTTGTCATCAGAACTTTCTGGAGTGTGATTTATCATAATCTGGAAACAACAGTATTTTAATTTCATTTTAAGTGTTTTTAGCTTGCTCTGTGAACTCTTTTTTGAATACCTGTGTAGTGCCTGAAACGGGAGATTTAAAAGCACTTCAGGAAAGTTAATGAATTACACTTGCTGAGAACAATGTCAGGAAGCAAAGTGCTATAATTTATATTCTTCAGATAAGGAAACCAAGAACTGGCTTGGTTATAATTCTTCAAAGCTGTATGCTTTGAATCTGGCAGAAGAAAGAAGTTGTTCGGTCCTGGTTGGTATTTCTTCCCAGTCCAGAATCAAGTGTTACTAGATACAGAAGATAATTTATGTTGTAACATCATCTGCTTTAAATTCTTCTGGATCATCCTCTAATTTTCCTGTGCCACAAGCTGCTCTTCTTGCAGGCATTACAACAAAAACAACAGTTGAAGAAAGAAGGAAAGAAAGAAACCAAAGGCAGCTCTTCTTTGACGCACATTGGAATTGTTGGATGACGTCCTGGCTTCTCAGGACATGGCTCACTGCCCTGAGAACTCATTAGACTGGCTGAGGAATTTAAGAGCAGCCAATGTCCAATGGAAAGCCACCTACTGACATGCGCCACATGCTGCCGGAAGAGCTGACTTTGACTTCTTCTTATGTTGCTGCTGCTGCTGCTGCTGCACAAGGGACCGTTGTGGGCAGATGGCTCATCGCCACCAGAGATCCAACCCAGCACCACCACTGAGGCACTGGGCTCAGGGCTAGCACAAGGACAGAGAACCAAAGTGTAATTCCAGTGCAAGAAAGGGATGAAAGATTGGATGTGGATCATCCCATAAGCGCAACTCTTGGACTTACCAGCAGGGTGAGAATGAGGAGGAGAAGCTGAATGATCTGTGCAGTTAGACATAGTTGATTGCTATGCTCATCATATATTGCTGCTTATCATAAAATCATAGAATCATTAAGGTTGGAAAAGACCAGTAAGATCTTCCAGTCCAACTGTCAAGTCATCAGCACCATATGCATATATATGTGTGTGCATATATGTTGATGATATCTTTAGAATGCCTTTGCTGAATTTTTGTAGCTCCAAGACACTCCCAGCAGTGATATGGCCTGGCCTCCTCATAGGGTAAAGAAGAAAAACCAATAGACCCTGACTTTCCTGCTCATGATTTAGACTAACAGCAGTGCTCAGCAGACATCAAGGAGTTCATTTTATTGTGCAGAAATGTACCTGTCTTTCCCAACGTGAGAAGTTTTTTCCTTCCGTGTTTATTTTCAGATGTTTCTAATAACACTTTTTGGGTGAAAAATAGCAAACTGTCAAAAAATGAAAATATTTTCAGTAAAGAGACAGTTTTCATGGCTTTTTTACATGTTGCAAAAACATTATTCCTTTTAAGATTGCCAAAATTTCCATTTTCTCGCTTTGAAACAAAACCATCGAGATTTCCCCTTTAAAATGACTTGTCTGTTACAAACTGAAGTAGTTTTTTTAGAAAATGCCCATATCAAAGCATAATATTTCAAAATTATTTAAATTGTATTTTCCAGAGCTCAGTTGTGTGAACATTTTCAGAATTCTGGCTTCTCATACTGCCTGAGGATAAGATGAGGCTTTCATAAGGCAAAACAAAAGCCAGGTTTGCAAAGCAAAGAAACTGCTTTCCCCTTATTCCACTGGAATGTTTTACTTCCCTCATAATAAATGGCTGATGGGGGCTACAAGAAAGAAGGGTACAGAAGAGTCTGTAGTGAGAGGACGAAGGGGAAATGGTTTCAAGCTGAAAGAGAGGAGATTTAGACTGGATTTAAGGAAGAAGTGTTTGATGATAAGGGTAGTGAAGCAGTGGCACAGGTTGCCCAGAGAAGTGTTGAGACACCCAAGGTCAGGCTGGATGGGGCTCTGAGCACCTGATGGAGCTGTGGGTGTCCCTGTTCATTGCAGGGAGTTGGACTAGATGGCCTTTAAAAGTCCCTTCCAACTCAGATGATTCTGTGATCCTGTGATCCTATGATTCTACTTGGAGGTTGAAAGGTGCAGCTGGTATTGCAAAGACTTGGGCTGTTGAACTCTATCTACTTCCATGTGAAAACAATGATAGGAACCAGCTCTTGCTGTAATTATGTTTCTTCAGTCAATTTTGTCCCATTAAACTCAAAAAGCTCTGTCATATCCAATCATGGATCTTCCCTTGGTGGTGGTGCTCAAGGATGCTGAATGCCACATCCAAGGAGCAGCAAACACACTGTGGACAAGTGTCCCTCTGGATGATGATGCCATGGCTCTCCTGCCCTCCAGGGCTCAACCTTGTCAGCTGTTGAGTGCTTTCTCTCCTCAGCAAAGATCTCCCTTCATTAACATTTGCCCTTACTGTAGTTCCTTTGCCTTTCCAGCTTCTTCCTGAGCTGCAGGATATTTAACCCCTGTCTGCTGGAGGATATTGCCTTTTCAGCAGGAGCTTATTGTGATCGAAACATGGGGGGTTGTTAAACAGCAGAGATGACCCCATAACTCATCCTTCGTCATTTCCCTTCCTTGAGCACTGGGCTGATATTGGTGAGCTGCTTGCTCAATCCTTTCAAATGAACTGGCCATTTATTACCAAAGTTTAACAGAAAACAATTTATGGAGCCTGCAGCCAGCTACAGAGCTAAAATGGTTCGGATGGGGAATGTGTTAGACGCATCTCAGCTGAGTTAATTTACAATTTAGGATACTGGGAAGCACAGAGCACTGAGCAGAGCTGTACCCTGTCAATCAGCCTCACAGAGTGAGTTCCCTCATAGGAGTGCCCTCAAGAGATGTTTTAAGTGCTTTCAACACCAATAGGCCACATTCGCCTCTCACTTATGTCGGCCACTCCATCGACATCGAAGGAATTGCTTTTGATTTACACCCATGTGAGTAAGACCAGCCTCTTCATGCACACCACCAGGTCCTGATGAAGGCACTGCACACCTCCTAATGTGAGCTTGCCCCCCAGCTCCACTGAGAAACCAGAAGGGAACGTGGAATATTTCCCCAGCAGCACAAGTGAGACCTGGCATTCTCCTCCCTGTGTTTGCTCACACCAATGCTTTGATAAATAGTGCACAATTATTCATATGCAAATGTGTTCCATCCCGGCAGAGGCAGACACCGTTTCAGTCTATGGGATGGGGAAGGGTATAAATGCTCTGCAGCTAACTTTCACATGGCCATCCCAGTTCATGCAGAGGCTTAGGAAACAGGCCCTGTGCCTCTACTCTGGCAAATCACACTGCCTCCACATCTGCTGGAAACTGCCTGATATTCCGCAGACTCTCTACTTTTGACTTGCCCTAACCCAGTCAGAAGGCAGAGCAAAGCTTTCTGAAGATTTGCAAAAGCCTTTTCCCTGCTCCCACCTCCACCTCCAGCCCCACCAGAGGAAGAAACAGTCAGAGCAAAGAGCCACAGCCTTGCACTCCGAGACTGTTAATGAACACTTTTTTTCTGTAGATAATTACAGGGACTGGGATATTGAAAGCACTTAAAACATCTCATTCTTTTAATTCATTAATTATATTGCAATTACACAACTCTCAGGCACTCGCTGGCACTTTGGAAATCAGCCATTCTTGGGAGATACAGTGGGGATGGGAACTGGTGAAGAGGGAGAGAAGAAGCATAATGAAAGGCATGATTAGTAAAGTCAGTCTGGCAATGATAAATGAGTTCACAGAGCAGGCAACTGGAAACCAGTGCAGCTAAAACCCTATTCTTACGGGATCCAGAGATGTCCAGCAGCCTTGTGCTGATGTGCTACTGCTGCAATTGTTGTTATTCCAGACATGCTGCTTCAGATATCTGCTTTGCATGGATTTATTTCCCCTTTTTCCCCTTCTTATGCCAAAGCCACAGTTCCACACACCTGAGGAACCTTTTTTTTTTTTTTTTTTTTTTAATAAATTAGTCAATAATATTATTGACTTGGCCTTCCAGGATACTCTATGGACTGAATGCCCTGACACTTGTGGGGGCCTAAAAAGGTCATTGCAAAAAGTCAATGAAAATGGTCTCCTGAAGATTTTCCTTCCATTTAAAGATCTTTGCTGCCCTTACCCAAAGGATGCAAAACAAGAAAGGGCATCCCAAAGCAGTGCTAATGTTACCCATCTGACCAAAAACTTTCTAGGGGCCATTACTCATAGCAGTCATTTTCAGTTCCCCTACAAAACTGGGAAGAGACATACAAAATACCGAATATCAACTTCTCTGGCACCACACAGATTCTCAGCATAGCTTACCTTCTCAGAGGACAAAACAAATGTTAATAAGCTAAGGAGAGAAGACCATTCCCTGACCCATCAAAGCCCAGGAATGGCAACAGGAAACCAGTGAGCAATTTGCTTTTCTTGTAATTCTCATCTGTTTCAAGTGATGTTTGGAATAAGGATGGTTGACACGATGAACCCATTCATTTATGCATGGTGGACAAAAGAGCTCATTCAATAAGTGCTGATCATGCCTCTTTTTCCCTCCTGCTCTCCCCAAAGGTATGTCCCTCTGTCTGAATTGGATGGTTTTTTATTCATCAGCCAATCTATTGGCTATAGGGAAGGGAAAAAAAGACACTAGAAAGAGGAAAAAGTGGAAAATTCACACAGGGAAACATGAATGCAGCAAGCAAGGAAGGTGGGAGGAAAACTCTTCCTCTGCATCATTGTCCAGAAGACAATGCTGGGCAGAAGTGCTGGGATTTACCAGCAATGACAGCTTGGATCTGCTCCGATTCAAAGCCAGCATCTTTCACTGCACATCTCAACCCAGCCATGCCCAAGTGTGCAGTGGAAAGGTGCAAGTGCAGGAGTGATGTGTGACATGTGTGTTCAGGCAAGATGGCTCCTACAGTTGAAGCCAGATGAGAATAGTCTTAAGGATAAAAATATGGATGTGCATATTTCCCAGGAATTATAGCATTAGGACTCCTGTTAATTGCTATTTTGGTCTCATTAGAGAAAGAAACATTCGCTAAGCGTATTCACGCTGCAAATGGGATTCATAATAATTTGTTTGAGGCTGAAACCACTTGTACCTCCTCCTGGAGCAGAGCCAATGCCTATATTTAAACTGAAAGACTGAAGGGAGCTGACATTGAGGCTGGTGCCGTGTTGGTGTGTTTATTTACAGGCAGCTGTGTGCACTTTGCGTGCCAGAGGAAAACCAGTGCAGTGGGGAGTGCATATGGGAGGCTGTGGGTGTGCTGCTGTGGAAGCGTGTGTAGGCTGCATTGCTTCTTGTCCACAGAGCTGCAGGTGTGAGTGGTGCTTGTGCATATCTATAAACATGCAACTGAATTTCTGCATGTGTTGGAGGAAGGTACAGGAGTCCTTGTGCAGAGGCATGGTGGGGTTTGCTTCATGGCTGCATAGCATGCAGATAATCAAAGGCTTGGAAGTTGCTGGTCCTGGTGCAATGCCAGGTCTGGCTGGACATTGAGCACAGCACCCCAGGGAGAGAAAGCTAACGTGGAGAGAAACAGACAGTTCAGAGGTGTCATAGCAAACAAAATGCCTGCAATAACAAAATACTGCACAGCTGCACTGCTCGATGTGAGTTGCACTTACCCCTTGCACCCTGCGTGCCTAATTCCGACAGCAGGTTTCTAGGGAATAGCCTGTTTTGCTATTTTCTTCCTTCATCATTATTTTTTATTTCATTTTATTTTTTCTCGAGTCACATTGGGAAATCGGGGGCAGCCTGTAGGTTGTCAGGGAGAGCACAGGGCCAAAGCACCGCTCCCAAGAGCTCCCCTGAAAACAGCAGGCAAGCTCAAAGCTCCTTCCTCTGATCACATCTACAGAGGGATGTGTTCCCTGCAGCCCTTCCGGGGGTGGCTGATCTCCGCTGGGAAACTCAAATGAAGGCATCAAAACAAGAAAGCTGCTAGAGGAAGCAGCAAGGCAAAGGAGTGGCATCAATCTGATAAAGTACATCTGAACCCACGGGTGACCCGGAGTGACTTTCCAATGATTGCTCCTTGTAACATCCGTTACAAAGTATTGCCACAGCTCAGCCAAGAAAGAGCATAACTGAGATGGATTTGATCATATCAAGCTGTCAGTCTTGTATAATACACTGCTCTCCCTGCGCTGAGGCTGAGGCATAAGGACTGCCCATGGTAAGCAGAGCAGGGGCTCCGACATAATTGAGGTGGTGCAAAATGCTGCTGATTAATCTGTGAAGGCCTTTAGAAAAGAAGGTAGCTTTTCAGCTGTAGACATTGGCTCTCTTTTGCAGAGAGTGTTTTGTTCGCTTAATGTTTTTAATTATTTCTTTTCCTCGGGCAACCAGAAAGCCCAAGGATCAACAAGTCTCTGTTCTCAGCAGTGCTCAGGCAGCACTGGGAGATCTTCCATTTGTCTTTTCCTTTTCCTGTTATTTTCTTCTGTATTCTCCAAACAGATGTAACTCTATCAAATTTGGTTAGGCTTCTCTGACCAAAAAGAAAATATCAAAACGTTGCTTTTATTCTTTTTTTCCCTCTGGAAAGTGTGTAAGATTGTTTTTCCGTTTTGTTGAGACATTGCAGTGGGGAGAGAAAGAAAAAGAGAGAAGGAGTGGAAGAAAAGAAGGCACTGTATTTTATTATCATCTTAGTTAAAATCTGAACTGAAATCTGGTCCTGAATGGAGCCTGGAAACTGTTACATCTCTGGCTGTGTCCGCCTCTATCAGTCCTGCACTGCAGGTGGGATATAACCAGTTTTATCAGGGAAGAGGTAGAAATGTTTGAAAAACTGAAAAATTAAAGAGATTTGCATTAAAAATTCAGATTTGGATGAATAAATCCACTGGTATGAAAGATGTGAGAATATCACTTCTTCCTTGCCTGCAGCTCTGCTGCTTCTGGAATGGATTTTATCCTTGCACTGCCCAGCTGGGGCCAGGGCTGTGCCCAGGGTGGGACGTGGGACATCAGTGCAATAGGAGGAATTTAAAAGAACTTACGTGTGGCCAAATCTTGAGGCATTTTGTTATGCTGGAGTAAGTGTGGTGATTATCCCTCTGTACTCAGCACTGGTGGGGAATGCTGTGTTCAGTGATGGGCCCCTCACTATAAGAAAGACATTGAGGACCTGGAATGCGTCCAGAGATGGACAACAAAGCTGTGAGGAGTCTGGAGCACAAATGTGATGGGGAGAAGCTGAGGGAACAGGGATTGTTCAGTCTGGAGGGGATCCAGGGGAGACATCATTGCTCCCTGCAATCCCTGAAAGGAGTTGTGGTGAGCTGGGGGTCGGCCTCTGCATCCAGGGAACAGTGATAGGATGAGAGGTGATGGCCTTAAGTTGCACCAGGTTGGATATTAGGAGAAATTTCTTCTCCAGAAGAGCAGTGCTGCACTGTCACAGCTGCCCAGGAAGCAGTGGAGTCACCATCCATGGAGGTGATCAAGAACCATGGAGATGTAGCACTGAGGGTCATGGTGTGGTAGGTTGGGGTTGGACTTGGGGATCTGGGAGGTCTTTTCCAACCCTGATGATTCTATACTTCTATGAAAGATGGAATCCAAAACAAACCTGAACACAGCACAGCAACTGCGCCCATCAATGTGCATTTAAGGGCTGTGAAGGTGTTCCAGAGCTCCTGCTCTCACATTTCCCTAACTCCACTTCCCCATTCAGAACTCTGAGGGGTGAAAAACGCTTTCAAACGCAGACAGCCCTGGGGTGAAACATAAATGCGTGTCATACAGACACGGCCTGGGACATGAGTGATTGTTATCATTGCAAATGCACAGAAGTGCCATTCTTTTAAATCATTTTTCCCATGCAAGTAGCCTGTGGAAAAGTATTGCATGCACTAAAAGGGAGCAACGCTTCCAAAGGGGGTAATTCAACACCTCGAGTTGTAATTGTTTCCTAATGCAACATCTTTATCCTATAACACAAATAAACACTTGCTGGTAATGGTGTGCTTTGTTAATTACAATGATTTTTAAAATCTGTCCTAAATACGCATTATATTACAGCAACACTATTACAAATGAGCATCGAGTGACATTCATATCACCTATTAATAGCTGGAGGGGTTTGGCAGGAGGGATTCTGGGATTTATGCAAATGAAGAATGTGTTCTATTCTAATTTCAGTGGATCTCCTCTGTAAACTTCTGCTGTGCTGAATTAATGTCTACAGTGCATTCCCCCCCCCTTAAAAAAAAAAAAAAAAAAGAGGAAGCCACTTACATATATTATAGTGGGATAATGAATTATTATTATTCAAAATGTAGTTTTGTTGCACTCATTTGCATATAATGTTTAATTTTTCCAGAATATTTCATTCTAATGCATGCAGAAATGATCAAAAAACTCTCCAAATATGCTAATGTATGTTCTATTGCAACCACACTGCAGCCTTTATTTCTCGGCCTTTATTATAAAACATTAAAGAAAGAAATCTCAACATTAGGATAATCTTCTAGAAAGATGGCAATTGTTCTGATTAAGTGCTGGGTGAAACTCCCCACATATCTCCAATTACTGAGAAGCCTTGGCCAGAAATACCTTTCTTGGGACGTGATAGAAATCCCTCTGAACTCATAGAAAAAGCAACCAGTAATGTAATTTCTCTTTTTTGGGGGGCTCTACTGGAGATAGTATCAAATATGTATTTTTAGTCTTCCTATCCCTCACATTGATTGTAATGAAGCACCCAATTCTGGATTTACACACACGTATGTATCTAAGGAAAACCAACACGATCCCTGTCATCCATTTCTTAATATCTTCTCATTTTTCTTCCCTAGAGTTCACTGCCTGTTCTGTGGTTTGAGTGCCTGTCTTTAGACATCTGCTCTGAAACCCTCCTTCCTATGTATATAATTAAGGACATTATTTTACAGCACTCACATTTTTACAGTCTGGCATCATTTCTGTACATAAAAGCTTTGGTACTTCCATCTCTCCCTTATTGCATTACACTTGTTTAAGTTCAGTAGTTCTTATTCTGGGAATAATACTGATGGCCATTCTGCAGCCACAATTATTAAGCTAGGGCCCATAAAAGGAGATGAGTTTTGGATTGCACCTATAAATGATGATATGTGGGTTTCTAATGCTTTTCTATGGCTGGAAGTCCTACAGCAGAGGAACTCCACAAAAAGCAGCCTGTGCCCATATTCTGGGTTGCAGAAAAGGGACAACATATGGCATCAGCCTTGCCTCTTCCAGATGAGGACTGGTGAGCAGTGCATGGAAACTGAATGTGCCATGAAAGTCTGTCCAGGGAGCAACACCCATGCTGGGCTTGTAGGCAAGAGCACTGGAAAAGGAGCACTGCCGTGCATGGCAGCACCTGAGAGCAGAGTGATCACGAATGTTAAATAATGGATTATAATAACTCAGGTTTGAGTTCATAATATGGATTCTGTTCATATCACAGCTGTCATGAGCTTGTATCTTCATTTATTTGAACACGGCATCTACTTGAAGAACATGGGAATGGTAAATACATAGAGTAGATTTAAAAACTGGGGATTTGTTTCTGGTAAAAGGAATGTTTTTTCTGTTTGCAGCTTAGCTGAATGTTTTACTATAAATATATATATTTTTTCTAGATAAAAGCATGCAAGCCAAAAGTTGAAAGGCACAAAAAAAAAAAAAAAAAGGGGGGGGGGGGACAGAGCTGAAGCTGAAGCAATTTCCAACTCTCTTCCACAGTCCCCTGAGCTCAACCTGTGCAACCCAGGACAAAACACCTGGAGAGCAGTGTTTCAGGATTCCTCCACTCCAGCACTATTCCCTCCATAAATCACTGCTCGAGCTGTGCTTGGGCTCAGGTTCTCCCCAGCTGAAGCACTACTGAAGACAGCTGAGTGCAGCTTCTGTCCTCGTCCTTTGGTTTGAGAGCATCAGCACTCTCAAGTGCTTTGAGCAGATAATCCTGTTTGCTTTAACCTTGCTGTAAGTGCTCAAGAGCTGCCTTGTTTGTGTCCATGCTGGCAGCACTGCAGCCCCGTTATTACCTGTCTGGGCTCTTTTTGGTGGGCAAACAGCACCGAAATTGGGGGAGAAGAGGGGGTGCCTCTCTGACAGGTGAGGGGATGACTACCAGCCTCCCTGTGCCAGGGAGTATCAGTGTTAAAGTGATTAATTTCTCTTCTCCATTACTCTAAATTAGCTAAACAAATCCCTCGCTAGGACTGTCATGCTGATGTTCAGCATGCAAATTGTGTCTAATGAGCGGGGCACTGCGGCTGGTGGCGAGCTCGTAAATCCATCGCTTCTGATGCTTGGTTCCTGCACACAGATGGCATCATCTCAGGGAGACCTGCATCAGAAACAGGAGGAAGAGACGGGAAATAGTGTGTGCCAAAGGGGTCAGAGCATCCCTTGTGCAGGACAAGGTCTGCTCAGAGCATCTCACCGTGCAAAGGGGGGGAAACTTCTCCAGTGAGACGCGGGGAATTTTCTGCAGAGAGAAGGATGGGGGTTGTTTTCTTCTAAGTGGAAATGACTCAGCTGTGCTTCACGAGCTAAACCCAAAGCACCATGCCCTCAGTGTCACCCCAAGTGCAAAATCCTAGCAACAAAACCTCGCCAACCTTCACCAAAAGTTTCAGCGGAAGGTTTTCAGTGAATAGAAATGGCATTTTCAGCTGAACACGTTGAACACGTTTTCCTGCTTTCTACAGAAAATCACCATTTCCATAGTGCTTATTAATTTGCTCAAACCAAAAGCCTTTCAGCTAAAATGTGAGAAAAAACCTGTTCACTTTTTTTGTTTGTTTTTATTTAAAAAAAAAAAAAAAGTTATTACTTCTGATTGAAAAACAATCAAATAAAACCTTTGCCTCCAACCAGATCTATTGCCTCCTAAAGAAGTTACCTCTACAGCCTTCAGGGAACTGAGTGACCCTGGAAGGATCCCAGCAGCTCCTCCCCAGAGCTTCCTTGCTCTTTTCTCCCCACACTGAGATCACAACACCTCCTCAGTATAACTTCATCCTCCAGCGGGATTCAAGCAGGTGCTTCAGGGTCAGGAATGCTCCTAAGCTCTTTGTTTCATAAGTAATGATTCAGAAGATTTGTCTATGGCCTCATGCTGAGAACACTGGGTGGGATTGAACAGTGGATTTTCAAAGTATCACAGAATGGTTGAGGCTGGAAGGAACCTCTAGAGATCACATAGTCCAGGATGCAGATAAATACCAAGTGGGAATTTCAGACTTCTTATGCTGCACTGTATGCATTCTACAAGCTTAAGAACATTTGTAAGTCCTACTGGATGTCCACTGGCATTTTTTGGCACTTACTTCTTTTGAATATCTGAGTATATTAAAATATCTTTTAAAATTGAGCAAACAGTGATACTTGAAGTCTTCTGATTTCTTTCAATGAACATCCAGGCAACAACTGATAATTTATAAAATGTTTGCAATTTTGTCATGTTTCACCTGCTTTGGCATGAAGTTTCAGACCAGGAAGTGCAGCATTCATTATTCATTATTCCTTTTCCTCCCTCACCTCCCCTTTGTGTCCACAAGCATCATGTGTTGCACTTGACCAATCGTAATGAATAATGAATTACTGGCAAACATTCTAAAGCAAACAGTAAAAGCCGATAGGTCAAAAAATTATTTGTTCATCCTATTTGGTGAATACTTACAAATAATAAACCCATTCGTATAAATTAGCATCAGTTCATGACAAGTTTGCTAACTGGACTAAGGCTGTGGTTGAACAAAGCATTAAGCAAATGCTGAAGTCAACAGGATTTTCATTTGCTCTTACGATTACATAGTTGTAAAGTTAAGCAACTTGTTGATTCAGAGCCTGGCTTCTTAACATCCCTGCTCACAACAAACAGCTCCATACATCTTAATGAGCATAATCTGCAGTGTTTAATCTTTGGAAGAATAGTACGATTAAAAACAATACAGAAAACAAAACAAGAGGAAAAACAAACAAAAAAAAAACCCATAACATTTCTATAGTTGTTTTTCATAGAATTGAAAGGCTTCCCCACTCTGCTGCAGTGCTCAGACTCTCAGCGCTGACAACAGGGGTGGCCAAGATCACATTTCCTTCCCAGCGTGTTTGTGATGCTGGCTGAAACTCATGAAATGTCTCTTTGGACTGGTAAAACACAAATTTGAGCTTGTTTAGCCCTGGGGCGCTGGAGCCAAGTTTCTAATATCAGTAATTCCTGGTTCTTCAGTTACACAGGCAGCTTGCTTTGGAAGAAAGCTGGGAAGCTCCGTTATGAGAAGTCAACACACGAACCCAGCAGTCCTGGGGGAGTTGGTGGTTCAGAGGAAATGCTCCAGGTGCTTTGTTCAGCATGTCCAGTTTAGGATTTGATCTTAGGCCCCCAGAGTTTTCTGGCCCTTGAGAACGTGTAGAAACCAGAGTCTTGTAATGAACTTCTGTTTTGCAGTGTTTCCTAAGAGATATTTGGAGTTGTTTTGAAATTCTGAGAGCGTAGTTTTGAAAGGAAGGAGGGAAGGAAGGAAGGAATACAAACACTACTTTGGTTAAGGTATTTGAAACAGTCAGACGCTGCTTTTTTTCCCAAATATTTGCTTTTTAAAGGGGATGAATATTACCTATTTTAACAGAGAGAATTTGGGAATAGCATTATTTATGAACTGATGTACCTGTTCTGTTATGATTCTGTTGCCGTGAGTAGCAGTCTTATAATTATTAATCAATCTGTCAGAAATGGTTATGTCAGAAAAGACAGTGTGGATTCCACTGGTGATAGCCATCGCCTCACGTTTTGAACTCTGCTATCCAAATTTTAGGGGAAATATGCAACTCTCTGTAGCAAATATTATATTCATAAGCTATTTATTTATTGGAAGAATTTCACAGAAAGTTCTGTCTGCCTTCTGTGGATGACATGAACATGATATTCTTTAGCACCCAGGGAACCCAAATAGCTTTTCCTGACAACAGTTCAGAAGAAAATTCATGGTTTATTACATTTTTTTTTTCTCCAATAGGAATTCTTCTTTTAAAAAGCATTAATCTAAAACCTCTGGGAATATATATACACATATTGCTAACATAAACATATACACATGCAGTTTTTTTCTCTGTGTGCCTTAAAGCCTTTCAGGGAACTAGGAAGAGCAGCCACATCTGGACAAAACAGGAGAGTCCATTAGGATCAGAAGCCTGAGGTCTCTTTCTGAGCCAGAATCAGCCACTGTAGTCAGAGAGAAATCCGAAGAGAAATTCACATTCTGATGAAAGTGTGATTAAACATTCACCATCACCAATGGGGAAAAAGAAAAGCAAAACAAATAAAACTCACAAAGACAAAAAATTCATTTGTTTTCTGTCTTTTTAAATACAGATCTTAGGTGGCAAGGTAGAAAAGATGAGTGCATTCTTACAGGAGATGCAAGGTGAAGAATTACATCGTTATGAAAGGATGCCTTCAATTTGGTTATGATCCAGCAGGTTGCTGAGGATCCCACCGAAGCTGGAAGGACATTTTATGTACACTCATCATGAGAAGCCATATTTCCCACTGGGAGGCTGAGTTTATCTAGAAAATGTGATTCTGGAAGCCAACAGATGGCAGTCATAGAAGTCCTCTGCCAAAGCGGCAGTGCAAAGGCCATTGCCTCTGCCAGCTGGTAGCCAGGCATTTGATGCACATAGACCCAATAAACAGAGATTCCCACTTAGCCACTGGCTGAGTCTACAGTGTGTGAGATATGTGCTTGACAATGAGGGAACACTTATCCAAAGTTCCTCATGGGCCACCAGCAAAGCTTCTACAGAGGGAACTTAAAAAGATGCTCAAGGAGGTCAGTGCAACTGGACCAAAGCTGTTTTTCACTCAAAGCAGCCATTTGTTTAATCCCAAATTTTTCAATTCAATGTAATTTAGCTGAAGTTTTTGTGCAAGGTGGAATTTATGGTCATAAACCATTGCTAGATACCAGAAATTGTGAAGGCAGAATGCTACGAGAACTTCAAATTCATGCTGCAAAACAAGGCTTTTATTTGGGTGTTTGTACCAATACTCTTAAATGTCTGTTGACTATTGATGGCTGTTTCTACAGAGTGTTAGTCCTTTCTCCATAAAGAAATTGGCCTACAATGGCAACATCACAATTCCAGAACTGTGATCGCTTTGGGCACACCTATGTTCCTTCAGAGACCACTTTCTACTGCAACAACACAAAGCAAATGTTACCCGAATTAACTCCTGAAAGGCCTTTTTGCTGGCAACAGCTCTGTGGCAGAGCCTTTGGAAAGGCATGGATTAATTGGCTAACGGAGTGATTACTTCATTATTTGAGTAGATAGAAATGATTCGACACTGACGGCTCCACTGTCTTAAGAAAGAAAGAGCAGGTCATAGCAAAACGTGATGTGAAGGATTGTGGCTCTGAAATGCAAGCTCTCGGGACAAGAGAAGCCCTTACTATCTTTGTGCATCACGAAGCACAAAATGGAGCCCGTTCTCAGTTGGGTCCTTTAGCTGCCACAATAAAATAATATTATTCAGACAGGGAGCTCGGAGCAGAACTGAATTTCTGTTATCTGCACTAATGGGGAAAAAGCACCTGAAAGTGCAGCAGTTCAGGTCCTGGCTATGGGTCTTAGCAGGCATTATTGCTCTGAGTCTCCCACATGGTGCCTATGGGGAGAAAGGGAACTCACTATGGCAGTCACTTCACTGAAAGGCTTTCCTGAAGGACAGCTCGCATGAAAAACTTAAGTGTATATAACTGTTCAAGCTGAACAGAAATAAGAGCTTGAATTAGGCTAATTACGGCAATAAATAAGGGAAAATTTCTTGCAGTGACTGCAGTAATTTATGAGACTCTTCCCCAGTTAGGCAAGCAAAGGGTTAATGGAGTCAAAAAGGATCTGAAGAATTTAGGGCTTTGCCGGTGATGAGCAGCAGATAATAGCTGAGGTAACAGCTGGGAGAAGAACACGACTGGGTCTCTGAACAACGGCCTTCGTGGGACAAAGAAAGCAAGGCAGGGTTTTGTCTCGAGATTCTTGTCAGGCTATGAATCGGTAGTACCTAAACAGGGCAATCACTAAAGAAAGAGAAATGTTTTCTAAATACTGCTAGCCATTGAGATAAGAGGTCTTCTGCAAGGATTAGAAAAAGATGAGGGATAATCCAGGAAAGCAATTGAGCTTGTTTCTCTCAAGCAGGCATTGAAGGGCTGTGGTTTTGGGGTGTAAAATAGCTCTCTGATTCATTTAGGAACGAAAGCTGTTCCGTCATTGGGGTATTTTGCCTATAAATAGGGAAGTTTGGTCTGTCAGTACATGTACTGACATCTGTCAGAGCTGGCTCTGAGCTGTGCTCGGGAGCGTCAAGGGAATGCAGATGCATTTTCCATTATCTTCTATTCTGGAAGTGAGCTGCATTTTCCTTTAACAAATGCAAGATATATATATATAAAAATTCAATATAAATGGAAGATATCTAACTCTGACCCCCGTCTACTTCAGTACAGAAGTGGTTAAACCATTGGAGTCAAAGGAAATAACCTTGTGAAGTAAATAGGCTCAGAATATAACCTGCTGTTAATGTGCTGGGGGTTGGATTGTTCTGGAATGACATCAGTATGCTAAAGAAAACAGTGCCAATTAAGTACTCTCAATCAATTTACATGCCCACAGCCTTACCTTTGACACATGCTTTCAGCAGTACCCTTGAGATGACTGTTTTCCCTCGTGATGGACAATTTCCAAGCATATTTATTCAGATATGACAAACTTGAATATGATGAGGAGGTGCTTACAAGCTGTGTGTGCTTGTAACTCTTTCCAGCCAACAAGTTTCAAGTTCTCTCTCTCTCTCTATCCTTTCATACAGTCACAATAAATGCAGTTCCTAGTGTGGCCATTACAATGCAAGTTTAAACCATGAGCTATGCCATGTGATAACGATGTGACCTTATTGCAAAATGAGAGACCCAAGAAGTTCACAACAACCCATCTGGATTTAGATTTGAGCACGCTGCTATCAGTAACACAATACTTCATCTGCACTAAATCATTTCAGCAGGAATGCAGCCTGGTAGATACCTACAGAGATTGTCATCATTTTGTTCTTGCATGGGAATGTACCCTTTGTGATGCAAGATTCAGCTTTAAGAAGACCTGAAATTAACCAGGCTGTTGCAGTAAGAGCTACAGGAGTGCTTTATATCATTCTTTTGCTGATCCTTGTGTCAGCACATAACATGGGCCCCTTACTTCTGTAGAGGAGAACAAGAGATATGGGAGGGAGAGGAAAAGCAAATGGAAACCAAAAGAAAGCCAAAGCCAGGTTGATGCTGAGAGGTCTCCACCTCTACCCTGTTCAGTACCCAGTTGTGCTGGCATAGGTGGATAGATAAGGACAGGGAGGACAGAACCTCAGCACACCCATGTGATTACCCCCATGGGAAAATGTTGTGACCTTGTGGGGAAGAGAGCAAAATAGAGAGGATGTCCCAAGCGAGGTGCTAAGCTGCAAGGCTCCCTCATGCCATTCCTATTCCAAGCCCCTCAGGAAAGTCATTACCTCCAATTTAGTTTGGATGTCAGTAGGAAGGCTGTAATCATTTGCGTGGCAGAGGCAGGGCAGTGCAGGACGTCGGCGGGACCTGTCAGGGTGTCACTTCATCTCTTGCACACTTTGTTAGAGGCTGACAGCCAGCTTGCCATTACCATTGCAGGGCTAATTATCTCTGCATTGCAGGAACATGCCCTACTTGTCACCCACCCTTCCTCTCCCACTTGCCCTTCCGCTAGGGATCATTATAATGACTTTGCACACACACACACGTGCAGGTGCTCAGTGGATGAAGCCTCAGCTATGGGTTCCTCAAACCTGTCACCACAGGCAGGACTACTACAGAGCAGAGGAGAAAAAGGTACTTTTTTACATATTTTGGAAATCATGAGACATTAAATGCTTGCATTTCCCCTTGAGTTCAATTACACTGAACACATTTAAACCACTATAATGGGTAGTAAATCTCTGAAAAGCTACAGAATACAAGAGGGTTCACTGCCTACACGCAAAGCAGGGTGAATATAGTTCTTCATCCCAGTGGGATTTGCCCAGCCTGTTTGAGGGGGGATACCACCAACCTTTGGATCCTGGTCTTCGTTGTACACAGGATGCTAGAAGATGTTTGAAGCTCCTTAGCACCAACCACACACAGCTTCACCTCTTTAGCCACCGGCAGAGGTATTCAGGCAGTCAGGCTCTCCAGTTTATGTCAAGACAATGGGCAGCTATGTCTGAAGTCTGCCTCCCACCCACACCTGATATCTGCCCATCAGCTCTAGGAATCACCTGTGTTCTTGTGTGTAGGGAAGCTTTCCTTCTTCCATGCCTTGCTTCCACAGTCCTCAGTACACACAGCTGGTACCACCCTGATATGATCCACGATTGCTATCCAGTTCAAACTTTCCTCCAGTTATTTGTAAACCCCCTGTATTCTGGAGGACATAGCCAGACTTTCTTTTTCTTTACCTTATCCAACCATACCATCTTACCCTCTCTTTTTTTTTCTCCTTCTCTCCTTTTATTTATTTTTTTTCCTTGCCACTTTTGTAAAACAACTTAAATGTCATCTTCCTGCAATTACCCACAGAAAAGAGAACTGAATAGGAACATTCCCACAGGGGTCCCTGTCTTAAATGAGGCTTTTGTTGTTGTAAATTGTTACTCAAAGCAGTACAAGCCTTTGGAATGCTCACAGGTTCTTGGTAACTCTATGCAGAGGGCTTTGAATTTAGAGAGCTTGTTTGGAATCTGCCAGCCTTCCTGTAGCTGTGAAAACTGAAAGATTATTTCACAGCAATGGCAGCAACCCCTTTTGCCTAATGTGGCTACTGCCTCACCAGGCCTATGTGACTTTGGATGGTGCCCACCACTGTCTCATTGCTCATGCATGCCTGCTGGCCAGAAGTTCTCTCCTTGCATCTTCCTTGGGATGCTTGAATCTGGAAGAGAATGGCTTATGTTGGAAGGGACCGTAAAAGTCATCCAAGAGCATGTGGTATTTTGGCTTGAGAATTTTTCTTAGTGCTTTTGAACCTCAACCAGCCTGGCTTAGGATGAATGTCTTGTGCCCCATTGCCATCCCAAAAGATACAATATTGATTAGAGATTAAAGCAAGATGTCTAAGTTGGATGGATGTTCTGCTTCAGACTTGGGGGCTACTTTGGGCAAGGGGCTGCACCAGTTCCTCCCCACATCTCAGCCTCTCCATCAGAAGTGTGAAGACAGGGAACAACCTTCCCAGAGCACCGTGATTGGTTTGACATAAAATGATGGAAATCTCCCTCCTGAAGACTGGGAGAGAGCTAAGCACTGGCTGAGATCCATAGTGAGCTGCCATCCTTGCCTGCAGCACCTGGACAGAAAATGTCATGGGTAGTCTAAGCCTTATGAGTGAGTGCATGGCTGAGAAAAGGAGCTTCTTAATTCATTTCCCCCCACCTTCCTACAGGATTTAGGGCTGGGAAAGTAAATGCCAAAATTTGAGCAGAGTTTATGGAGAGAAACATCAGCAGCTGCACAAAGCTGAGCTTCTGCACTACAGCATGAGCTCAGGATGCTCAACCTGAAAAGCAGAGATCTACAGACTGTGTCACTCCACAGCAGGGACCAGAGAGTCGCCTGGGAACTTGGGTGGCAAATTCTGCCTACTGCTACTGGGTCATAGTTATTTTTCTCTACTCCTGAGAAAGGAACTGGATGGGGGCATGGGTGCAAAGCACTGATATGGCTAAAGCTGCAACGCCAAATTAAGCTGCCAGACTGAAATTAAACTGTGTAATGAGGGTACCAGTTGCTTCTATGAGAGTCAGAGAGGTGAGACAGAAGAGACACATCCTGGCTCTGCCATGCCACACACACACACATTCCCCCCTTCTACTGCCTGCACCTCTCCCCAAACAAAACCTACTGCATCTTCCCGAACAGATCACAAAATCAGCATCCTTTGAAAAGGTGCTAAAAAAAGATATTAAACTTTAAATACCATTTCTTTCCATGCTGCTAAGCAGCTTATTTATCACAGCGTGAGCCCACCTCAAGAGCTGTGAGGACAGAAAGCTCTGCTGGTAATTACTGCAGGGAGCCAGCAGGCGTGAATGAGTCACCACAATGCCGGTGTGCAGCAGACAAGGTACGGGGAGATGGACAGATGGGGAACAAGGGCCAGTCAAGCATGGGGCCTTGGAACACTCTTAGGAAGAGATGTTGGTACATCTTCTTTGACCTTTGCTAGGAACTGGATAACCAAACTGCTGGAGCATTTTCAAAGGTCCAGGTCTTCAGTTCTAGGTCCTCTCCTTGGATCCTGACTTGCCAGAGGAATATGAAGCCTTCCTGGGGAAAAGGTCCTCAGCTAGCTTGATCTATGTATGCACCCAAGCTGTGCCCTTCAGAAATGGTGCTGAGTAAAGATACTCTTGGTTTGTTGCTGGCTGTCCTTCCTGCTAACAGACACATTGGCTTCATCAGCAAGCGCTGTCGTCCCACCCTGTACGTTGGGAGGAATTGAGCCTCTTCAGTCAAATGAGTGACACCAGAGTGAATCTAATGTGACAAGCTGAGCCTGCTGGGAAGGGCAGGCAGCTCAGCACCAAGAAAACTTGGCATCTCCTGCCCAGACATTAGAATATGTCCCCTCCTCCTGTGCAGTGCTGGAGTTGACAGCAGGGTCAGCCCATGCCTTGCAGCAGAAACAGCAGCTCTGGGAGAAATCTCTGCTTATATTCTGGGATATGACAGTAGGTGCCATCTTCCTCCTATCCTCCTCCTAAAGAATCAATGGCAGATGTCATCCATCCTTTTCTTTTCTGTAATTGGATGCTGTTCTTCGAGCAACTTACTACTGAAGTATTTTAGGGTGGCTTCACCATTGAAAAAAGCAATTCAGAGCCTGTTGATAGATGCTGCACAAACACATATAGCACTAAAATTTCTTGGACCAAGACACTTTGCAGAAGGGAGAACAGCCACAGCATGGAGGACTGAGTTGCCCACATTCACCTCTTAGCTTGGTGGCTGAGCTGGGAGCGGGACTCAGACCTTGATTCCTGTCCACCAGGTTTCTTGGATCTGGACCCAATCTGTTCTTCAAGATGGTGATTAAATGGGACATCAGCCCTAAGCAGTGTCTGATTTAGCCTCACATCTGGTGGGCTTAGTCACCAGCATGCAACCTCATCTCCATAAGAACAGTGCCTGTTACCTATGCTCTGACACATCAAATGTGGCCTCAAAATAGCTCTGGGTTTCTGAGTGAACTCCTCTGGGATTTCTCCAGATCTGTCTTTTCTGCCAATCACACCTAACTGTTGTCGTGGTGTTCTCTGATGGATGAAAACTCCACGGTCTTTCATCTCCCCTTACGTGCGGCTCCTCTCCTTCCTAACATGGCACAGCCTTCTGCAAGACCTGCTAGTGTCTTTGTGGCTGCTCCCAGGAGCTGGTCTTTAGGACAGAAGCAGTCTTTGGCAGCCAACCCAGCAGTAGCAGATGGAGATATGAAGAACAGGAAGAAAGCTACAAATGGCCAAACAAGAAAAACCTGTCACGTTCTGGGCTTGCACATCATGAACCCTTTCAAGCTGTGAGATAGCACTGACTTCTGAAAAGAGCTATATTAGGCAACATCTCGTGGAGTTTGGCCCTCTTCATACTGGCCTTCACTTGCTTGTGGAGATGACAATTTCTCCAATAGCAGCTTCTTCACTGCTCGTGTGGTTCCCTCCAGCAATGAGCTGACACAGCATTGCATAGAGCATCACAGTGAGCAGCAGGGAAAGTCGCAGATGCCTTCTGTATGCCCCCCTTCCTGATTCAAAGTAGTTTTCCAGTATTTAAATAGTCTGAGGTTCATGGTTTTTTCCCTCTCTTTTTGAAAAACCATGACCTTCAGGAGGTTCAGGCAAGTGCAGAGCCATGTGGCTGCTCAGCTGGGTTTGATAATGGCTGTCCCACTTCCAGCAGAGAGGCCTGAGGGGAAGATGGGTTTGACTCCAGAAGGGAAACAGCTATTTCCATGGACAGTTATCAAGATGGTGGCTCAGTGCCATCTATTCAACCTGAGGTTCTGCCCGGAAACTTCCAGCAACCCCAGCAGGAACAACTTGGGTCAGGCAATGCCAGTAATGAGCTCCAGCTGGCATTTTGGACAGTAGCTCAGTGATGCTATGAACAGTCCCAGGAGCTGCTTGGGCCTGGATGACAGCATGAATGTTTTGCATGAGGAGAACAAGAGTTAGAAGGGTATGAGTGTGTCACCGACCAGCCTTGGAACTGCTCTGCAGCAGCAGTGATACCCCTGAATCAAGGGGGTGCAAGAAAACTGCCCCCCAGAAGGCCAGGGTACCAAATTTAAACCCCCTCGTGGCCTTCAGAGCTCCTCTGGGATTAGAGATGATCTCTCTGAGCATCATATATGCATCTCCCTAGTCCATCTCCCTTCCCTACTGGTTGTGATGGGCCGGGGCAGAAGAGTGAGACAATTCCATGTTCTGTGCTTTGCAATGCTTCTAGCTAACCAGCACATACTGGCAGCCAAAGATTGTATAGAAGAGAGAAGCATTTATTTTTCAGAGGGAAAAGACAGCTGTGGAAGCTGCATGGGCTGGAGAGAACGGGGGATTTTCCCCTCTGGTGCCCTGCAACAAGAGCTGACGCTGCATTTTTCCCATGCGGCCACCGGAGGGCAGCCCGAGGGAGGAAGCCGACCCCACAGGTCCCCAAAAACGGGGACGAAGGGTGGCAGGTAAAAGCACAAAGAGAGGAGGCTGAGGATCAGCAGTGAGGTGCAGCTCAGAGGGGAGCAGGCAGCAGGGGAGCTGCTGTAGCTGCTGAAGGAAGTTTAACGGAGAGCTAGAGGCGTGCAGGCTGAAATAGTTCATCTCTGTTATGGAGAGGAATTTTTATGTCTGTGCAATGAGAAAAGCAATTAGAGGCATGATTCAATCAGTGTGCTTTAGTGGGAGTGATAAGGGGCCTGGATGTGGCATCATAAGGAGCTGCCAGACCACAGTGATGGTGTCCAAAATGGTAAAGCCACATCCGAAATGAGGCCTCTCAGAGGGATGTTCGTAGCCTCCAGCCAGGTCAGGGCTGAAGCTGTGACAGGGCAAATCTAGCTACTGCTGGCACACGCTGGGTTCAGACATAAATCAGGTGGATGTGGCAGATCCCTCAGGACAGCAGGGTAAATCCTTCCCTTTGAAGCTGGCAGGGCCAAAGGATGTCATGTTAGTGACCACAGGGCCTGCCTTCCTTTGCTTGAAAATGGCTTTGATAAAAGCATCTCGGCCAAAATACTCATCTGTGGTTCATGATCGTAACTGCTTCTGCACTCAGCATCGCTGCAGTGCCCAGGGGCAGCCACCAGGATGGCTTCACCCCAAAGAATTTATAATTGAATGCTTTGGATTGACCTCTTGGGTTGTGTTCACTCCCTGAAGGAGCCCTCGGCATTTCTCTCCTCTTCTGAAGTATGGAGGATGGTGTGGCAGGAACAGTGGTTTGGAGACATCAGAGACATGGGTTCTGAGCAAGGCATAACATAGTCCCAAGCTGCTTGCTTTCTATGCAGATTTCAGTGGTGTATTATTCCAAGGGGAAAGGCAGTGAGGTCTCTGATGAACTGATTTTCCTTGCTTTGATTCCTTCTGCAATTTCACTTGTTCCTCCCATTGCCTGTCAAAAATCCCAATGGTTTAGGTGCAAACTGCTCACTTCTTCCACGCAGCAGAAACTGCATTTCAATGGTAGGTGAAATGATGCTTTGCACAGATCATCTACAAAGTGCTTAAGGACCCGGCAGAAGGAGAGGTGCTGCATGAAAATGAAATACTAAGGCACCATAGGAAAAAAAAAACAAACAAACAAAAAAAACTCTGCCATTTGGACAGACATCAACATGTTCTTTCCTTTCCCTGGGAGATGCCACCAAGCCCCAGCTCAGTGGCAAGAAAGTGAGTGCTGTGTCTCTGGCAGCATTCAGAACCAAAGAACATTTACGTGCTGTGAAGTCACGTTAGCCAAGAAGTATAATGGTGCCCAGGGAAAGAAGACTGAAAGAGAGAACGTAAAATGATTTAAAACTCCTAATCTGGAGTTGAAGCCTCTAAGAAATGCCAGTTCCATAAGCAAGGACTCAGATTTTGTTCTGTTTCCAACAAGCATTTCTCAAGTGGCCATGCGCATCTTACCATCACTAAAATTGGCATCATCTCACTACTTTCAGGAGCCTGTAGAAAATAAAATACTTTGCAAACCACGATGGTCTCACATGCTACAACAATGTGTACTACGTAAATACCTAAAATAGATCCATTCCTGTCAGCAAATACCCAGACATTCTGAAATCATTCTCATCAGCTCAATTTCCAAAGATAGATGGTTTCAGACTAGTCTCATTTCTCCAAGGAAATGATTATTTTTTTGAGAGAGGGAGAGAGAAAGGAACACTACTGTGTTTAACCAATCTTGGTTTGGGTGTAATATTTCAACTAAGCCATGTTAGTTCCATTAGTTTCGCTGAGAATTAAAGTCTTGTAAACTAGTCTCTGCTAGTGCTTTAAGGTCAGATAAGAAACAATAAAGCTGGAAGAGGAGTGGATTTTGGAAGATTTATTCATGAATGACCTTGGATTGCAATTTTTCAACTGTGATCAAACATTTGCTGATTGGGAGCTGGGAGGGAAGGTTTCAGAGAAGCAGGCAGGTATTGCACAGAGGAGGATTGGGATGATCTCAATAGCCAGGGTAAGGGCCTGGCGTGTGATACCGTAATTCACAGGTACATGTGTTGAGGCTGGGAACACATCCTCTGCAAATGTCACGAGAGGAGAAACATCAGGGTGTACAAGCTGATCAAAGGTGGACTGTGAATCACCAATGAGTTTTGTCCATGAAAATGTCAAATGATATCCTAGGATGTACAAAGCAAAGAATTCCCCATAGAGATGGGGAGATATTAATGCCATTATGCAAAGACCTAATGTCCTTTTATCAGGATTATGGCATGACAGCTTTGATCACCCAGGGTCAGAAAAGATAAATTCAGTGTGGATGGATGCAAAGACCATTTGAAAGGTTCTTCCTTCCTTCCCCTGCTTTGAGAAATGTGAGCAGAAGAGTTTAGTTTGGGATACTGTGGCTGAGAGGAGGTGAACCTTCACTCTAGGGCAAGGGACGTAAAACCTTGGGGAATAGCATGAGGTTGAAAACAGAGAAAAGAAGCAGCATGAAATCCAGTGGGTGTGCACAGACCTGGTAAAGTAAGGTGCTGATATCCAGACCAGTGGGACTAAAAGCAGCAAGCAATTTTGGAACATCTTCAGCAGCCTTTGGGTGGTACAGTGTGGTTAAGGGGCAGTGAGAAGAAGGGATTGGGTAGTTTTCGGGACCCTGACAGTGCTTCCTCCACTAAGTTTGCTTTGAGAGCCATAGTTTTGTTGGGCTTATGGCAAAATGTACAGTGCTAAGTATGGAGGTACTCCCTTCTCCCTTCTCCCTTCTCCCTTCTCCCTTCTCCCTTCTCCC